>NC_064622.1:467655842-467972206 GCF_023898315.1 Schistocerca nitens
TCAAGTTTGATCCAAATGACAGACATACTAGCACTCCGACGACAGACACTAACTGCCGCACAAATGCAAACGAGAGCCAGACCAGCAACTGGTGACGAGTGACTGACCCAGCCTCACTCCGACTGACCAACTGACCAGACTCGCCGCCTAGCGGGCTCATAGCGTCCCTTAAATGCTCGTGAGTAGGCTACCTTTTCCCTTTCCCACCAGAGGGAGACACCAAAGCTGCGATTGCCACAGCGGCGCCACCGCCAGAAACGGAGGGCGTCTGCTTCACACAACGCACTTCGGCGCGCTCTTCAGAACAGCAGTTTTTACCACGGCTCACACACCAAGGACGTTCCTTATAAATCGTGGACGGCAGCAGGCTCTGGGACGAAGCACATACGTGAGTCTGTCCAGGCCTCGCGCAGAGACGGCTCTTGCAAAGAAGTGGCTGCTCTCATAACAACTTCGGCATGCAGAAAAGCATCGGAAGGAAGTACCACCAACGCTGGCGAAATAGCGAGAAGACGCCAATTCTCGAGCCACACAGCAATCCACGCAAGATACGAAATTTCCACCCTGCAAGGAGAGGCGTGGACGCGAAACGGCGGTCAGTCACTTGGCGCCATCGCAAATTGTGTCCGCCAATGACAATGCCGCGAGAGGAGAAAATTTCGAGGAACCGTTGAGGTGAGAGATGGCTGAGGAGTGAAGAGGGAGTGAGTGGATGAGACAGCGCAGAAGCGAGAGGGCGTGCGCGCGCGTTGTCCACCGCCAACATCAGCCGTCATATCGCAGCTCGGGCCCAGCCGCAAAGCCGCGGTTGCCGACTCGCGGCGCTCAGCTCCCAGGCGAGGGGCCGTGCCGACGAGGGCAGCGCGCCACGAATGATCGCGAAACATGCCTAGGCGGGTCGTCCCTCTCTCTTTCCCCTTAACTATTGAGTCGTGCCTACACCTAGTCAAAACGGCCCTGAGATTTGTAATTTTGTTACGGTTTGTGTAAACGGCACGAAAATATGTACATATTTTCATATTTTAAACATGTAAGTAATCTGTTCCATTCATTCTTTAACCCCTTAATCTCACAACCTGTTGTGTTTGATTTCATTTAATTATTGATGTCAATTGTTGGCTCTCAGCGTAGGGTGATTTCACTGGGAACTTCCACGCTATATGAAATTAGAAAGAATTTTTCAGTTCACTATGATACATTGCCCCTTTCCAGGTTATCCGGCATTTATTTTAGCTGATCAGGACGTTGGGTGCGCAAATTCGATCGGCGTGCCACAGACGGTGTCGCCAGACGTGTTCTTCATTTGCTTTCCTAAAATCGAACAAGAGAGTGAGGCAAAAACTGGACGTGGGGCGGTAATAAGGATCGAACCCGAGCCAAAGGTTGAGCAGTCTCGTGCGCTGTCATCTACACTGTGAGAAAAACTCGCACTAATCGTATCTGTTGGGCCTCGTGAATTTATGCGCGCGACGGTCTGATTGTATAACTTCAATGACAATTGAGACGGAAGTGGCGCAAGGTGTGGAATTTTTTTTTCGTAAGAATTATTTCTCAGTACAACTTAACCTGCAACTCCCTTACGAGCTTCTGAGACAGTCTCTGACCACCCTGTATATGTAGACGTTCCGTGTCTTTCCACTGACGGCCTGTGTGAATGACGTCTTTTGAAACGCATTGTAAAATGTTTCGGCATAACGTTCTGTCAAGTGGGAATCGACGTTACAGGCAGGCATGTGATGCGTACCTAAGGCAAACAATCGACTTCTACTAGAAAGTTGTTCAGGTAACAAACCTTGTTTACAACGGAGCGAACACAAGCGGCGGAGCCGGCCCCGGTGGCCGAGCGGTTCTAGACGCTACAGTCCGGAACCGCGCGACCGCTACGGTTGCAGGTTCGAATCCTGCCTCGGGCATGGATGTGTGTAATGTCCTTAGGTTAGGTTTAAGTGGTTCTAAGTTCTAGGGGACTGATGACCTCAGAAGTTAAGTCCCATAGTGCTCAGAGCCATTTGAACCATTTGAACAAGCGGCGGTGTTAATGGTAGGCGAGCACGAGCGAACTGCACTCGGTCGCGTTCGGTTCGTTTTCGCTTGTGTTCCCTCGCGTTCTGCTTGTTGTCAGTTTTTAAGCGAACCGTCAAAGTAAATTCTCTTGCTCTCCTCTTCGGCCCTAGGAGTGCAGAAAGCTTTCGTCTGCTACCTTGTCTACATTTGTTATTGACGTAAGTTGTGTGAGCGATGGAATGGTCTGAAAATGTGATGGGTCAAGAAGAGCAGGGGCCCTTTGACCCAAGAGATCCGTAGCGCAAATGCGGAAGAAATAGAAATACGAGTGGCAGAAAATTGCCGAAGCACTCAAAAGGTGTAACTGGACACGTCAGAAAGATGATCAATTCATTACATGCTTGCCTCAGTCATAACAGAGTGAATATGCACAACCCTTGCTTTTCTTTTTTTAAGAAGGAAAAGAACGATAAATTTTCTTAAAAATATGATTAAAATTAAAAATGTACAAGAGATCTGATAATTCTCGTTGCCTACGTCTATGGTAATTGCATGGCTTATGTATCACTGTTATGTCGGAAATTTTTGACGATAAATAGAAATGGCTTACCTTTTAACAGACTATACACACTACTGAAAAAAAACGCAACGCCCTCAAGGAAAATGCCATTTTATTTGCGAGTGATGTGACAGGTAGTACATCGTTGCAGGAGTACACGATTACAAATTCAGACCAAATGAAGCACACGTCAATGTAAAGGGTGTCCAAACAATCACATTAGTATACAGTGAATGCTGCCCCTTTCCTCGTGTTCCCTCTGCCGGCAACACGGGCGTGTTTTCTCGCACGAAAACGATCACGAAACTGCCGAATGGCATCCTGTGATAGAGTGTCCCACGCATCTTGCGACTTTTGTTGTAGTTTGGAAATGATTCTTCCGGGTCCTGGAGAGTGAGTAAGTTCTCGTTTCATCGTGTCCTACCTGGCGGGAGATCTGGTGATCTGGCTGGTCAAGGCAGTTGTTGCACGCTACGCTGCGTCGTCGCAGCCCTTTATGAAAACGAACTGTCCTCCTGAGAAACCGCATCACCTTCCTGCCGAAGGAACGACGGCATCCCCGACCTCGCAGAAACACCCCAAGTGACTGCTGCGAGTCGTAACTGACGGACCCCCACAACGTGAAGCCGGGGGTGGGACCTGTTTGTGGTGGGTGAGTGCACTCCGGAACAGGCCGCTCCCCAGGCCTGCGCCGTACACGTGTGCACACGTCACTCGCCCACAGACAGAACCTACTGTCACCACTGAAGACGAGTCAGCGTCCTTAGGTTCACCAGTCGACTCTTTCACGTACCAGCGCAGCCGCGCCTGGCAGTGTCGCGGTGTCAGCGGTCGCCTCAACAGAAGCACACATATTAATTCTGCTTCCAAAGCAGACATGCCGTGTGCAGCTTGTGCCCAGATTTCCTCCCTCTATATACTCCTTACACCTTTCTGCTTTCCCTTCTATGCTTAGAACCGAAAATAAAATCGCAGCACCAGGAAAGAGTTGTGTGACGTAAAAGAAAGTTGATAGGCCTATTCCTTCACCTGAAGGATGGTGTCCATTCAAATTTCGCGCCATTCATAAAAGAGTAGCGCTAGTAGCGCCATTAATGCAAATCAGATAGGCTTTAAATACACACTGTAGCGGCTGTGAGCGTTTGTTACCTTTAAGACTGGATGTGCTGAGTTGATGTTAGTCAGGAATGCCTTTAAGGCGGCAACGGGGCCACTGTTAACACCTCACTGAATTTGAATGAGGTCGTTTAATAGAGCTACAAGAAGCTTGAGCCGTGGTAAAATTTGCTGTTTTGAAGAGCGCGCCGCAGCGCGTAGTGTAAAGTAGTCGCCCTCTGTTTCTGGCGGTGGCGCCGCAGTGGCAATCGCAGCTTTGGTGTCTCCCTCTGGTGGGAAAGGGGAAAGTTGCCTGTTCACGTGCGTTTAAGAGGCGCTATGAGCTCGCCAGTGGTGAGTCTGTCAGTCTGGGTGAGTCTGGGCAGTTGGTCAGTCGGAGTGAGTCTGGGTCTGTCAGTCTCGACGAGTCTGGTCGATTGGTCAGCCAGGTCAGTGTGGGCAGTCAGTGTCTGTCCGTCGTCCGGAGCGCTAATATGTGTTAGACCGCCAGTCTGCTGTTTTTTCAGGCAATGGTCATTGGCGGTTGGATCGATCGGTTGGTCGGTCGCGCACTGGGACATAAAATGACTTGTCCGCCTTGAGCGTCGGCGCATGTGAGGTCGCCACGCGAGTCCAGTTGGCCGCGCTGTACAGCGAGGGGTAGTGGCTTGGCGGCAACAGGAGCACATCTACGACATCGGGCTGGCCGGTGCGAGCTGCGACGCCGTGAGACGGGAGATCGGCGCGTCTTCCTGCGTCCGTTGAAGCGGCTGGCAGCGGACGGTTCGAGAGAGCGTTTTGGGGGTGCTGCGCCAGGTCTTCGACAGACATCGCAGTTTATTAGAAGTGATTCGTGATATATTGTTTCATTTACTTGTTAAATTCTACTTGTGTTCTTGGTCAGTCTCTCGTCCGCATTTGTTAGGCAGTTTGTGTGTCTATCTGTCGATCTGCCGTACGTTAATAGCTGCCTCTGTCATGTTTGTCGGATTCGGTGTTAACGAATTTATTGCTTAAGGTGTGAAGGCCGAATTCCTGAAATATGTTTTTATCTTGCCTATCATCTTGAGAGGTGGTATATGTGTAATGTAGAGAATGTTTGTACTTTTAATGTAAGATTCCATTTCATGGGTTTTTATTTAAATGGTAATTTTAGTATATACAGTTGCCATCCTTCCACCGTAAGAGTTCTTTTAAAAACAAGTTGCACTTTCGGTACCCTCTCCATCCCTCATATGTGGTGTATATTTTTTTTGTGTTTGTGTGAGTTGTTAAAATTTTTAGTTTAAGGTAATCTGGTGTGTTGCAGATCTGCACCAGTGTAGTCTTTCAGAGGTTGTTGTGGCTGGTTCCTTTGAAAGGGCACGGTCGGTTTTCTTCCCCATCCTTCCCTAATCCGAGATTGTGCTCCGTCTCTAACGACCTCGTTGTCGACGGGACGTTAAACACGAATCTCTTCCTCCACCGCACTGTTTCTGTGGGGGCGGGCATATTCATAAAAAGGCAGTCGGGATCTACCGTACCACTAAACAGATGGACACCTTCCAAAATAATCTCCCTGCAGTATCGCTCTGATGTAACGGCTGCTCACGCAAAGATATGCAGGGGAGTTCGGCCATTGTGCACAATTCGTGCCCACACTATGACTCCTAAACCATACCGATGATGTCAATGAACATTCTTTGATGTGTAAGGTGTTCCGTTTTCTCTTCACACTGACTGATGGCCAGCATTAAATACCACAGTGCAGCGGGATTCGTTGCAGAAAATCAGTCTGGACCATTGTTGCTCATCCCAATCAACATGCTCCCTACACCAACGAATTCTGTCTCTACGGTGGAGTGGTCGAAGTGGAACGCATTTAGCAGGCTTTGCAGCACACAAACCAGCCTGGCTTAGTCGCCGCTGACAGAGACACATGTACGAGGAGCTGTAGCAAGGTCTGCAGCAATCTGCCTAGGTCTGAGATGGCTGTTCCTTTCGCCACAGAGCTACGTATCGATCCTCTTGCGGTGTAGTGGTGGTTCTTCTACCTCCGGCATGCTTTCGCATAGTATTTCCACCTTTCTTCATAGCGGGATAACACTTCTGAACACACACGTTGCTGTGGCCTGAGTCGTGATACTATGACCAGCATCGAGCCGTCCAACTGCTGGTACACGATCGTAAACACTCAAATTATGTACTGCAGACATGTTGCCGTACCACACGAAATGTCACACGAATCGGTTCCACAACAAACGTCGGCACACACCATACCGCATGAACTGCCTAATGCATACAATGCGCTTGCGCACAGACTTCGCTGCACTTCACAAGTCCCTTCCTCTACATTTACTTTTTATGTCATTGGCCGGGTGTTCCGTAGAAATTGTCGGTTGTTCCTTAGCAACTGGCACTTGTTCCTTAGCAGGTGTCGGTAGCTTTTTAGCAGTTGTCAAGCAATGTATATCTCACATAGTTTTGATCTCTGCAGTAATGTATGCGAAGCAATTCAAGGATTTCATTAAAGTACGTGTAAGGGAGATTAATATAAATAAAATATGATTAATGAACCATGTACCTTGCCGTCGGTGGGAAGGCTTGCGTGCCTCAGCGATACAGATAGCCGTACCGTAGGTGCAACCACGACGGAGGGGTATCTGTTGAGAGGCCAGACAAACGTGTGGTTCCTGAAGAGGGGCAGCAGACTACTCAGGAGGACATCGTTATTAGGAGGAAGAAAACTGGCGTTCTACGGATATGGTTCAAATGGCTCTGAGCACTGTGGGACTCAACTGCTGAGGTCATAAGTCCCCTAGAACTTACCCGACAACTTACCCGACAACTTAGAACTACTTAAACCTAACTAACCTAAGGACAACACACACATCCATGCCCGAGGCAGGATTCGAAGCTGCGACCGTAGCGGTCGCGCGGTTCCAGACTGTAGCGCCAGAACCGCTCGGCCACCAGCGGCCGCCGTTCTACGGATATGAGCGTGCAATGTCAGATCCCTTGATCGGACAGGTAGGTGGAAAATTTAAAAAGGGAAATGGATAGGTTAAAGTTAGATATAGTGGGAATTAGTAAAGTCGGTGGCAGGAGGAACAAGATTTCTGGTCATGTGAATACAGGGTTATAAATACAAAATCAAATAGGGGTAATGCAGAAATTTGTTTAATAATGAATAAAAAAGTAGAAGCACGGGTAAGCTACTACAAATAGCAGAATTATTGTGGCCAAGATAGACACGAAGCCCACGCCTAACACAGTAGTACAAGTTTATATGCCAATTAGCTCCGTACATGATAAGGAGATTGATGAAATGGATGATGAGATAAAAGAAATTGTTCAGATAGTCATGGGTGACTGGAATTCGATAGTAGGAAAAGGAGGAGAAGGAAACGTAGTAGGTGAATATGGAATGGAGGTAAGGAATGAAAGAGGAAGCCACCTGGTAGAATTTTGCACAGAGCATAACTTAATCACAGCTAATATTTGGTTCAAGAATCATGAAAGAGGGTTATATACATGGAAGAGGGCTGGAGGTACTGGAAGGTTTCAGATAGATTATATAATGGTAAGACAGAGATTTAGGAATCAGGGTTTAAATTGTAAGACATTTCCAGAGGCAACTGTGGACTCTGACCACAATCTATTGGTTATGAACTGTAGATTAAAACTGAAGAAATTGCAAGAAGGTGGGAATTGAAGGAGATGGGACCTGCTGGCCTCACAATGCGTCCGTCTTCTGTACTACGTGGACGCCCAAAGCCGGGCCTACAGGTGAGGGAACGATCCACAGATCACTGCAGAAAGCGGCGACACGCCAGCGGCACACTCCGACCACCGTGTGAGGCAACCCGCCGATACCTTCCTCCAGATTCCCGCAGGCCCGCAATGCAAAACTGTCCTGACGGTTGACACCGACAGGAGTACATACTCGACAGCGGCGTACGGTTGTACCCTAGAATGACTGTTGCGTATACTTTTCAGCCCTGAACCCGGTACAGTTACTGTCTGCAGAGTCAAATAGGGCCTCCAGAGCGCCGTCTCGTCGCCGATAACCGTGACAAATGAATCACTGACACTACAACCTCTCAGTATGTACATATTATACCCTGGTGTCACTGAAAATAGTCTTGAGGGTGTTGCATTCTATTCCGGCAGTGTAGCACATTTTATCAAGTTCCTGTGTTGTATGTCACATGTTGTTGATGTTGTGGTCTTCAGACCAGAGACTGGTTTGATGCAGCTCGCCATGCTACTCTAACCTGTGCAAGCTTCTTCAACTTAAAGTACCTACTGCAACCTACATCCTTCTGAATCTGCTTACTGTATTCATCTCTTCGCCTCCCTCTACAATTTTTCCATCCACGCTGCCCTGCAATACTAAATTGGTGATCCCTTGATGGCTCAGAATATGGCCTACCAACCGATCCCTTCTTCTAGTCAAGCTGTGCCACAAATTTCTCTTCTCGCCAATTCTATTCAATACCACCTCATTAGTTATGTGGTCTACCCATCTAATCTTCGGCATTCTTCTGTAGCACCACATTTCGAAAGCTTCTATTCTCTTCTTGTCTAAACTATTTATCGTACACGTTTCACTTCCATACATGGCTACACTCCATACAAATACTTTCAGAAACGACTTCCTGGCATTTAAATCTATACTCGATGTTAACAAATTTCTCTTCTTCAGAAACGCTTTCCTTGCCATTGCGATCCCTTCTTCTAGTCAAGCTGTGCCACAAATTTCTCTTCTCGCCAATTCTATTCAATACCACCTCATTAGTTATGTGGTCTACCCATCTAATCTTCGGCATTCTTCTGTAGCACCACATTTCGAAAGCTTCTATTCTCTTCTTGTCTAAACTATTTATCGTACACGTTTCACTTCCATACATGGCTACACTCCATACAAATACTTTCAGAAACGACTTCCTGGCATTTAAATCTATACTCGAAGTTAACAAATTTCTCTTCTTCAGAAACGCTTTCCTTGCCATTGCCAGTACATTTTATATCCTCTCTATTTCGACCATCATCAGTTATTTTTTATTTTGCTCCCCAAATAGCAAAACTCATTTACTACTTTAAGTGTCTCATTTCCTATTCCCCTCAGCATCACCCGATTTAATTGGACTAGATTCCATTATCCTCGTTTTGCTTTTGTTGATGTTCATCTTATATCCTCCTTTCAAGACACTGTCCATTCCGTTCAACTGCTCTCCCAGATCCTTTGCTGTCTGTGACAGAATTACAATGTCATAGCGAACCTCAATTTTTTTATTTCTTCTCCATGGGTTTTAATTCCTACTCCGAATTTATCTTTTTTGTTTCCTTTACTGCTTGCTCAATATACAGATTGATTAACATCGGGGAGAGGCTACAACCCTGTCTCACTCCCTTCCCAACCACTGCTTCCCTTTCATGCCCCTTAACTCTTATAACTGTCAACTGGTTTCTGCACATATTGTAAATAGCCTTTCGCTCCCTGTATTTGACCCCTGCCACCTTCAGAATTTGAAAGAGAGTATTCCAGTCAACACTGTCAAAAGCATTCTCTAAGTCTGCAAATGCTAGAAACGTAGGTTTCCCTTTCCTTAATCTTCCTTCTAAGATAAGTCGTAGGGTCAGTATTGCCTCATGTGTTCCACCATTTCTTCGGAATCCAAACTGATCTTCCCCGAGGTCAGCTTCTACCAGTTTTTCCATTCGTCTGTAAAGAATTCGTGTTAGTATTTTGCAGCTGTGGCTTATTAAACTAATAGTTCAGCAATTTTCATATCTGTCAACACCTGCTTTGTTTGGCATTGGAATTATTATATTCTTCTTGAAGTCTGAGGGTATTTCGCCTGTCTCATACATCTTGCTCACCAGATGGTAGAGTTTTGTCAGGGGTGGCTCTCCCAAGGCTGTCAGTAGTTCTAATGGAATGTTGTCTACTCCCGGGGCCTTGTTTCGACACAGGTCTTTCAGTGCTCTGTCAAACTCTTCACGCAGTATCGTATCTCCCATTTCATATTCATCTACATCCTCTTCCATTTCCATAATATTGTCCTCCTGTACATCGCCCCTGTATAGACCCTCTATATACTCCTTACACCTTTCTGCTTTCCCTTCTATGCTTAGAACCGAAAATAAAATCGCAGCACCAGGAAAGAGTTGTGTGACGTAAAAGAAAGTTGATAGGCCTATTCCTTCACCTGAAGGATGGTGTCCATTCAAATTTCGCGCCATTCATAAAAGAGTAGCGCTAGTAGCGCCATTAATGCAAATCAGATAGGCTTTAAATACACACTGTAGCGGCTGTGAGCGTTTGTTACCTTTAAGACTGGATGTGCTGAGTTGATGTTAGTCAGGAATGCCTTTAAGTCGGCAACGGGGCCACTGTTAACACCTCACTGAATTTGAATGAGGTCGTTTAATAGAGCTACAAGAAGCTTGAGCCGTGGTAAAATTTGCTGTTTTGAAGAGCGCGCCGCAGCGCGTAGTGTAAAGTAGTCGCCCTCTGTTTCTGGCGGTGGCGCCGCAGTGGCAATCGCAGCTTTGGTGTCTCCCTCTGGTGGGAAAGGGGAAAGTTGCCTGTTCACGTGCGTTTAAGAGGCGCTATGAGCTCGCCAGTGGTGAGTCTGTCAGTCTGGGTGAGTCTGGGCAGTTGGTCAGTCGGAGTGAGTCTGGGTCTGTCAGTCTCGACGAGTCTGGTCGATTGGTCAGCCAGGTCAGTGTGGGCAGTCAGTGTCTGTCCGTCGTCCGGAGCGCTAATATGTGTTAGACCGCCAGTCTGCTGTTTGTTCAGGCAATGGTCATTGGCGGTTGGATCGATCGGTTGGTCGGTCGCGCACTGGGACATAAAATGACTTGTCCGCCTTGAGCGTCGGCGCATGTGAGGTCGCCACGCGAGTCCAGTTGGCCGCGCTGTACAGCGAGGGGTAGTGGCTTGGCGGCAACAGGAGCACATCTACGACATCGGGCTGGCCGGTGCGAGCTGCGACGCCGTGAGACGGGAGATCGGCGCGTCTTCCTGCGTCCGTTGAAGCGGCTGGCAGCGGACGGTTCGAGAGAGCGTTTTGGGGGTGCTGCGCCAGGTCTTCGACAGACATCGCAGTTTATTAGAAGTGATTCGTGATATATTGTTTCATTTACTTGTTAAATTCTACTTGTGTTCTTGGTCAGTCTCTCGTCCGCATTTGTTAGGCAGTTTGTGTGTCTATCTGTCGATCTGCCGTACGTTAATAGCTGCCTCTGTCATGTTTGTCGGATTCGGTGTTAACGAATTTATTGCTTAAGGTGTGAAGGCCGAATTCCTGAAATATGTTTTTATCTTGCCTATGATCTTGAGAGGTGGTATATGTGTAATGTAGAGAATGTTTGTACTTTTTATGTAAGATTCCATTTCATGGGTTTTTATTTAAATGGTAATTTTAGTATATACAGTTGCCATCCTTCGACCGTAAGAGTTCTTTTAAAAACAAGTTGCACTTTCGGTACCCTCTCCATCCCTCATATGTGGTGTATATTTTTTTTTGTGTTTGTGTGAGTTGTTAAAATTTTTAGTTTAAGGTAATCTGGTGTGTTGCAGATCTGCACCAGTGTAGTCTTTCAGAGGTTGTTGTGAGCGGTCGTGACTACGGCCGTATTAAAAGGGAGCGGCAAGCTTCTCAGCCTGAAAGCTCATACTACCAACAAAAGAAATTGTTACTTCTGCCTCTGAATAAATTGTAACTTGATATTTACAGGGTGCTTTCTGATTATAATTTTAAATCTGTTTTAAAAAAAGAGGGGGTGTGGGGGGTGTTGGAATAAAATTTCCATTTATTGAAAAAAAGTTTTTTTTTAATTTGTTTCATCAATTACCAATTCGGAACTACTTCCACGCTCACATAGTGTGATTAAATGTGTTAATGTTCTTGATGAATCGCTAGTAAATAAAGTAAATTCTTAAGAAAAGGTTTTGAAAGAAAGTAAATTCACGGTTCATTACTGGATGTTCCCCCTGTGATATTGCAGAAAGACTTGGCAGAAATGTAGCCGCTGTACATGAGTGCAGGCATCGATGGTCACGAGAATCAATGTGTGACACATCATCGGACGATAACTCCGGCGCCATCCACAAACAGCATTAACCGTCCCTATATTGACCAACAAAGTGCGACGGGCTTGGAACACCATCCCACAAACTGATATCTGGCACATGTACAACACAATGCGTGCACCTTTGCGTGATCGCACTCAACGTTCTAGCAGTTACACAGGTTATTAATGTACCAGCATCTCACATTTGCGATGGCTTATCTCGCGGTTACGTTAATCTGTGATCTTGCAGTGTTACTGACTTAAATAGACTACTTGCCATTAAAATTGGTACACCAAGAAGAAATGCAGATGATAAACGGGTATTCATTGGACAAATACATTACACTAGAACTGACACGTGATTACATTTTCACGTAATTTGGGTGAATAGATCCTGAGAAATCAGTACGCAGAACAACCACCTCTGGCTGTAAAACGGCCTTGATACGCCTGGGCATTGAGTCAAACAGAGCTTGGATGGCTTGTACAGGTACAGCTGCCCATGCAGCTTCAACACGATACCACAGTTCATCAAGAGTAGTGACTGGCGTATTGTGACGAGCCAGTTGCTCGGCCACCATTGACCAGACATTTTCAATTGGTGAGAAACCTGGAGAATGTGCTGGACAGGGCAGCAGTCGAACATTTTCTGTATCCAGAAAGGCCGGTACAGGACCCGCATCATGCGGTCGTGCATTATCCTGCTGAAATGTAGAGTGTCGCAGGGATCGAATGAAGGGTAGGGCCACGGGTCGTAACACATCTGAAATGTAACGTCCACTGTTCAAAGTGCCGTCAATGCGAACCAGAGGTGACTGAGACGTCTAACCAATGGCACCACATACCATCACGGCGGGTGATACGCCAGTATGGCGATGACGAATACACGCTTCCAATGTGCGTTCACCGCGATGTCGCCAAACACGGATCCGACCATCATGATTCTGTAAACAGGACCTGGATTTATCCCCAAAGCTACATAAAATAGTAAAAAATGAACTAAATAAGAGAAATAGTGTTAATCATAAGACTAGAGCAGACCGACTAACTGTCGATTCTATAAATAAAAAGCTTAATGAAGTGAAAGCTATTGCCACGAAAGCGGATAAGGGGAATACGGTCGTAATATTAAAAGAGGAGGAGTACATTTCGAAGACCTTAGCGTTTTTTGTCGAAAATAGCATTACGGAAATTCCGAAAGACATAACAGCCAATTTCCAAATTAAACTAAAAAATGTTCTTAAACGCACGCACTTCCTGCTGACAGAAGCCGAAAAAAGAAGATGTGTTATCATGAATCCAACGGCCCCCAAATTAAGATCACAGGTAAAGATACATAAAGATCTACATCCGGTTCGTCCGATTGTTAACGGTCGAAATAGTCCAGCATATAAAATAACAAAAATGTTGGACCAAATTCTGAAAAAGACTTACGTGTATAATAATAATTATTCGGTGCGCGGTAGTATGACCTTGATAGGTGAAATTAAAGATACGCCAATCACTGACACTTCCCGTTTGGTTTCGTTGGATGTTAAGAACTTATACTCCAGTGTTCCGGTTAACGAAACTATAGAAATCATTAAGAGAAATTTCCTGAAATACGGTAAAATTTCAACGCAAGAGACAATTGAATTTATTGAACTCCTTCAGCTCATTACAAGTTTTAATTATTTTACGTTTAATAACAAATTTTATATTCAGGACGATGGGTTAGCCATGGGGTCCAGTATTTCAGGAACTATGGCAGACATTTTTATCAATGACCTTGAAGATAAAGTTCTAAATTCTGACGATAACATTATGGATAAAATTGTTTATTACAAACGTTATGTAGACGACACCCTGTTACTTGTCGATGGTTCCCGTGAGGACATTGAGGAAATAGTAAAAAAGTTCAACGACGCACATAATAAAATAAAATTTACCGTGGAGTATGAAACTGACAATAGTTTACAGTTCCTGGACCTGAATATAAAAAAGCAGGGCAACAAACATACGTTCTCCGTTTATAGAAAACAAACTACTACTGATGCCGTGATCCCGAATGATTCATGCCATCCGCAGGCTTATAAAGAAGCTGCTTTCCGTAGTCTCGTGCATAGGGCAGTCAATATACCTATGTGTGAAAAAGATAGGGAGACTGAAATTAATACCGTTAAGAGAATAGCGATGAACAACGGTTACAGAATAGATATGGTTAAAAAACTGTTACGGAAAAGTAATAAGCGCAAAAAGAATAAACCTGATGGAGAGAAAGTGAAAATTATCACGATGCCATACTACGGAAAAGTCTCACAAAAGATAGCAAATATTTTTAAGCCATACGATGTCAAAATAGCTTTTCAGACTAATAACCTAGTGAGGTATAGCCTTAAGCACGATATTGGCGAGAAGAAAAATAAGTTTGAAAGATCGGGAGTTTATAAGATTCAGTGCAGAACTTGTGATGCAAAATATATAGGGCAGACAGGAAGATCATTCGCGATCCGGTATAAAGAACATAAAGATGCGTTCAGGTTAGGGAATTATGACAAATCAGCTGTTGCGAACCATATATATGAAACAGGCCATCCCCTTAATAGCATAGAAGACAACGTAGAAATATTGCATGTAGAAAAGAAAGGGAGGAAACTTGATTTACTAGAGGAATTCGAGATAGCTATCCATGAAAAGAAACAAAGCAATATCCTAAATGTACAAGATAACTTTAAAGAAATGAGATTTTTTAGCGGGTTTTTAGAATTATTTTAGGGCAGGCATGCGACTTTAAACTTGTAGCATGTCAATGACGGAGTTGCGATAGGCTAACGATGGCAGACCAATGCAATAAGGAAATGAGGCGCCCAATAGCATAGCGTTACCGTCAAGCATACGGCTGTAACCACGCCACAACACCTAGGCACGTCAGTCCACAACAGCTCCCGGGCCGGCGCAGTCGACAGCATATTTGGTAGCTATGGGACGGCCATTGACTTGTGTCAACAACTTCAATGTAAGACGAGGACTCACAGTCCAATATACTTTTAATTCTGTTTTACTCTATGGACTTCCCCACTATTGGTGATGATATTTGGTCTTTTTAGTCCGTTTAATTCATGACAGTTTTTACAACCTGATGATGAGAGCATTGTCTCTTGAAACGCGTTGTTAAAATATGTATAAGAATCGCGGTTGAATGCTAGCAGTGATAATCAGTAATCGACATTTTGCCATTCGCGCACCCAGGTTCGTCGTTGAGTACACCATCGCAGGTGCTCCTGTTGTGATGCAGCGTCAAGGGTAACCGCAGCCATGGTCTCCGAGCTGATAGTCCACGGTGCTGCAAACGTTGTCGAACTGTTCGTGCAGATGGTTGTTGTCTTGCAAACGTCCCCATCTGTTGACTCAGGGATCGAGACGTGGCTGCACGATCCGTTACAGGCATGCGGATAAGATACCTGTTATCTCGACTGCTAGTGATACGAGGCCGTTGGGATCCAGCAGGGGGTTGCTCCTGAACCCACCGATTCCATATTCTGCTAACAGTCATTGGATCTCGACCAACGCGAGCAGCAATGTCGCGATACGATAAACCGCATTCGCGGTAGGCTACAATCCGACCTTTATCAAAGTTGGAAACGCGATGGTACGCATTTCTCCTCCTTACACGAGGCAGCACAACAACGTTTCACTAGGCAACGCCGGTCAACTGCTGTTTGTGTATGAGAAATCGGTTGGAAACTTTCCTCATGTCAGCACGTTGTAGGTGTCGCCACCGGCGCCCAGCTTGTGTGAATACTCTGAAAAGCTAATTATTTATATATCACAGCATCTTCTTCCCGTCGGTTAAATTTCGCGTCTGTAGCAAGTCATCTTCGTGGTGTAGCAATTTTAATGGCCAGTAGTGTATGTTACTTAGATAAATGTATTCCTGAAATTTCATTACTTTAAACTAATTATTTTTTGGTTTTGCGATTTGTTTTCGCCAATGTACACACACAGATTTGAAATAATGTTAAGCAGAACTGGTGCTGTAATGAATGTTAATTGCACTTCTTCCGCACAGATCACACTTAGGTACAAATTTAGACATCTGAATTCTAATTTTTCTACGCTGTTTTGCTTACTTCCTTACTGGCTTTGCACTCGCCACGCAAAATAATCCTTTCTGAATGTCAAAGTTTTGCGACGTGGCTTTAACTGTGTAATGTTGTGTCCGGTGAACCAAGAACAACAACGCAGCGTTCGTAGGCTGTGGTCGTTACCTCGTGTTCTCTTCCATCCCCTCTATTGGCAACACTCGTTCACAGAAGCGGGAGGAGGCGAATTTCCTGCGAATGCTCGTTCGTTCGATGTTCGCTTCGGTGTAAAGCGGGCTTTAGGATGCTCTTCGTGGCAGAGAGCTTTGCGCCTGGCGCCGTTCGCCGGCCAATGGGGAGAGCGGCGGCGGCGACGCGCAGCGCGAACAAGTGAATCGCGGCGGGCCATCGACCGCGGCTGCAGCTGTCGCGCTTAGCTGCACGGCGTCACTCGTGTCGGCAGCCATGTCCGCGGACGAGTACGAGTACCAGAGGATGCGTGCCGAGCTGCTCGGGCTGCCTCCTCCCGAGAGGAAGCCGGACCCGCCGGCGCAGGGAACCGCGGAGGGCGCCGACGAGGAAGCGAACCCGGGACTCGACGAGGTAACGCCGCCGCTTCCCGAACGCAGCACCGCATAAAATTCCGTGCACGTCTCTGCGCCTATTCAGCACGTACACTCTCGCATCTCTCACCTTACGGCCTCGCTTATTCAGTTTCCGGGTACTCGCGCTTTCCTTTGTCTGTGCTAGCGAGCAAGTGCTGCCGCTTTCATCATAATACGTTTCTGTAGGAGGGTCTCTGCTGGTAACTGACTCATTCACTGATTCTTTATTCGTCTCGTGCGTCAGACAAGCACGTGACTCTACAGTTAATACGCGGTAAGTCAATTCTAGTACAACAAAAGGTAACATAGTTTTCCATTTACAGAACAAACAAACACTGGGATAGTTAGTACGAAAACGCCTTTTTGTGATCGAGCGCACGAATTTTTACTCATATATCCAGATGCGCTCCACCTTTGCAACAAGACGGCATCGTAGGCTATCCTGAAATATTAGATGATATTTCGTTTTCACTTATCGGTTTTTACATAAAAAAATTGACCAGGTGCTAGTTGGCCTCGCGCACCCAGAGTTCCGTACAAACTTAATTATGTATACAGGGTGTTCCACAATGACGTTTTCAAAATTTGGGGACACTTTTCTTACACCAAAACAAGAGAAAGACGCCCAGTAAACCTGGGCTTTTAATGCGTACCTTAAGTGCTAGGAGCACTTGTTCATCCTCGACACTGTGATCCACAGCTCTTCCGCTGCAAGCCTTTTGATTTCCGTATTCTGAGAGGAGGTAGTATGGACCAAAACAAGAAAAATGTGAAGTGAACGTGGGCTCTAAAACGCGCACTTTAAGAGTTTCGAGCACTTGTTCAATTTCGCTCCACTGAAATACATCTCTTCCACCGAACAAGTGCTTACAGCTCTTAAACTATCCATTTTAGAGTCCATCTTTACTGGACAGTTTTTCTTATTGTAGTCCATACTACCTCCCCAAAAAATGTGGAAAGAAAAGAGCTTGTAGTAGATGACATTTGTTTCACAATATCGAAGATGACGAAGTGGTTACATCTCTTAAGGTATACCTTTTAGAGTCCAAGCTTACTGAACATTTTACTTGTTTTGGTGTGAGGAACCTACCCCTGAAGTCTTAAAACACCATTCTCAAACACCCTGAATGCAGCGTTCATCCATTCCAGGAACAGAGAATCTCTACGATTTTTGCCTGTTATGGGCATTGATACCGAGATATTTGTCAAAGGGATTCCACGACCTTCGAAAATGTTTTAATCTCAAATCTGACGTCGGATAACAAATGACAAAAGAAGTATTTTTTTCTTGTGGTATGCTGACAAATTAACAATATTCTATTTTTTTCTTCATCTGGAGTGCGAAACCTAGCTTCCTGCCAAATTTAATGGTTCCACATTGTAGGTTACACCCCATAGGTTTTAATGAGTGAGTTTGCAAATATCAAAGTACGTGATGTAGATGGCTGTTTGTTTTGGTTGCACTGACTTAGGAGCTTAACTTTTTACATCATCGAGAGACAGTAGACCATAGTGCGTGGCATAAATTTCAGCCTGATGCGTCTACCCGTTCCTGAGAAATAGGGTTTTCAACAGTTGGACAAAGTGATCCTATAAAGGTCCAGTTTTTACCGATTGAGGCATGGGATCCTAAAAAGAATGAAAACTAAAATCTTGTAATAATCCAGGACATTGCCTGATGACATCTTGTCAGAAAGGGGAAAAGCATCTCGTTATATATATAGAAATTCATGTGCAGCGTGCAAGAGGGCGTTTCCTTACTAAAATTTACATATTTACACACATATTGCTCAGAAAAATAGTCACCGCTAGGAACTTGTTAAATTAACATTATAAGAAACGAATTACAGTAACAGAAAGTGAAAACACAAGGAGTCATCTGGCATTACAGCATACACATCCTCAGCAATTAGACGTAAATTACATGTATACGAGGATAATATACTTATTTAAAGCAGGGGGCTTCATTTCTAGAAATTCCTTAGCAGAGCAGAAGCAGTGATTTCAGTTTAACTTTCATTTCTATTGGTGATCTCATTGATTTGAGTTCCACTGTTTAGGTGATTATATATATTCATTCCCGTGCATCTTAGACTATTCTCATAGTGTTTTGTGCAGTGTTATATGAGCTGTATGAGACTTTTATTTCTTCTGTCACAATATTGGCGATTAAGGCTCTTATGCAGATACTTCAAATACTAAACTGTGAAACAGGTAAACTTCAGTATGTATAGACGTGCTTGGGGCAGGATTTTATGCTGTAGCTCACAGTGCTCATATCTCTTTTTAAATGAGATTATTCTTACTGCCTGCTTCTGTAATTTGAAAATGGTATGAGATACATAGCTCTTTCACCCAGAAAATCACATCATAGCTCGTAACAGACTCAGATAAGGCACGACACGTCTGCTTTAAAGTGTCAACACTTGTTGTGTCTCTTATTGATCGCAGTAAGAAACGGATTTTGCTAAGCTTTTTTGAAAACATGTCTGTATGCAATTTTCACTACAATATGCCACTCATGCGCACCCCAAGAAATATTGTTTTCTTTTCTTCGCTAATTTTATGCCCAACAACATGCACGGTATATTTGGAATGAGATATTTTGTAACGATCTGATGTAGTTCGAACTATCGTGCCCGTTGTTATTTTTTTTAGTCAATTGCTACAGTCGAACACAAAAGCCATGTCTACATTTTGCTATCCTTCAATAAAAAATAAGAGCGGGACGGGGGGGGGGAGGGACTTTTTTCTTAACTGAGATCCTGCAGACAAGCAAGTCGAATACACGAGCAGAAGTTCGCGGTAGGCCTGCAAACGATTTGCAAATAAAATAGTCTGTATTAGATTAGATTTTAATTTTCACGTTTATTAGGTTCGTCATTCGTCGGCATTAATACTTTTTCTGTTGTAAACGAACTGTAAACTGAAATGGTCTTTGACCAGACGCATAACTTTATACGCTTAATTACAGCAGTTTTTGTTCATTTGCCAACGCTTTTGATGACAAGCGATTTTCTTTTCTTTTCAAAGTATTAAGCAGACACTGGAATCTAACTTGCTGTCCGCACATCTTCTGGCTCACGTCCCCTTCACGTTTTGCAGCTATCTTTTTTTGTAAACTAAGTGCGCTTACTTTCCATATTTCAGGTTTTTATTTGGAAATTACGAACAAGTTTCAAATAGTACCAAATATTGTGAGGAAAATTACTGGAAGTATAACACAAACGCCGTTGTTTATAAATTGGATGTCAACACACTTCGAGGCAAGTCTAGTCTCTGTGGCTTTGGTACCCGCGCGAGACCAAATTACCCCGTGATGGATGCAATTAAAGTGGTAAAGTGGTAAAGAGAAAAGGGTTTAATCGCGTTTCAGTCATGAAAATAAATTATTTTCAAAATATCATTATTATTATCATTATTTCGCAAGATTATGATACTGATTACATAAGTCACCAATAATTACATTGTTTTCAAATGCTAGCATTAACGCATGGCACAACATCATCTTCCTCACATAGTCCACCCAACGGACACATACTTTGTACCATGGACCTATGCTAGTGAAACTGAGACATATATATCATATATGATTTAACGTCTAATGAAAATGTCTTCTCTGAGTTGTAGGTAGTTGCTGCAATAGCCCAGAAACTGCTTCATTATTCAGTTCGCGACAATAAATGAAGTGACAGCACAACACAAAAATAACTACTTCATGGCTACTACACAGCTGTAGGGTCAGCACAGTGTATTATTATTATTATTATTATTATTATTAGCGGAAGTGGTAACACACGAAGCATTTCTGCCATTTCAGAATTACTGAGTCCAGCCATCAGATAATTCACAAACAATAAAGTACAGTGCATACATTTTAACGTGATTGATTTTAAACAGGGGTGCTGGCTGTGGGTGAAGCACGTGTTGCTAGAAAAAAGAGTGATGCACAGAAAACATGTTTTGTAATTCGTGTCCACTGCCCTCACTGTAAATAGTTAGCTTTCGTTTCTGAGATGGAGCTGTAGGCAGCACTCCTAATGTACTGGGAACTGCTTCATCGTTCTTCTTCTCCTTCTTCTGCTTTTGCGGCCTCATTGGACCACTTCAGTCAATCATTTTCTGGTCATCTTCTTCAATAGGTTTTCTCTCCGAGTTGCCCAGTATGTTTTCATTTATTCTGCTTCTTTTTCGTAGTTCCTCATCTGTAAAAACGTTTTTCAGTTTGATTAAATTTTCTGTTTTGTTTTCCTTGATTTCCTCTAACCATCCTACTTGCTTTTTTATGTTAGAAAGTTTCTGTATAAGTTTGCTTGGTAGTTTGATTGCTGGTGTCCTCATAATGTGACAAAGAATGAACGACCCTCTTATTCTGTATAATATCTGTAATGGGCTTCAGTTCACGGCACACCATTTCATTTGGCACTACCTGTCATTGTCTGTCTTTTTGATGTTTCTTATTATTTATGCATGTTCTGGCCATCCTACTCTTTATTTTAAGGATTTTTTCGATTATGCTTTTCTGAGTGACTGTGAAAAGAGTTTCTCTTCTGTATGTCATGTCTGGTTTAACCACAGCCCTAAAATGTTTTAGTTTATTTTTAATTGATGAACATTTTTATTGTAAGTACAAGATGCTAATTTTTGAGCTTTTATCATTTTGTTAGTTCCTTTTCACCATGCTGGTTTCTCGTCCTAGTTGTATGCTATAATTTCTCTTAGATATTTTAATTGTCTCTGCGTTTTTCTTGACTGTTAGTTACTGTTATGTGCTTGATTATTAGTGGAATTGCTGCCATTATCTTAGTATTTTCTAGTTATATCTGGAGTTCTCTTTTTCTGTTACATTTTTTAGGCTTGTTGTTTGATTTCTGGCTTCCTCAATGTTTTTAACTGGTTATGCTAAGTCATCTGCGAATCCCTAGCAATTTGAGTTTATTTACTGTTCTTGGTTCCAATTCTTATGTTTTTATGATTTTGCTTGTACCATTCCCTCCTCACCTACTCCAGAGCACAGCTGAAAAGTAATTGTGATAATCCATCTCCTTATCTTAACACCTCTAAACACTACTTTACATTTTATGTTTATAATTTTTATTAATTAAGGATAGAGACTGAAATTCTTTAGCATTTCAATCACTGAAGATCTGTGGATACAATTAGAAGTTTTTTTTGAAATCCACAAAGGTTATGGCTTGTTCTTTTTGTATTCTTCTTCAGTAATCCAACATCAATTTCCAAGTGATGTTCTGGAGAGCTTCTCCAGGGTTTATATCCTGCTTGGTATTCTTCTAATACCCAGGCAAGTTTGTCTTTACAACGGTGGTGTATAACTTTTGACATGACTGTACGTGTGATATCCAAAAGGGGAATTCTTCTATAGTTCTCAGGATCTGATTTGTCGCCTTTTTTCTGTAATGGAAGCATTATAGCTGTAATTCAATGTGCTGGTAGTTCTTCTTTATCCCATATTTTCATTATGCTTGGTGTACTTTTACTTTCACTGGTTCTGCTGCATATATTCTAAGTTCCAGAAATGTTGATCTTCTCCAATTGTTTTGTAGATTTTGAGCTCTTTCAGAGCTTTGTAGATTTCATGGATTGTGGGAGGCTTTATAGTTTCTGCTAGTGTTTTAATAGGAATATCTGTGTTTATTTGAGTTAGTACTGAGGGATCTTTGCAATTTAGTAATTTGTTAAATGTTTCTGCAAAAATTTTGGTGTTTATTCTATTGCTGTGTTGTCCGCTAAATATTTTGTATAATCTCTTGAGTGTGTTTTCTCAATGTTTGTTTCTATTATTGGAAGTATATATTTTTGATATTGACGTTTATTTCGGTTATCTTGCCTTTTTCTGTGAGTTCCAAGTGTGATTCTTCCGTTTTATGACTCTGATACATTTGCCAAGCTTAGTGTCTATCTAGTACTGTTTTATCACATTCATTGTTCCACCACTGGTAGTTTTTCCTTGTGCTTATTGGAACTAGTTGTTCAGATATTTGTCTCAACTGGGGTGCTATATCCTCTAGATCGTCTGTTGGGGGGGGGGGGGGGGGGTATGTTTCTTTGTCAGTGGGATGAATTTAATTTTTATCATGTAATGATCTGATCGAGTATCTTTTGCTGTTACAGCTTTCACATTGTAAATTTCTCTGTGGTAATTTATATCCATACACACATGATTCAGTAGCCATTTTTTAATTTCCATTCTGGATGTTTCCAAGTTTTAAGCTTGTTTGGTCTTTCTTGAGGTATTTTGATTTTGAAATCATGTCAGGGCTTCTTCAGAATTCCACCAGTTCATGCCATTCCTGTTTGTTCTTCTTTGTGCTGGTCATTTGCCTATTACACGTCTACATCTCTTTCCTCTTCCTAACTGGGCATTAAAATCCACAATTAAAAGTTTGGTGTGGTTTTTATTTGTGTTTGACGTCGTCTGAACTAAAAGCTCCCAAACTTCATGCACGTCTTCTCTATGTTCTTTCGTTTTATTTTTATCATTATTTGTGGCATGAGCATTTATTATTGTATATATTTTATTTGCATATTTTATGGATCATGTTGATAGTCCGATAGGTTCAGACTTAAATTCTATTAGATAATGAATTATTTTGAGACTGATAACAAATCCCATTCCGAATTGTAGACATTGGTTCATTACACTTTTCCCTGGTATTCCCATATAAATTCTGTGTCCTTGTGCTTCTATTGGTTCCTGATCAATGTTTCTCGTTTCTTGAATTCCACTTATCGGAATCCCTTTGCGATCCATTTCGTCTGTCAAAATTTTGAGTTTCCCTTGTTGTATGATGGAATTTATGTTGCGTGTTGCTACGTCTGTCCTGTCCAGCTATGCTGTCCTCACCTGAATCTAAATTTTGATCTTTTGTCAGCCCTTGGTATTTTCAGGTGCTCGACTCATGTAATCCGAGTGCAGTCGTCCTTGACAATTGTCAAGCAGTGGATTTTTCCTTAAAAGATTTCCTTCCAAGTTTAACTGTCGATGGTAATCAACCTCGTATGGAGCAAATACGGTTGTTGACATTCTATATAAAAAAATCCTTAGAAATAAGCAGAACCAGTTGTCACCGACTCATTAATTCTGGACTTAATGAAGCACCTACAAAAACTAAATATCATTTATATTTCATCACTTTAAAAATAAAAATGTTCAAAGAATACTCTTCTTTCGTGGTGTACCAGCTAATGTCTGATTGCACTCAGGGTTAGTGGCCTCAGAAAGGTTGGAAACTACTGCTGGAAACTACAGCCCCACGCAGGCTCTGTAGTCTACGTTATTTGCACATCCGTGACTACGTGCGGAGTAGCTGTACTCAGTACAATAGCAGCTAAACTGATGAGGGATGACATGGTTATCTTGGTGATAAGAGCGACAATATGCGATCGCAAATATTCGTTTATTTCAATGACTTGTTTCAGTCGCCATCCTCAGATAGATCTAAAAAGACAGTGTACATATTTATGTGTAAGTATCATGAGTTCTTTTCCTTTGTTGTTATTTCGTCACCCCTCACTCCATTTGGGAGGAGGGCGCGGGCGGGGGCAGGAGGGAGGGTTGCTAGCGGTACAGTCTATCCCCTCTTCAGCAAGCTGACAAGAACACTGAGATGAAAAACACTTAACCAAAGATGAGATATTAATTATGAATGTAACGATTCCCGCATCGCGAACGAATTATCCGAATGGGACGGAAATCGGTAGGCGAGATGTATATGTACAGACAAGCAAGTGATAGCAATTTCAGAAAATCTGCATGATTTATTCAAGAGAGAGCTTCCCAAGTTGAGCAAGCCGAAAATCCGTTGGTCCATCTCTGTCCCTTATGCAAACAGTTATTCGGCTTGATAGAGTTGTATATGCATGTCCTCCTAAGGAATACTGTGCCAAATTTAGTCCATTTGGCCCGTTAGATCGTCAAAATTCCTACCTGATTGGAGGGTCTAGCCCATAAGCCTCCCAAAGTTCTCAGCTGGGGAGAGATCCAGAGATCTTGCTGGCCGTGGTAGGATTTGGCAAACACGAATATAAGCAGTAGAAACTCTCGCTGCATGCAGGCGGGCATTATCTTACTGAAATATAAGCCCAGGGTGGCTTGTCACAAACGGCAACAAAACGGACCCTAGAATACCGCCGACGCACCGCTGTGCTGTAAGGGTGCCGCTGATTAAAACCAAAGGGGCCCTGCGATGAAAAGAATTGGCCCCCAGACCATCACTCCTGGTCGTCGGGCCGTATAACAGGGACAGTCCGGCTGGCATCCCACTGCTGTCTGAGGCGTCTGCACACACATCTTCTGCCTAGAATCTCATTGACTGGAGTGGAACTGTCTTGAGTGATGATTCCCACTGTTGTTAAAAAGAAGCACTTCACTGGCACAAAAACTTGGACAGCCTCCCCCAGTATTGGCAGTCTGTTATTGAAGGGAGGAAGGTTGGTCGTTGAGGAGCGTAGAAGGATAGTGGTATAAGAATGGAGGACTGGTGCATAGTATCGATGGGTCGGTGTGGCTGTTGGGATACGAGAGGAGAGTAAATGGGTATCGGTAAGGCTAAAATCTGATGTGAGAAAGGGCTAGGGGAAGCAGGGTGGAAGGAAAAAGGGGCTAGAGAAACGTGGAGAAATGAGGCAAAGAGAGCCCTGATGGAGTGGGACGGGTGGGGTGGATTTAGAGTTGGTAGGATGGCTAAATGTCGGGAAAGATTTCATGATTTAGGAGGGGGTAATGGCTGATGTTTATCTGGGACAGCATGTGGAAGATATATAGGTGTCTGATTGGTGGGATACGTAGGTGGAGGAGCGGCAACGTACTTGAGTTGGAAAGTAGAAGGGAAACTATAGGATCATTGGAGTCGAGTTTTGTAGGTTGTTCGCAGGTTTCATTGGGAATGAGAATTTGATGAGTTGGTAATGGATCAATGTGCGGCAAGGTAACCGGATGCGGAAGGCGAGGCAGAGTGCATGGTGTTCAATGATATGGAGAACTTAGGGGGCGGGGTGCGGGGCGATACGCACGCAACTTTTGTACAGCAAAGGATGGATCGGATCAAGGCTTTGTAAGTGTTGAAGATGATTATGATAAGTTAGTAACACTGTAAGTAGTAGCATTGATTCACATTACATGAAAAGCATCTAAAAAACGACATACCTGTCTCCTTGCACTTAATAAAAGAGGCAAATAAAATTTATAGCCACGAGTGGCACTGTCACATAGTATAAAAACATGATAAAATTTTGAGAAACACTCATAGCCCGTGATGTAGGGGCATCTTTAGCACATTTTGTTGTAGTGCAATCAGCTGAGGGGGCGTGTTTACAATGGCGCGTTACAAAGCAAACACGATGTTCAGTTTCCTGCGTGAACCAAAATAGGATGAGTTAAAATGTAATTAAAAATGAGCTAGAGCATAAACATGGGTAAAATGTTAGTTAAAATTATAAATGCTTACTCTCAAATAGGTGTCTGCGACATACATAGTATGTAACGAAGTTAAATAATAGCAGCATCTCGAGACACGAAAAAAGCAGCAGGCACAACGGTCTTACGAAAACAGAACGAAGAAAACAGATGGACAGAGTCAGAATATCAACATGTGCAAGATAAAGTGAAAAATACCTGTTTCATGTAAATTCGTTTCGTTCATTCAGAATTTTTGTGGGGTACTATTTCTTATGGCAGTAGACCTCTGTTTCTTCCAAAAGATTTCAAAAGGCTATCCTTTGGCGATAACTTGATGGTTATATTAAATTATTACTTTCAAACGAAGTCAAAAAGTTAAGTCTGGGAACGTTAAGGTTTGATCAACTTCAATTTTGAAAATGAGCTTTCACCATTGCTGTTTGTGATCGAAGGTGACAGGTGCACAGTAAGAGCGACATCGGTATTACGAAACAATCTTTGACGTTTCATGAGTCCGGATTTGAATGAAATGAGGTATGGGCAAATAGCCTTTCTTCGAGCGTGAGTGTGTGTGTTTTCCTTAGCGTAAGTTAGTTTAAGTCAGATTGAGCAGTGTGTAAGCATAGGGACCGATGACCTCAGCAGTTTGGTCCCATAGAACTTAGCACAAATTTCCGTTTCCTTTATGCATTCTTTTAAAAGTCTTAGTGCTATTGCCCACTAAAGAGCCACGCGTGTGAACTGGTGTCAGTGGGAATAAGATGTTAATTATGACGATAAGGGCGTAAGGACGAGACAGCACCCAGTATCTGAAAGCAGAAGATCTTTCGGCCGGCCCGTAATCGAACACGGGCCCCTTCACTTAGCAACCCGCCGCGCTGACCGCGCAACTACCGAGGCGGACGTCCTTCTTGATACGGAAAACGCTAATATCCTTGTTCCAGCCGCGTGTGGTTCGCGCGAAGAACGATTGCTGGTGAGCCACCGTGTGGGCTCGAACCTCTCCAATACTGTGTCCGTGGTCTTTCAAGAGATATGTGTGGAAGGAAGCAATATATTGGTTCACTCTTGTAGGAATGCACGCTGTTGGAACTCTAGCAACGGTCCACACCGTGATGCAGAACGCCTCTCTTGCAGCGTCTGCCACTGCAATTGGCTGAGCATCTCCGTGACGCTTTCGCGTTTCACCGACCGACTGACTAGGAAGGTCAGAATTATGTTTAAAGTCTGACGAAACATTGACTGAGTATAGTGTGTGTAGTTTGTACCCCTATTTTAAGCAAAAGCTACTTCTTCACTAGCCGGCCCCTGTAGCCGAGCGGATCTAGGCGCTTCAGTCCGGAACCGCGCTGCTGCTACGGTCGCAGGTTCGAATCCTGCCTTGGGCAAGGATGTGTGTGATGTCCTTAGGTTAGTTAGGTTTAAGTAGTTCTACTGTAAGTCTAGGGGACTGATGACCTCAGATGTTAAGTCCCATAGTGCTCAGAGCCATTTGAACCTACTTTACCCACGACAGTGCCTATACGATCGTTGCATGTCAAATGCCTAGTAAGTGTTACAGCCAGGTGTTTGTACGAGTTAATCGATTCCAGCTGAGAGTCATAGTCATAGGATACTATGTTTTCTCGTTTTTTGAAGTGCACAGTATTCCATTCCTGAATATTTAAAGCAAGTTGCCAAACTCAGCACCATTTTGAAATCTTGTCAACATCTGACTGCATATTTATGCAGCTTTCTTCAGACAGTACTTCATCACAGATAGCTGCATCATCTGTAAAAAGTCTGAGGTTTCTATTAACATTTTCCGTTAAAGTTTTAGAATACAACGCAAGGGTCACAACAGAATTCTCTGGGACACACCCGAAGTTATTTTTATACCTGAAGATGACTCTCCATCCGAGATAACTTGCTGCATCCTCCCTACCAAAAAATCCTTAATCTAGTCGCTATTTTCGCTTGCTACTCCACATGATTGTACTTTTGTTGATAAGCGAAGATATGATACTGAGTCAATGGCTTTTCAGAAATCAAGAAATACTGCATCTATCTGACTTCCTTGATCCAAAGCTTTCATCGTATGAGAAGAATGTGAGTTGGGTTTCGCTTGATCGATGTTTTCGGAATCCATGCCGGTTGGCATATATCTCATTATGTTTCAGCTCAGGATATCTTCTAGGACTCAACAACAAAGCGATGTCAAGGATATTGGACGGTAGTTCTGTGGATCACTTCTACTACCCCTACTAGCAAACGGATTAATCCTCTACTTTCTTCCAACTACTGAACACGGTTTTTTGTACGAGGGATCTGTGATATACACTCCTGGAAATGGAAAAAAGAACACATTGACACCGGTGTGTCAGACCCACTATACTTGCTCCGGACACTGCGAGAGGGCTGTACAAGCAATGATCACACGCACGGCACAGCGGACACACCAGGAACCGCGGTGTTGGCCGTCGAATGGCGCTAGCTGCGCAGCATTTGTGCACCGCCGCCGTCAGTGTCAGCCAGTTTGCCGTGGCATACGGAGCTCCATCGCAGTCTTTAACACTGGTAGCATGCCGCGACAGCGTGGACGTGAACCGTATGTGCAGTTGACGGACTTTGAGCGAGGGCGTATAGTGGGCATGCGGGAGGCCGGGTGGATGTACCGCCGAATTGCTCAACACGTGGGGCGTGAGGTCTCCACAGTACATCGATGTTGTCGCCAGTGGTCGGCGGAAGGTGCACGTGCCCGTCGACCTGGGACCGGACCGCAGCGACACATGGATGCACGCCAAGACCGTAGGATCCTACGCAGTGCCGTAGGGGACCGCACCGCCACTTCCCAGCAAATTAGG
This sequence comes from Schistocerca nitens, assembly GCF_023898315.1. NCBI lineage: Eukaryota > Metazoa > Arthropoda > Insecta > Orthoptera > Acrididae > Schistocerca > Schistocerca nitens. The sequence continues at coordinate 467,684,492 of NC_064622.1, forward strand.
GACACTGTTGCTCCTGGGGTATCGGCGAGGACCATTCGCAACCGTCTCCATGAAGCTGGGCTACGGTCCCGCACATCGTTAGGCCGTCTTCCGCTCACGCCCCAACATCGTGCAGCCCGCCTCCAGTGGTGTCGCGACAGGCGTCAATGGAGGGACGAATGGAGACGTGTCGTCTTCAGCGATGAGAGTCGCTTCTGCCTTGGTGCCAATGATGGTCGTATGCGTGTTTGGCGCCGTGCAGGTGAGCGCCACAATCAGGACTGCATACGACCGAGGCACACAGGGCCAACACCCGGCATCATGGTGTGGGGAGCGATCTCAACACTGGCCGTACACCACTGGTGATCGTCGAGGGGACACGGTACATCCAAACCGTCATCGAGCCCATCGTTCTACCATTCCTAGACCGGCAAGAGAACTTGCTGTTCCAACAGGACAATGCACGTCCGCATGTATCCCGTGCCACCCAACGTGCTCTAGAAGGTGTAAGTCAACTACCCTGGCCAGCAAGATCTCCGGATCTGTCCCCCATTGAGCATGTTTGGGACTGGATGAAGCGTCGTCTCACGCGGTCTGCACGTCCAGCACGAACGCTGGTCCAACTGAGGCGCCAGGTGGAAATGGCATGGCAAGCCGTTCCACAGGACTACATCCAGCATCTCTACGATCGTCTCCATGGGAGAATAGCAGCCTGCATTGCTGCGAAAGGTGGATATACACTGTACTAGTGCCGACATTGTGCATGCTCTGTTGCCTGTGTCTATGTGCCTGTGGTTCTGTCAGTGTGATCATGTGATGTATCTGACCCCAGGAATGTGTCAATAAAGTTTCCCCTTCCTGGGACAATGAATTCACGGTGTTCTTATTTCAATTTCCAGGAGTGTAGTTAACAGAGCGGTTAAGTCAGCCGTAAATTCAGTAGCCATCGGGCCCTGAAGCTTTGTTGAATTTTAACGATTTCAGCTGTTTCTCAACACTATTGACACTTATTTACCTTTTTGCCTTATCTTTTCAGTGCTACAAGGATTAAATTGGGGCAATATTCCTGGTTTTTCCTTTGTAAAGGAACATTTGAAAACATTTATGACGTACTATCTCCTGAACTATTTGTCGTGCTTTGATATAATTTTGGATAATGTCTGCAAAATGTGTTGGGAATTGAGCTAGCAGCAAGGAGGTAATAGATTACATTGTCATGTCTGAAGCTGAGGTTGTACTCCATGAACAGCGAAAATATAATGATCGATGAGCTTTTTTCTTTCATTCTTTTGTAATGGGGTATCTGCGAGAAAACGTTTCGGGAGGGTTGCGTGTAAAGTTTTTTGGAAATCGCTAAGCGCTGTCATTCTCAAATCCGGATGTATATAGTCCGGGTGATTTGAGCGCACTGAGATACAATGTCTCAGGCACACACAAAGTTTCTAACTTAAATGCTTGACTTACTACGTTTAACGCAATACTGTGCCACTTACTGAGTGTGTTACGACAGTGTTTTTTTTAATTCGCCCAATAATTACAAGACGCTTGGAAAATATTTGTTGACGCTGGAAGTTGTCAGACAGGCAACCTCCAATTGGTACCGGGTTTCGGGTTCGGGGATAGTCGCTAGTAATATACATATGTTAATTCGATTGTAGCTTGTTATCCGAGAGGATCTCACGGAATTGTACACAGGGCGTTCCATGCCCACCTTAATATCTACTTTTCACACTACCAACTATTTTCTTCCCTTGTTCCAAATCGCATAATACGAGTGTCTGTGAGCTTACGACTGAAACTGGTACCTTAAGCCACTTGTAGGCCTGTTCAGATATCATCTACGATGTTTTTGGCAACTTTGAGTTTGGACTCTTGATTAGTTTGCTTGTGCCATCAGTAAAGGCGTTTTGAACCGCCCATTAAAATGACGGGAAGATTATTTATGTAGTTTAAGACAAGAATTGGCCCAATACCCATCCCTATGGGAACCCCCACCCCCACCCCCTCACCCCCACCCCCCATTCTGAGGTAGTTCCACGTCTGAGATCAGTCTGTTAATGCGACCCTCCGCTTTCTGTACGGACCTAAGACTCCATACATGCTAGATGAATACTGTTAACGCCATGACACTCTAGTTTGTCAAATAGAATTATATGAGTACCATAAATGCATTGACAGGGTCAGTTTCTTCGGTCTGCAGCCCGAAGCCTGGTTTCATGCAGCTTTCAACACTACTCTACCCTGAGTAGGGCCTTTAACCTCTGGATAACTACAACGACCTACATCCATTTGAACATGTTGCCCGTATGCAAGATTTTTGCCTCCCTCTACAATTTTTAACCCCCACGCACTTCCCTCCATTACCGAACTGACGATGCCTTCGTGCCTCAGAATGTGTACTCTACCCAATCGCTTCTACTAGCCAAGTTGTGTCATATATTTCTTTTCCACAATTAGATTCAGTAACTCCTTATTAGTTACCCCATCTACCCATCGAATCTTTAGCATTCTTCTGTAGCACCACATCCGAAATGCTTCTATTCTAGTTTTGTACGAACTGCTAAACATACACTTTTAGTTCCATTCAAGATTACGCTCCCGGCAAATGCCTTCAGAAAAGATTCCTTGTTTTTGTTGTTGTGGTCTTCAGTCCTGAGACTGGTTTGATGCAGCTCTCCATGCTACCCTATCCTGTGCAAACTTCTTCATCTCCCAGTACTTACTGCATCCTACATCCTTCTGAATCTGCTTAGTGTATTCATCTCTTGGTCTCCCTCTACGATTTTTACCCTCCACGCTGCCCTCCAATGCTAAATTTGTGATCCCCTGATGCCTCAGAACATGTCCTACCAACCGGTCCCTTCTTCTTGTCAAGTTGTACCACAAACTGCTCTTTTCCCCAATTCTATTCAGTACCTCCTCATTAGTTATGTGGTCTACCCATCTAATCTTCAGCATTATTCTATAGCACCTCATTTCGAAAGCTTCTATTGTCTTCTTGTCCAAACTATTTATCGTCCATGTTTCACTTCCATACATGGCTACACTCCATACAAATACTTTCAGAAACGAATTCCTGACACTTAAATCTATACTCGATGTTAACAAATTTCTCTTCTTCAAAATCGCTTTCCTTGCCATTGCCAGTCTACATTTTATGTCTTCTCTACTTCGACCATCATCAGTTATTTTGTTCCCCAAATAGCAAAACTCCTTAACTTCTTTGTCTCATTTCCTAATCTAATTCCCTCAGCATCACCCGACTCAATTCGACTACATTCCATTATCCTCGTTTTGCTTTTGTTGATGTTCATCTGATATCCACTTTTCAAGACACTATCCATTCCGTTCCACTGCTCTTCCAAGGCCTTTGCTGTCTCTGACAGAATTACAATGCCACCAGCGACCTGAAAGTTTTTATTTCTTCTCCAAGGATTTTAATACCTACTCCGAATTTTTCTTATCTTTCCTTTACTGCTTGTTCAATATACAGATTGAATAACATCGGGGAGAGGCTACAACCCTGTCTCACTCCCTTCCCAACCACTGCTTCCCTTTCATGCCCCTCGACTCTTATAACTGTCATCTGATTTCTGTAAAAATTGTAAATAGCCTCCCACCCTCTGTATTTTACCCTGTCACCTTTAAAATTTGAAACAGAGTATTCCAGTCAACACTGTCAAAAGCTTTCTCTAAGTCTACAAATGCTAGAAACGTAGGTTTGCCTTTCCTTAATCTAGCTTCTAAGAGAAGTCGTAGGGTCAGTACTGCCTCACGTGTTCCAATATTTCTACGGAATCCAAACTGATCTTCCCCGAGGGCAGCTTCTACCAGTTTTTCCATTCGTCTGTAAAGAATTCGCGTTAGTATTTTGCAGCTGTGGCTTATTAAACTAATAGTTCAGCAATTTTCATATCTGTCAACACCTGCTTTCTTTGGCATTGGAATTATTATATTCTTCTTGAAGTCTTAGGGTATATCGCCTGTCTCATACATCTTGCTCACCACATGGCAGTGTTTTGTCAGGACTGGGTCTCCCAAGGCCGTCAGTAGTTCCAATGGAATGTTGTCTACTCCCGGGGCCTTGTTTTGACTCAGGTCTTTCAGTGCTCTGTCAAACTGTTCACGCAGTATCGTATCTCCCATTTCATCTTCATCTACATCCTCTTCCATTTCCATAATATTGTCCTCCTGTACATCGCCCCTGTATAGACCCTCTATATACTCCTTCCACCTCTCTGCTTTCCCTTCTATGCTTAGAACTGGGTTTCCATCTGAGCTCTTGATATTTATATAAGTCGTTCTCTTTTCTCCAAAGGTCTCTTTAATTTTCCTGTAGGCAGTATCTGTCTTACCCCTAGTGATATTTGCCTCTACATCCTTACATTTGTCCTCTAGCCATCCCTGCTTAGCCATTTTGCACTTCCTGTCGATCTCATTTTAGAGACGTTTGTATTTCTTTTTGCGTGCTTGATTTGCTGCATTTTTATATTTCCTCTTTTCATCAATTAAATTCAGTATTTCTTCTGTTGCCCAAGGATTTTTACTAGCCCTTGTCCTTTTACCTACTTGATCCTCTGCTGCCTTCACTACTTCATACCTCAGAGCGTGCCGGCCGGTGTGGCCGTTCGGTTCTAGGCGCTTCAGTCTGGAACCGCGCGACCGCTACGGTCGCAGGTTCGAATCCTGCCTCAAGCATGGATGTGTGTGATGTCCTTAGGTTAGTTAGCTTTAAGTAGTTCTGTTCTAGGGGACTGATGACCACAGATGTTAAGTCCCATAGTGCTCAGAGCCATTTGAACCATTTTTTGAACCTCAGAGCTACCCATTCTATAACAGTTATATTTATTATTTCAAAAAAATGGTTCAAATGGCTCTAAGCACTATGGGACTTAACATCTGAGGTTATCAGTCCCCTAGACGTAGAACTCTTTAAACCTAACTAACCTAAGGACATCACACACATCCATGCCAGAGGCAGGATTCGAACCTGTGAACTTAGCAGCCGCCTGGTTCCGGACTGAAGTGACTAGAACGGTATTATTTCAATACACAGTGTCTGTTCCTTCGAAAGAACAGACACCACGCAAAAGCAGCAGCTGTGAAACACCATATGTACTTGCTATCAGCTTCAGTGGGACTAGCGAACAGGAGCACAATGGACATGGACTGCGGGTGGGCGGCGTTCGACGGCAGTGTGGATCGGCCGTGAGGCCTGCGGGGACAGTCCACGCAGCTGCGCCGGCGCTGTGTCGCGGATGGCAGAGTGGTTGCAACTGATAGCAGTGATCCCATTTCAATTTACATATAGTTACTTTTATATTGAATGTTACTACATTCCGCTTTTTTCATAAATACTATTCTTCCGTTGGCAGCCTGCACTTCGTATCCTCTCTGTTACGGCATCATGATTTTTTTGGTGCCCAAATACCAAAGCTCATCTACAACTTTTAGTATCTCATTTCTGATCTAATTCGGCTAAATTCCATTACTCTTATTATGTTATTACCTCATTTCTATATGCTTTCAATGTCTTAAATGGTCTTCCAAGTCCTTTGCCGTCTCTAAGAAAATTACATAGCCACTGACAAACCTCAGAGGCTTTTTTTTTCTTTTTCTCCCTGAATTTTAATTCCCTATCCAAATTTCTCTTTGGTTTCCTTTACTGCTTGCTCAATGTGCACACTGATCAACATCAGGGGTAAGTTATCGCCCTATGTTACTCTCTTCTCAATAACTGTTTCTCTTTCATTTCAGTCATGGATTGTGCGGCTGGTCCCGGCGGAGGCTCGAGTCCTCCCTCGGGCATGGGTGTGTGTTTGTCCTTAGGATAATTTAGGTTAAGTAGCGTGTAAGCGTAGGGACTGACGATCTTAGCAGTTAAGTCCCATAAGATTTCACACACATTTGCACATTTTCCTCTTTCATTTCCTTCGATTGTCGTATCTCCTATTCTATTTTAGTATGCACTGAGCTCACAAAAGTCATAGGATAGCGATACACACGTATACAGATGGTGCTAGTATCGCATACACAATGTACGAGGGCTATCCACAAAGTACATTACGTTTTGGAATAAAAAATAAATAAAGTATTGGAATTTTTTTTATTACATACAGAAGAAAGCCACACTTAAATACTACTTTTCTACATAGTTGCCATTTAAATTAAGGCACTTATCGTAGCGATGGACGAGCTTGGAAATTCCTTCGTCGTAAAATTCGGCCACCTGCGCCTTCAACCACGTGGTTAATCAGTAACCCGGTAGAAATACGATTTTTGTGGATTTCCTGGAAAGAGGCACTACAATAAACTCTGAAAGGTATTGCCAAACTCTGCACAACCTCAGAAGGGCAATACAAAACAAGCGCAGGGGAAAGTTGGGCTCAAAGATCTTGCTGATTCACAACGCCCGGGCCGACACGGCAAATGCCACTCGTGAAGTTCTCGAATCTTTTAAGTGGGAGTTGTTTCCTCATCCGCCGTAGAGTCCCGACCTGGCACCGAGCGACTTCCACTTATTCCCAGCAATGAAGAAGTGGTTGGCTTTGCAGCGTTTTGATGACGACGCACAGCTTCAAGAAGAGGTAACCACGTGGTTGAAGGCGCAGGCGGCCGAATTTTACGACGAAGGAATTTCCGAGCTCGTCCATCGCTACGATAAGTGCCTTAATTTAAATGGCAACTATGTAGAAAAGTAGTATTTAAGTGTGGCTTTCTTCTGTATGTAATTAAAAAAATTTCCAATACTTTATTTATTTTTAATTCCAAAACGTAATGTACTTTGTGGATAGCCCTCGTATAAAACGGCAGTGCATTGGTGGAGCTGTCATTCTACTCCGCTGATCCATGTGACAAGGTTTCCGCCGTGAGTATGCCAGCACGGCGGGAATTGACAGGCTGTGAACGCGCAGAGGTGGTTGGAGCTAGACACGTGGGGCATTTCATTTCGGAAATAGTAAGGGTATTCAGTATTCTGAAATCCACAGCTTCAGGAGTGTGCCAAGAATACCAAATTTCAGGCATTACCTCTCACCACGGACAACGCCGTGGCCGATGCGTTTGCATTGAGTAGTCAACGCTGACAGACAAGCAGCACTGAGTGAAATAACCGCCGAAGTCACTGTGGGACGCACGACGAACGTGTCCGTGACGACAGTGCGTCGGAATTTGGCTTTAATGGACCATGGCAGCAGACGGCCGACGCGAGTGCCTTTGGCATCAGCACGACGTTGCCTGTAGCGCCTCCCCTGGGTTCCTGGTCGTGTCGATTGGACCCCACACCACTGGAAAACTGCGACCTGGTCAGATGAGTCTCGGTTTCAGTTCGTAAGAGATCTCTGCATCTACATTTATACTCCGCAAGCCACCCAACGGTGTGTGGCGGAGGGCACTTTACGTGCCACTGTCATTACCTCCCTTTCCTGTTCCAGTCGCGTATGGTTCGCGGGAAGAACGACTGTCTGAAAGCCTCCGTGCGCGCTCTAATCTCTCTAATTTTACATTCGTGATCTCCTCGGGAGGTATAAGTAGGGGGAAGCAATATATTCGATACCTCATCCAGAAACGCACCCTCTCGAAACCTGGCGAGCAAGCTACACCGCGATGCAGAGCGCCTCTCTTGCAGAGTCTGCCACTTGAGTTTATTAAACATCTCTGTAACGGTATCACGGTTACCAAATAACCCTGTGATGAAACGCGCCGCTCTTCTTTGGATCTTCTCTATCTCCTCCGTCAACCCGATCTGGTACGGATCCCACACTGATGAGCAATACTCAAGTATAGGACGAACGAGTGTTTTGTAAGCCACCTCCTTTGTTGATGGACTACATTTTCTAAGCACTCTCCCAATGAATCTCAACCTGGTACCTGCCTTACCAACAATTAATTTTATATGATCATTCCACTTCAAATCGTTCCGCACGCATACTCCCAGATATTTTACAGAAGTAACTGCTACCAGTGTTTGTTCCGCTATCATATAACCATACAATAAAGGATCCTTCTTTCTATGTATTCGCAATACATTACATTTGTCTATGTTAAGGGACAGTTGCCACTCCCTGCACCAAGTGCCTATCCGCTGCAGATCTTCCTGCATTTCGCTACAATTTTCTAATGCTGCAACTTCTCTGTATACTACAGCATCATCCGCGAAAAGCTGCATGGAACTTCCGACACTATCTACTAGGTCATTTATATATATTGTGAAAAGCAATGGTCCCATAACACTCCCCTGTGGCACGCCAGAGGTTACTTTAACGTCTGTAGACGTCTCTCCATTGATAACAACATGCTGTGTTCTGTTTGCTAAAAACTCTTCAATCCAGCCACACAGCTGGTCTGATATTCCGTAGGCTCTTACTTTGTTTATCAGGCGACAGTGCGGAACTGTATCGAACGCCTTCCGGAAGTCAAGAAAAATAGCATCTACCTGGGAGCCTGTATCTAATATTTTCTGGGTCTCATGAACAAATAACGCGAGTTGGGTCTCACACGATCGCTGGTAAGTGCCTCGAGGGCGGCGCAGACTCCACGAAACCTTGTACCCAAGTTCTCAACAAGGAACTGTGCCATCTGTTGGTGGCTCTATAACGGTGTGGGTTTTGTTTACGTGGAATGGACTGGGTTCTCTGGTCCGAACTGAACCAACCATTGACTGGAAATGGTTATCCTGTGCTACTTGGAGACCATTTACAGCCACTCATTGACTTCATGTTTCCAAACAGCGACAGAGTTTTCATGGATGACGATGCACAATGTTACCAGACCACACGATAGGTCTTGAGAACATTCTGGACGGTTCGGGGAATGATTTGGTCATCCAGATCGCCCGACGTGAATCCCAGCGAACATTCGTGGGACGTAATCGAGAAATCAGTTCGTGCACAAAATCCTGCACCAAGAACACTATTTGCAGTAATGGACGGCTGTACAGGCAACATGGTTAAATAATTCTGCAGGGGATCTTCAGCAACTTGTCGAGTCCACGCCACGTCGACTTGCTGCACTAGTCCACGTAAAAGGAGGTCCTACACAGTATTAGGAAGTATCCCACGACTTTTGTCAACTCAGTGTATGCTGTAAGCTACTCTTCGCTCATTGTATGTTAATTCTGCCAGCTTCACAATTTCAAAGAGTATAATCCATTGTCAAAACAATCCCATAAATGTGAGGAGTTTGCATTTCTTCAACCTATCTTCTACGAAAAGCCGTAGGGTCAGTATTCTTCCCATGCTCCTATCTTTCTTCAGAACCCAAACTGATCTCCCTCAACGGCGGCTTCTACCATTTTCTCGATTCTTCTGTAAAGAATTCGTGTCAGTATTTTGCAGCCATCACTTGTTAAGCTGATTTTCGGTAATATGCACACCTGTTAACACCTCCCTTCTTGAATTCCGAGGGTATTTCGCCAGTCTCATACAAGCTGCATGTCTGGTGGAATAGGTTTGTCAAAGCTGGCTCTCCCATGGCCACCAGTAGTTCTGAAGGAGTGTCGCCTACGCTAGCGCCCTTGTTTCCAATTAGATCTTCCAGTGCTCTATCAAATTCTTATCGCAGTATCTCGTCTCCCGTCTCATCACCGTTTACGTTCTCTTGTTTTATTATGATCTGCCTTCAAGTGGATCTCCCTTGTATAGCCTTTCTACATATTCCTTCCACCTTTGAGCTTTCCTTCCTTTGCATATGACTGGTTTGTATCTGAATCTCTTGATACGCATACAGCTGCATTTCTTTTGCCCCAAGGTCTATTTAACTTCCCTATAGGAGACATCTAACTTCCCCCTAGTTATGCAAGCTTCTACAGCCTTGCATTTGTCCTCTAGCCATTACTTTTTAGCCATTCTGGGTTTTCTGTCACCTCTTTTTTTATTTTTTATTTTTTTTACATCAGTATTCCCTTTATTCTGATACATTTTATACATTTTTATGTTTTCTCCTTTTATCAATTAAATTCAGTATCTTGTGCGTTATCTGAGGGTTTTTACTAGACCTTGTCCGTTTATCCATTTGATCTTCTGCTGTTTTCACTATTTCATCTCTCAGAGCTACCCATTATTCTTCCATTGCACTCCTTTCCCCTGTTTCAGTCAAGCATTGCCGATTTTTTTTTCTAAACAACCTTTGCATCCTTCAATTTATCCAGGCACCATCACCCCAATTTCCTACCTTTCTGCAATTTCTTATCAACAAGATAATTCTTCTTATCTATATCTACCCTACTGGCCATTAAAATTGCTACACCACGAAGATGACGTGATACAGACGCGAAATTTAACCGTCAGGAAGAAGATGTTGTATATGCAGATGATAAGCTTTTCAGAGCATTCACACAAGCTTGGCGCCGGTGGCGACACCCTACAACGTGCTGACATGAGGAATGTTTCCAACCGATTTCTCATACACAAACAGCCGTTGACCGGCGTTGCCTGGTGAAACGTTGTTGTGATGCCTCGTGTAAGGAGGAGAAATGCATATCATTACGTTTCCGACTTTGATAAAGGTCGGATTGTAGCCTACCGCGATTGCGGTTTATCGTATCGCGACATTGCTGCTCGCGTTGGTCGAGATCCAATGACTGTTAGCAAAATATGGAATCGGTGGGTTCCGCAGGGTAATACGGAGCGCCGTGCTGGATCCCAACGGCCTCGTATCACTAGCAGTCGATATGACAGGCATCTTATCCGCATGGCTGTAACGGATCGTGCAGCCACGTCTCTATCCCTGAGTCAACAGATGGGGAAGTTTGCAAGACAACAACCATCTGCACGAACAGTTCGACGACGTTTGCAGCAGCATGGACTATCAGCTCAGAGACCATGGCTGCGGTTACCCTTGACGCTGCATCACAGACAGGAGCGCCTGCGATGGTGTACTCAACTACGAACCTGGGTGCACGAATGGCAAAACGTCATTTTTTCGGATGAATCCAGGTTCTGTTTAGAGCATCATGATGGTCGCATCCGTGTTTGGCGACATCGCGGTGAACGCACATTGGAAGCGTGCATTCGTCACTGCCATACTGGATAATCACCCGGCGTGATGGTATGAGGTGTCATTGGTTATCTGTCTCGGTCACCTCTTGTTGGCATTGACGGCACTTTGAACAGTGAACGTTACATTTCAGATGTGTTACGACCCGTGGCTCTACCCTTCATTCGATCCCTGCGAAACCCTACATTTCAGCAGGATAATGCACGACCGCATGTTGCAGGTCCTGTACGGGCCTTTCTGGATACAGAAAATGTTCGACTGCCCTGGCCAGCATATTCTCCAGATCTCTCACCAACTGAAAACGTCTGGTCGATGGTGACCGAGCAACTGGCTCGTCACAATATGCCAGTCACTACTCTTGATGAACTGTGGTATCGTGTTGAAGCTATATGGGCAGCTGTACCTGTACACGCCATCCAAGCTCTGTTTGACTCAATGCCCAGGCGTATCAAGGCCGTTATTATAGCCAGATGTGGTTGTTCTGGGTACTGATTTCTCAGGATCTACCAAAATGTAATCACGTGTCAGTTCTAATATAATATATTTGTCCAATGAATACCCGTTTATCATCTGCATTTCTTCTTGGTGTAGCAATTTTAATGACCAGTGGTGTATAAGGCATTCATTTATTATGTCTTATATTACTTTTTCCCTGAAGAATACTGCACGAATGTATAACTGAGAGGCAGTGGGCAGGGTGTGTGGAGGTTAGTTCCAATTCATGCACGTTTCTAGTTGCTTCTTTTTATTCGTAATAGAATGTGCTCAGCAAGTAATTGAATGTGTTTTGATGTCCCTGTGCTAAACGCCTCGAGTCACGTGACCGAGCTAGGTGACACGGCGGTTAGCACACTGGACACGCATTTGAGAGGACGATGCTTCAGATCCAAGTCAGGCCATCCAGATTTAGGTTTTCCTTGATTTCTGTAAATCGCTGCAGGCAAATGCCAGGATGGTTCCGTTGAAAAGGGCACGGACGATTTCCTTCCCCATCCTTGAAGCAATCCGAGTTTGTGCTCCGTCTCTGATGACCTCGATGTCGACGTGACATTATGGGCACTGCCCACCGCGACACTGGATGGCTCCTGGTGGCGTGCGGCGCGTGACGCGACAACAAATGTATGTAAGCGGCCACCTGCGTGCCTTCATGCTTGGTATGTTCCCCGCCGGCGATGTCATCCTTCAGCAGCGTAATTGTCCGCGTCTCGGAGACAGAACAATGCTACAGTGATCTGAGGTGAATTACAGTGAACTAACGTTGATGCATCGGCGACCAAATTCGCCTGATGTAATTACTATGGAACCTACCTGGTTCGCTATCTGGCGCCATCACCACATGCGCAAATCAGCCGGCCGTTATTTACGCGAATTACATGACTTGTGCGTAGACATACCTCCACATACCTACCAACAAATTGACAGGTCCCTGACGTACGTAGTTCCAAAGACATACAAACAACCTATTAAACAGGTGGTGATGTTTTGGCTCATCAGTGCCCGAGAATATGAGTGGACCCAAAATTGAACCCAGTGGGACCGCCTGTGTGACTCGTTCCCTCCAATAATTAAAAGTTTCTACCTTTCACACATTGTCTGAATTATTCACTATAATATTTTGCACTTTGTTTGATAAGTATGATTCAAACCAGCCATTAATTTTTCTAAGAGAGTAACATGATCTACATAATCAAAGGCTTTGAAAGGCTCACAAAAAGTGCCAACGGGCGATACATTTTTATTTAAATGGTGTACCATTTGATGACTGAACGTATAAATAGCACTCTCGTCTTTTGTGGAATCCAAACTGTGTTATGCTAAGTAAATTTTTCCGCTTTAAGTGTGCGACTGCTCTAGAGTACATTACTTTTTCGAATATTTTGGAGAAAGATGTCAGTAAGGAAATTGAACGATTGTTTAAGTCTCCCTTGTAAGTAATGCGACTGAATTTGTTTTCAAACAAGACATACAGAGAACATCGTGTACATTTGTACTGTTGTACAGAGTTTTTTGCACATTACAAATATATATGGAAGCAAGAAATCAATCGAAATGCAACCATTCTGTAGCGACCCGACAGAAACCACGGGTTCCTTATCACAAAATATTCCAGATATATCCCAGAACAACGTCCTGAAATTTGCCGGTGGAGTTCTGGTTGATCTTGTATACTGTGTGTCCCAGGAGGAATGGCCAATGTTCAACAACATGACAGGAACGATCTCTTGAACCCTGTACCCCGTTCCGAATGGTTTCCGAGAGAGAATTCATTTAATTTACTTAGTTATTTATTTTCTGCGTTATTCAGTACACTGTCAGGTTTACATGTGCGCACACATGCAACATTTAGTGAACATTGCACCATGCGTTTTACAAAGTATCAGTTGAAAAATACGTATTTTGAACATATTCTTCTCTAAAAATTTTCGTGCACTTCATGTTACAGTTGTTGTTCGGTTCACAGTAAATGTTAAAACTGTGTCAACTTCATCTGTGCATTTTTGGGGAGAACATGTTGTGTTGCTTGTCTGAGTACCTCTGCACGTTCCGTACCGAGGGCAGCAACGTCCATTACGCGGCCAGGCACTTCATCTCGCGTACTCACCTTTCGTTTGTACATCTCAGACTTTATGTAACCCCATAAACAAAAGCTTAAAAGCTGAGGGTAAGACACAGACATGCGCTCCACGAGACCAAAAACAAACGTACATTTAAGTGTGTCCTATGCCGGAAAACATTCGGAATAGAGCATATGTCCGTACGAAGTTTGTTTCCTCCAAATGAGCGTTTCCGTCGTATCATTCCTCCTGGGACTCGCTGTGTGTCTGCTCGGTAAGCGAACTTGGGACGACACAATCCACGCATGCCGAAGCCAAGAGGCGTCAGGTTTCGAAGTGTGGAACAGCGCGGTGTCCTCGTGAAGGCGATCACTGTGGACGAGGCGGCCCGCCAGAGTTCTTCCACTGACGTGTTGTCGGCCGCCGATCGATGTAAACCTCTCAGTAACGCACGGCTGGGCGCCTGCCGTGTGCTTGCCTCACACCTTCCTTACGAGTGCAGCGACCGGGGTGGTGGCTCGTAAGTATCCATTCTGAGTGTTCACAAATTCAGATAAATATGAGAGTGTGGAATTAATAGCACCTACTCCATAACAGTTGTGCTTGTCAACATACTTAAATAATCTCAACCGCTGTCAATAATAATAATAATAATATCCCCCCCCCCCCCCCAAGAACCGTGGACCTTGCCGTAGGTAGGGAGGCTTGCGTGCTTCAGCGGTACAGATAGCCGTATCGTAGGTGCAACCACAACGGAGGGGTGTCTGTTCAGAGGCCAGACAAACGTGTCGTTCATGAAGAGGGGCAGCAGCCTTTTCAGTAGTTGCAGGGGGAACAGTCTGGATGATTGACTGATCTGGCCTTGTAACACTAACCAAAACAGCCTTGCTGTTGTGGTACTGCGAACGGCTGAAAGCAATGGGAAACTGCAGCCGCGATTTTTTCCGAAGGCATGCAGCCTTACTGTATGGTTAAATGATGATGGCGTCCTCTTGGGAAAAATATTCCGGAGGTAAAATAGTCCCCCATTCGGATCTCCGGGCGGGGACTACTCCAGAGGGTCCGCAGCTCGTGGTTGTACGGTAGCGTTCAGGCTTCCCACCCCCGGGTTCCCGCGTTCGATTCCCGGCGGGGTCAGGGATTTTTTCTGCCTCGTGATGACTGGGTGTTGTGTGCTGTCCTTAGCTTAGTTAGGTTTAAGTAGCACTAAGTTCTAGAGGACTGATGACCATAGATGTTAAGTCCCATAGTGCTCAGAGCCACTACTCAAGAGGATGTCGTTATCAGGAGAAAGAAAACTGGCGTTCTACGGATCGGAGCGTGAAATGTCAGATCCCTTAATCGAGCAGGTAGATTAGAAAATTTAAAAAGGGAAATGGACAGGTTAAAGTTAGATATAGTAGGAATTACTGAAGTTCGCTGGAGGGAGGAATAAGACTTTTGGTCAGGTGAATACAGGGTTATAAATACAAAATCAAATAGGGTTAAGGCAGGAATTTGTTTAATAATCAATAAAAAAAATAGGACTGCGGGTATGCTACTACAAACAGCATAGTGAACGCATTATTGTGGCCAAGATAGACACGAAGCCCACTCCTACTACTGTAGTACAAGTTTATATGCCAACTAGCTCTGTAGATGACGAAGAAATTGAAGAAATGTATGTGAAATAAAAGAAATTATTCAGATAGGGAGACGAAAATTTAATAGTCATGGGTGACTGGAATTCGGTAGAAAGAAAAGGGAGAGAAGGAAACGTAGTAGGTGAATATGGATTGGGGCTAAGAAATGAAAGAGGAAGCCGCCTGATAGAATTTTCCACAGAGCACAACTTAATCATAGCTAACACTTGGTTCAAGAATCCTAAAAGAAGGTTGTATACATGGAAGAAGCCTGGAGGTACTGACAGATTTCAGATAGATTATATAATGGTAAGACAGAGATTTAGGAACCATGTTTTAAATTGTAAGACATTTCCAGGGGCAGATGTGGACTCTGACCACAATCTATTGGTTATGAACTGTAGATTAAAACTGAAGAAACTGCAAAAAGGTGGGAATTTAAGGAGATGGGACTTGGATAAACTGACTAAACCAGAGGTTGTACAGAGTTTCCGGGAGAGCATAAGGGAACAATTGACAGGAATGGGGGAAAGAAATACAGTAGAAGAAGAATGGGTAGCTTTGAGAGATGAAGTAGTGAAGGCAGCAGAGGATCTAGTAGGTAAAAATACTAGGGCTAGTAGAAATCCTTGGGTAAAAGAGGAAATATTGAATTTAATTGATGAAGGGAGAAAATATAAAAATGCAGTAAATGAAGTGGGCAAAAAGGAAAACAGACGTCTCAAAAATGAGATCGACAGGAAGTGCAAAATGGCTAAGCAGGGATGGCTAGAGGACAAATGTAAGGATGTAGAGGCTTATCTCACTAGGGATAAGATAGATACTGCCTACAGGAAAATTAAAGAGACCTTTGGAGAGAAGAGAACCACTTGTATGAATATCAGGAGCTCAGATGGAAACCCAGTTCTAAGCATAGAAGGGAAAGCAGAAAGATGGAAGGAGTATATAGAGGGTCTATACAAAGGCAGTGTACTTGAGGATAATATTATGGAAATGGAAGAGGATGTAGATGAAGATGAAATGGGGGATACGATACTGCGTGAAGAGTTTGACAGAGCACTGAAAGACTTGATTCGAAACAAGGCCCCGGGAGTAGACAACATTCCATTAGAACTACTGACGGCCTTGGGAGAACCAGTCCTGACAAAACTCTACCATCTGGTGAGCAAGATGTATGAGACAGGCGAAATACCCTCAGACTTCAAGAAGAATATAATAATTCCAATGCCAGAGAAAGCAGGTATTGACAGATGTGAAAATTACCGAACAATCAGTTTAATAAGTCACGGATGCAAAATACTAACGCGAATGTAATCGACGCACTCCATACCTCTTTTTCCACTTGTCGAGCCAGCCCACACTAGCGGCGAAATTGTCATCTCCTTCCTGCAGCTGGTTTCTGAAAAACATAGCTTTTTCTTGAAAGATTGGGCCAGATATCGGAGCAATCTTCTGTCTGTTGGGTAAACCACATGAACAATGCCTCGCTTGTTTTTTCAAAGTCTGACTTCTTTATACTTCTTCGACTGAGACATTCGTGTGAGTATTTCTGTGAAGAAAACTGTTCCAATTTAAGTCGGTTTCTTTGCCAGTCACCAACAGTAACTTCACCGACACCATATTCGAGAGCAATTTTTTTCATTATTTCTCCTTTGTCAAGTCGTTTTAGTGCTTCTAATTTTAGATGCAAAGGCATAAATTTTCTCTTTTTTGTTACAGCACTCATCTTTGTAAGGTGTACAACGGAACACACAGTCAACAAACAAAATGACACACAACACTGTACAGTACAGGTACTGGGAACTACAGCAGCGTATGAACTCCCCAGTTTTGATCGGTAGCAGCCGGCAGCAGTCGGGGTATTTCGTGCTATACTGACAACAGATGTTCGTGCGACAGGGCCGCGAGCTAATCGTCGGTGTTGATTACATTGTTGTCTGCTTTGTCACTAAGCTGTACTCTCCCTATCTACCTTTTGCAATGATGTTTTCATTATTTATCATGTCAGTAAAAAAAATAGATCGTTGCAACTTTTGTCTAAAAAAAAAAAAACAATGAGGATCGGATTATTGGAAACTCGAACTGTCGAGACTCTACTGTAGTACAATGTCACCTGACTGGTATACAAATGATGCGCTGAGAGCCATAAGGGCCAAAAGACACCATCATTGACCACACATTGAAGTGTATATCAGAGAAATCAGAAACAGCTTTTCGTGAACGTTCATATATGCATACCTGACTCACCATACAATCAACAGACGTAGAAGCACAAATAAATGCTACAGTTTCACGATCGACGATTATGTGCTTTAAGATTCTCAGCGCCTCAAATGGATTACTGTATGATAAAATCCAAGACTTAATTTACTGTATCTCATTCAGAATCCCGTAAAATAAGTTTTTCTATCAGTATAACTATAAAGATACTAATTTCCGATCTAATTTACTATCTAATGAGTGAATTGGCATATCTGAGGAATGTGCTACGGTCTACCAGGATTCATGCCGAGTGAACGGGGAAAGAAGTCTGCTGCAGCGTGCTGCCACCTGGTGGCACTGACGCAAATTTGTAACTGAATGGTGAGTGTGCACGCCGAGAACCATGCACATTGTTTGTCAAATCCGCATGTACTTGGCTCATAATACAATTACGTCACGCCGGTTGCGCATACGTAAAAGCTCCTGAAGATGTGCTCCCGGCGCTGATGCCAAGTATCGCCGGTCCAGAGGAGTATTCAGCACAGCGCGGTAGATTTAGTGTCGTGTATTTCAGATTACCGCATCTACATTATGTTTAACAGCATCCAAAGAAAAATAACTAATAAATCCGCAAGGTGTCAAACGTTAAGGTGTCCACGTTCTCTTGTGCTCTTAGACTGATAATGACCGACGTGCATGTATTAATTTGTCATAAGTTAAAATGTATTGACATGAAGTAGTATTAATATAGGTCGCACACTTCAGAGCATTTGCGGCTACTGTGTAAGAGCACAAGAGGCCATGAACACCCTAACTTTCGACACTTTGCGGATTTATTGGTTATTTTTCTTTGAATGCTGTTGAACGTAACATACGAGGGCAATCCCAAAAGTAAGGTCTCCAATCTTTTTTAAGTACATAGACCTGTTTATTTCAACAATGGTTTACATCAGTTTACAGCTTGAACATTTAGCTATTTTTCGACATAATCACCATTTCAGCATTTTTGTAGACGCTGTGGCAGTTTTTGTTTGCCCATGTCATACCAGCTCGCCGCCTTGCTGTTCAGAAACTTATGAACCTCTTCTTTCACCTCGTCGTCGGAGCTGAATCGCTTTCCGGCCGAATGTTCTTTTAACCTAGGGAACAGGTGATAGTCACTGGGCGCCAAGTCAGGACTATAGGGTGGGTGGGTGATTATGTTCCACTGAAACTGTTGCAGGAGACCAAAGATTTGCCAAGCGAAGTGTGGGCGAGCGTTGTCGTGGAGAATGTGTACGCCCTTGCTTCCTCTTCTCCGGTTCTGAATTGCCCGTTTGAATTTTTTCAGTCTCATAGTACCTGTCAGCGTTAATTGTGGTCCCAGCGATTCAGCTTCGACGACGAGGTGAAAGAAGATGTTCATAACTTTCTGAACAGCATGGCGGCGAGCTGGTATGACATGGGCAAACAAAAACTACCACAGCATCTACAAAAATGCATCGACAGAAATGGTGATTATGTCGAAAAATAGCTGTAAACTGATGTAAACCATTGTAGAAATAAACAGGTCTATGTACTTATAAAAAATGGGAGACCTTCCTTTTGGGATTACCCTCGTAGATGGTGCAGTAGGAAAGATACGGCATCTACAATTGTTAAACGGTCTATTTTAACACGGGTAATGTATCACGAAGCAAATACCGTCCGCACTGGCGGAATGTTACGTGATACCACGTACTTATACGTTTGTGACTATTACAGCACCATCTATCACAAGCGAAAAAAGTAGTCCAACTAAAACATTCATTTTTATTTACGTACAACACGAATATGTAAAAAAAAAAATGGGGGTTCCTATTTAAAAAAACGCAGTTGATATCCATTTGACCTATGGCAGCGCCATCTAGCGGACCAACCACAGTGCCTATCGCGGGCAGAGCACTTGCCCGCGATAGGCAAAGGTCCCGAGTTCGAGCCCGATCCGGCGAAACGGACAGCTGCAAAAGCTTACACATTATTTCGTAATTACTTAATTATGTACAAAACAACAAAATTCCACAAAACAACTCTTTCTTTTGTCACTATTATTTTTATTATTGTTACTGTTATTATTATTGGCAGTGATTGTAGTTGTATAAACTTTTCGATAAGCATAATTGCTATACAGCAGATGCTATTAATTTCACACACTCAAATTTACCTAAATCTAAAAATTTTGAGCACTCAAAATGTATGCTCACCAGCCGCCACTGCTTCAGAGACGATTTATTGAAATGTGATTACGGCGTCTTTCGAGCAGCAATTGTAAATGAACTTTTTTTTTTTTCCTTCCAGCTGCGAGTTAGTCGCAAGCAGCGATCACCGATCACAAAATACGTGTATAAACTCTTGTGGATGCTGCGTTACTTGGGGATACTGGGTTATCTCAGATTCATGTTTTGTAACGACAAGAACTACTTATAATTTTACCTTTGTCCTGGATTGGACTACGGCTTTCTGTAGGTGTAAAGCGCGCAGTTAACTATGAAACGGTATTCTGTGCATAAGAAATACTTTTCTTCGACGAAACCTAGCGTAACAATTACCGTTTCAGGTAGACAGCATTCAGACAGTTGGAATCCGTGAGGAATTATCGTGGCTTCTAGCCAACTTGGGGTTCGCTACATTGCATGTAGTCTCCTTTCTGTGTGAAATGCTCCGTCGAATTCTTTTGAAGTTCCAGCATCACAAGGAATAGTAGCTGCAGCGGCGTGGAGCATACAGAAGGCTACGGCGACCGCCTTGTTAATATTTTCAATTCTGCGAGATACCGAGGGCGTGTCCAAGAAACAAACTGCAATCAAAGAAATATTTCTCTAATCTTTTTTCTCTCAGTTCGCTGTAGGAACTTGAACAGATCCATACAGTGAACTGGAATTTGATAATCCTTCTCAGTGGCTTAGACTTGACGAGAGTAATAGGCTAGTGAACTAAATGTCGGTAGCCATATAACTAACTACCAAAATTGTGTCTTTCACTATTAAATAGTTACTTTAATAGCGACCCTTTCCACTATTAAATAGTTATTTTAATATGATTTTGAAGCCTCGATGGCGTTCTCTCAATGGGTATTACTCAAAATCGATGTGAGCAACGAGACCTCCATTTTTAGCACATATCCGTTTTTCAGACAGACTGTAATGTGCCAGTCTGTATCGCCACCCTGTGTACTATTAAAATGTGGAAAATCCCTGACGCGTACGCCAGACGGCCTTTCAGAGACTGAGTACTGCGTACGGTGTTCAGTTAGGAATGATCATTTCGTTGAGTCCCCGCATCTTCCGCGGTTACCTACATGGAACCAAAGCCGCTGGAACGCGTCTCTCTGCAAGCTGTGGGTAGGCTCTGCCCCTACTTCGCCTGCTAAAAGAGCAGCGAAAGGAGGGTATGGCATGCTCCCATCTCTTCCCAAAAGGCATTTACTTGAATAAATCCTATAATAGCAGGAGTTGGCACAGCCTAGGTACCTTAATCACTTACGTCTATATTGTATGTATATGCAGACTGAAGCGTCGAATGAAGATTGCTACCAGGGCCATTTTCATTCGTCGCTTCCGTCTGCATGTATACAGTGTGGACGATTTTAATCCATAATGGGGAAAAAAACTCGGGATAGAGAAGGGAGATACAGCGAAATGTTTTAGATAAAAGTTGTCGGTGGCAAAGTTGGTCACACGTTGCTATTGATGGCCGTGACCTTGAACGCGATTTTGAAGGTGATTTGGAGGTTAAAGTGATTTTTTTTAAATGGGAAGCCTAATATTTGATTCAAGATTTGAAAACAGCGGCAAATATCACGTATAAAATGAAACATTGTGCAAGGCCTTGGCAAGATTCAATCAAGATCAAATAAGCAAATATGTTTTCAGTTGTAGTGGGGATTAGCATAGACGAGGGATGCAGCAAAATACTATGTTAGATGCAGAATGGAAGTGGCATAAGGGGTCACGTATCATTACCTATAACCATGATTTTAATGGTACTTATCGAAGGTCATTCGAAAGCTGAGTTTTGATTCTTGGAAACCTCTATTTGTGACGTCGGATTTGGAAACTTTCAAACGGAAATTTAAGTTTTCATTAACTTGTTTATTTCCAAAGATAAATACATCACAGCGTATAATTGCTACTGTGGCATTTGCAAGACAGAACAAACATAAATAAAACAGATCAGTGATTTCCAACTCGGTGAATGATTCCCTTCACCTCTCATTCCTCGGGATACCCCTTCCACCCTTCCATTTTTTATTTAATATTTTATTTTGCTGTATCCCTCCTCTATTCTAGGATAATACCTACACAGTGACAGTCACTGTATTTAGTGAAGCAACATTTGTGCTCACTTGTTGCAACACATCCCACACAGTTTGTTGACAAAGGCGTTGGGTGCAATGCACAATGGTCAGTGTCAGTGAATTATTAGCCATAGAGCTACACAGTAAACTTCACATCCATTGTTAATGCCCAGTTGCACGGCACACGACAGTATTTCACAAATAAGGCAGTGTCCACTCACGTCGGGGTCACCAATTTATTAAACTTCAAAGGCAATACAGGAGGTATCCACCATCTAGACTTTCATGTCCTATGAAAAAACAGAGAATGTAGAACACAAACATAATACAGAAAAGTTTATGAAAACAAGCTATGGAAAAATTAAAAGAGTTGATAAATTCAAATAGCTTGGGGAGTGGAGCCAAGCCAATGGACTGGATAACACAACAAATAAAGAAAGAATAAAAAAGTTATAATTTGCATATAAATTAACACAAAACTACCACAATAAGAAATCAATATCCATACAAGCGAAGATTAGACATTATAATTCAATTATTAGGACACAAGCAACACATGGATCAGAGTGCCTAACATTGAATAAGAAAGGCGAATTAAGGGAACTATAAAAAAGAGAGAGAAAAATACGAAGAAAAATTCTATGTCCTGAGAAAAACAATGAAAATAATTGGATTAAAAGGGCAATGAATATTTATACAAAAATGTAGAAAAGATCACAGACACAATGAGGAAGAGACGGCTAGTATTTTATGGGCATTTAAAAAGAATGTAAGAAACACAGAATACAAAGAAAAATTTTAATTACATTAGTAAGCTGAAAAACTGTAAGATGGATACAAGAACTAAAGAAAGATGCAACAAAATAGTTGTTACAGAATAAAATAATATGTGACATGAATCACTTAAGGCTACTGACAGAAAACGCAAACTATGAAGATGAGCCAAAACCTAGACCCAAGAGAGTGTGGACAGATGAGTAGAGACGAGCAGTTGGAGAGAAAATGAAGAAGTACTGGGAAGAAAGGAAGAAAAAGAAACACCATAAGTCTTAAGTTGTATGCGGTCCATAGCTGACCAAATTCATTTGACAGAAGAGCACTGAAAGACTTAAGTCGAAACAAGGCCCCGGGAGTACACAACATTACATTAGAACTACTGACAGCCTTGGGAGAGCCAGGCCTAACAAAACTCTACCATCTAGTGAGCAAGATGTGTGAGACAGGCGAAATACCCTCAGACTTCAAGAAGAATATAATAATTCCAATCCCAAAGAAAGCGGGTGTTCACAGATGTGAAAATTACCGAACTATCAGTTTCACCGATGACATTGTAATTCTGTCAGAGACAGCAAAGGAACAGGAAGAGCAGCTGAACGGAACGGACAGTGTCTTGAAAGGAGGATATAAGATGAACATCAACAAAAGCAAAACGAGGGTAATGGAATGTAGTCGAATAAAATCGGGTGATGCTGCGGTAATTACATTAGGAAATGAGACGCTTAAAGTAGTAAATGAGTTTTGCTATTTGGGGAGCAAAACAACTGATGATGGTCGAAGTAGAGAGGATATACAATGTAGACTGGCAATGACAAGGAAAGCGTTTCTGAATAAGAGAAATTTGTTAACATCCAGTGTAGATTTAAGTGTCAGGAAGTCGTTTCTGAAAGTGTTTGTATGGAGTGTAGCCATGTATGGAAGTGAAACGTGGACGATAAATAGGTTAGACAAGAAGAGAATAGAAAGAATGCTAAAGATTAGATCGGTAGATCACATAACTAATGAGGAGGTATTGAATAGAATTGGAGAGATGAGAAATTTGAGGCAGAACTTGACTAAAAGAAGGGATCGGTTGGTAAGGCATATTCTGAGGCATCAAGGGATCACCAATTTAGTATTGGAGGGCAGCGTGGAGGATAAAAATCGTAGAGGGTGGCCAAGAAATGAATACACTAAACAGATTCAGAAGGATGTAGATTGCAGTAGATACTGGGAGATGAAGAAGCTTGCACAGGATAGAGTAGCATGGGTAGCTGCATTAAACCAGTCTCTGGACCACAACCAGTCTCTGGACCACAACAACAACAACATATATATAAATGTTGGAGACCTGAAAAGTTCTCTGGAACCATAAAATTTCATTTTCTTACCGTTATATTTACGTGGTTAATCTGTAATTCACACTTCAAGTGTTTGGTAGAGGGTTCATAGAACCACTTCGGCTATTTCTCCATCATTGCTTTATCTAACAGCACATAGGAAAAATGGACATCTGAGTCTTTCTGTGCAAGCTCAAATTTCTTTTATTTTTTCTCAGTGGTCATTCTTTCCTGTGTACAGGGTGACCCCTCGAAATGTGTCACCATTTTGTTTTTGAATAAACGCTTTACTGTCAAGACAAATTCGAGGGAACATATAGTTGCTGGCCGGTGTGGCCGAGCGGTTCTAGGCGCTTCAGTCTGGAACGCGTGACCGCTATGGTCGCAGGTTCGAATCCTGCCTCAGGCATGGATGTGTGTGATGTCCTTAGGTTAGTTAGGTTTAAGTAGTTCTAAGTTCTGTGGACGTTTCGATAAAATTGTTGCCCCTAGGAACCCCCAAAGAAAGAAGTCACTTGGGTTAAGGTCTGGACTGTTGGGGGTCTGGGGGGGGGAGGGGGGGGGGGGAAATGGCCAATCATTCAAACGACCTGGGAATCAGATTGAAATGACCTGCATGTCGAAACACTCGTGTAAGAAATCCACCACGGTGTTTGCGGTATGTTTCCTTGCTCCTTCTTCCATGAACCACTGCGTGTTAAAGGGCAACGCAGTAACAAGAGTTATTGGAGAACATTCTCAAATAACACGCACTGTTCACAATTTCTTCAGAGAAAAACGCTCCAGTAAGGCGGTGATAGGAAACTGCGTCCTACACTGTAATCCTCGGAAGTTGATGGTGTCGTTCATGAAGCAGCTGCTGATTTTTAGTAATCAAAAGCGTGAATTTTGTTTGTTAAACACATCGTCCAAATGAAATTGCATATCGTCTGGAAACCAAACATTGTTGAGAGTTTGTCCCCTATCCTACGCCCACATCTCTGTAGGGCAGCTCGCGCCACCTCAATGATGGAGCGAGGTGGCGCAGCGCAGTGGTTAGCACACTGGACTCGCATTCGGAAGGACGACTGCTCAATCCCGTGTCCGGCCATCCTGATTTAAGTTTTCAGGCAAATGCTGGGATGGTTCCTTTGAAAAGGGCACGGCCGACTTCCTTCCCCATCCTCCCCTAATCCGATGAGACCGATGACCTCGCTGTTTGGTCTCCTCCCCCAGAAAACAACCCCACAACAGCAACCACTTCAATATTCTCCAGCGAGCAAACGAGCTTCGACTGAGGTCACTTTGCTTCCATTCTTGGTCCTTCCCGTACAAATTGGTCATACAACCTGTATATGGTTTGGGTGGTTCTCTTGCAAGACGCCCAGCGTGTGTTAAACTGTTGTTGAAACCGTCTCTGAGTCGTAACACGACTTTTCATTCCGTCAGGAGGTAACACAGCTGCCTATCACTGCCTCGTTGTCGGTCGTTCATTATCGGTCATGTTGTAACCAGTAGTCTCCTAGCGACGGTATCATGAATCAGGCGACATTTCGTGACTCATTTGTCTCTCCAAGTTCTGTTGCTACTGCTGTTGAGATGCTGAATGGGATATCTGGTACGACTCATAAATTATGTGCGAAACAAATGGCGGACATTTCGAGCGTCATTTTGTAGCTGGAAGTTAAGTAAATATTTTGGCATTCGGATGAGAAAGTTGGTGACTGTAACTTCGTGAATAGATTTCGCCAGAACGAAAGACGTCCTTGTTTTAATGGCTGCCATCATGACTGGCTTATCATATGCATGACATGCTCTCACCTGTTTTGAGGTAATACAAAGCAGTAAGCCATTCTTTGAACTTTGTCGATGTCCACCGTCAACCCCAACTGGTAAGGACCCCATACCGCATAGCTACACTCCAGTACAGAACGAGAAGCATACCATAGGCAGTCTCTTTAGTACATCTGTTGGATCTTCTAAGAGTTCCGCCAATAAAACAACGTCTTTGGTTCGCCCTCCCCACGTGATGGTTCAAATTTAAGTTGTTCGTGATAATATTCCCTAAGTATTTGGATGAATCGACAGCCTTCAAATTTGTGTGATTTATTGTATAACCGAAATTATATGGGAGGGGGGGGGGGGCTACACACTTTCAAATGTTCAGCGTCAACTGCCACTTTTCACACAATATCTTGTCTAAGTAAATTTCTAATGCTTTTTGATTTTTTGACAACTTTACTGCATGGTAAGAGACAGCCTCATCATTAAACAATCTAAGAGGGCTGCTCAGAATGTCTCCTAGATTATTTATATAGATTAAGCACAACTGAGGTCCGATAATGCATCCTTGGAGAATCCCAGGTCTAATTTCGGTTCTCTACACGATTTCACCTTAATTTATTTGAACTGTCACCATACAGAATCCAGTCGCACAGCTGAGCGGATATTTCATAGTCAAGCACTTTGATTAGCACCCATCTGTGACGAACGGCGTCAAAAGAAATTTGGAAATCTAGAAATATATGACAAATATGAGATACCTATCGCAGCACTCATTACTTTGCGTGAATAGACAGCTAGTTCTGTTTTTTACAAGAATGATATGTTCTGAATACGTCCTGTTTATATGTCAACCGACCGTTTTCTTCACGGTATTTCATAATGTTTGAACACAGCGTATCTTCCAAAAGCCTACTAGAAATTGATGTCAGTGGTGTAGGTTTATAATTCAGGCGATTGCTTCTATCTTCCTTCTTGGTGTGAGCTGTCTAACTTACCAGTCTTAAGGCACGGTTCGCCAGGCGAGCAACTACATAAGAGTGCTAGTAACGGAACTATTTCATCAGCATACCCTAAAGGAACCTAACTGGTCTTCAATCTGCATCAAAATACTTTTCTTTGCTAAGTGATTTCAGTTGCTTAGCTGTACCGAGCCTACTTCCAATTTACTCATGTTGACAGCTGTTCTTGATTCAGATCTTGAAACATTTTCTGTGGCAAAAGACTTTCAGAAAGCCGTGTTTAGTAACTCCACTTTACTGGTTTAGTTGTTAGTAACATTACGATTGCTGGCTCGTAGTGAAGCTGTTGACTGCGTCTTGCTGCTGATGTTCTTTGCATACAGCCAGAACCTCTTTGGATTCCCCGCCTTCTAAAGTTTCCGACGCCTGCTGAGCAGTTACTCGAAGAGTGCAGCTTTATGTGAGACTATTGTTACACTATTATCCGCAGTGCTGTATGTACTACTGCGGTAATCATTCTGAGCAAGTCTGTCACTAAACTCCGATGCGAATAGAATTTAGATAACTACATTTCTTAGCCATGGTTAAATATTCTGTTTCCTTTCAACCCGGGACTATAAGTCTTTTTCTGATGAAAATTATGAAACGAGTCTTTGGGAAAAAGTGTGCGACTTTCTCGCGTCCACACTAACAAAACGCAAGAGTGGTCTGCCTGTGGTGTGACAAGACATTATTACCTCTCCGTGTTTGTCGACGAGTAATCGCGTCTCCGCCAAGGCTTTCGGGGCTGCACATGAACATTATTGGACTCTGGGAAGTACAAACGTAGCTGCCACATTGCATGTCTTGAAGTCGTAAGAGCCGACTTGTTATTTACGCACAATGCTCCTTACTGAGTGCTGTACACAGCCGTAAATGCTGTCGTGTGTTACGAGTCTCTAAACTAGTATGATCTCATAAGTTGCATCAACACAACCTATTCCCACGTCAGCTAACCTTCATCTAGCAGAAAACTACAGTGTCGAGGTCCTTCTCTTCGTCACCAGTCGAAAGTTCAATTTGTGTAACAACCTTTTAAAATTCGTGCTGCATTACATCATCAGGCTGACAATGTTGCTTTCAATAGTCGTAACTAAAATTGTAAAACTACCGTAGGCTACCGCATACTTGAAACGTCCCCTTAGAAAAATTTATGAATGACTGTGCTGATAAACCACTTACATTATTTGATTTTCAAACAGCTGAGCAGAACTGAACGTACTCAGACATTTCGCTCTTTACCTATTCTGATTACCACTAAACTGACACACAATATTTTTAGCGCAACGCAGTCTGACTTTCAAAAATCCCTACAAAAGAATGGCCCTAACTAACAATAACCTATACCTTTCATGAATCACTTACCTCACATATTACAAATTTACTCTTTCTGATGGACACACATCCAGATCGTCCGCTCTCAAAATTCTGCCATCTCTCTCCTCACATCCACCACTGCTGGCGGCTCACCTCCAACTGCGCAACGCTACGCGCTGTTGACATCCAACTGCCCAACACTACAATGGCGAATATTCCAACAATGCCAACCAGCCACAGACTGCACACACACTCTCATAAGTAAGCGTAGAATACAGTACGTTTCCTGGTAGCTTTGATCAGTTGAGGTCGCATCCACGTTACCTATACGTTACGTATGTTGCATTTCTATCGGGCACTACCTCATAACGATCGCTTTCTTTACATAGGCTATCAGCGTCCTGCCAGATTCCCCTAAAAACCGGAAGTGGTGAACCGTCTAGAAACTGAATGAGGATATGTAAATGGCCAGGTAACCTACGAAACGTTTTTTGTTCTATATAGTTATCCTCTTCCTGTCTGTTACTTAAAAATTAACAGTATTTATAGCAAAAATGAAACTGCCAATGTTTAATTCACATTTGGTTTTAAAATGGTTTATAACGTGAAAAAGAGGGGGGCGGTGGTTCTGCAATAACAGTAAAGAAAAAAATAGCCCCAGAAAACTCAATTTCCTCAACAAAAAGATCCAATAAAAAATGCAAAACAAAAGTATATCAAACATCGCTTCAATACTTTGTCGAACTTTCATGAAATATGTTTCTGTTGTTCATAAACAACTTTCGTATTTATCAATAACAATAGGAAACTCCTGCCTTCGCTGAGGATGAAGAATGTTATACTGAGTACAAAATAGAAATAATAACTATGTGCAGCAAATGGAGAAATTACTATAGCCGAGAGCCTGGGAATGAGCATTTCGGAAATGGCGAAACTGGTCGGCTGTTCTCGTGCTGCTGTCGTGGGCATTTGTCGAAAGTGGTTGAAGTACAGCGAAACCGAGAGTAGGCGACAAGGTGTTGAACGTCCGCGCCTCGTCACAACACGTGACGGTCGGAGGCTAGCCCGTTCTTCAAAGCAGGATACGCGCCGGCCGATATGCGGCACACATGACGACCCTGTACAGTTCTGGTGCAAGCACGAGCGTTTCGCAGCGCACCGTTCAGAACACGTGGTCGAACAGCAGAGAAGCCATACATGTTCCCACGTTGACTCAGTGACATCGGTTACGATTGTACTGGGAATTTTTCATCTTATTTTATTATTAACGAACCGAAATAAAAATTACAATGTGTTACAAAAGTTTATACGTGCGTGAAACGTATCATTTCCTTCTCTTAGACTTATTACAACACGAATAAAATATTTGAAAATGAAAAAAAGAGCGAAAAATTACTCCAAACAAAGTCTATGTTGCATTCTCAACGTGGTGTCAAACAGTCTATACTTTCCTTCTTTGTCTTTATGACTTCAATTGATTTTCTCAAACGTCTTATTTCACCAGGTGATGTTACTGACTAATGTGTATTCTTCATTGTCGTCTTCCTTCCTTAACATGTCTCACGAATCACACGAAGATACTGTTCACTGACGGTCCGTATCTGGTTCCTACATGAAATTTAGGTCTTCAGTGTTGAACTGACAAATAGCCGATAAATTCATGCATATCAGTGCCCTTCAGTTTGGCGGGAAAAAATGTCAAGTGTCCAACAAGCCAGACAAAGGCATTGTTTTTGGCGCCAGGGAAAATGCTTCAACCTGGTAGCAAAACTTGGTAGACGTTTATCTCATTTACGGCGGTTTTCGTGGTCATAGAGAGCTTCCTTCTTATCCAGTTCCAAATACTAATCGTTTTCTTGCATTGCTATATGTGTTCCATGTTTGCTTCAACACTGTGCACTACGCATGAGATTGAAGCGAGCGGTTTGATTTTATATTTCTTAGGAAGACTCGGGTAGGTTTCGCTGACGATATCTAGCCACATAGCTCTTATATTTGTGAATAAAATCTTTGCCCAGATATTTCTCCAGACTTGTAACCAAGTAATATTTCATTGTAAAAGAATGCTTAGGAGCGCATTGGACTGATTGTTTTTAGACTCTTGCTGAGGACTGTTTCAATCTTTTCGCTCCTAGGTAACTTGTTTCTGTGTAGTAGATGTACACCTATCTGTAAATTTTGCGTTCCAGGTCGTTATAAATCTGTGGCCTTAATACTGAGGGTTGAAACATTTGGAGGTTCCTTCCTCTGATACTTCCTGCGCCTTCTCTGAATATCTTGCTTCATGTTTTAGGAATACTGCCACTCAGTGCTGGTGAGGATATCTCAACGGCAATCCCCCGTTGGTACGTGGGGCAGCTGTGGTGAGAAAGGGCAATTTGAACATACCGAACATCCAGACATACAACGCTGTCACGGAAAGTACTTGTCTCGCATCTTTTAGGTATAGGTAGCACTGCAGCTACATGATTGAGTTTGGATAATACATGATCATTGATATAATAAGCCTTAAGGAGGTTTTTGTTGGTTGACTTTCTCCTGCCAATTGAGTTGATGCGCCATGCTGGTCACGAACAAATGATGTTCTTTGTGAACTGCATGCAACAATTGGTGCTGCCGACATTGAGATTTGGATTCAGGTACCATACGAATTGCCGCGCGGAGTGTCCGCGCGGTTTAGGGCGCCATATCACGGATTGCGCGGCCCCACCGACCGGAGGTTCGACTCCTCCCTCGGGCATGGGTGTGTGTGTTGTTATTAGCAAAAGTTAGTTTAAGTAGCCTGTAAGTCTAGGGACTGATGACCTCAGCAGTTGCTCCCTTACGAATTCACACACACACAATACGAACTGATTCATCCAAGTTGATTTTGGCTTCAATGAATCTTTGATATTAAAAATTGATTTATCCAAGTTGATTCCGGCTCTGATGGATCTGTAATATTCGTTGAGTGTGTCAACCGCGCTGATCTAATCTTACTCAGCGTTTAAAATTAAATTAATCATCTGCTTACACATTTACTGCAATCTTCAGCCCATAGATACAGCATCCAGTCAATGTGGTCTGTAATCTTTGGAGAAGAGGTTGCATTGCTATTGTCATATTTTGATGATGTATTGACGTGTACATTGTTAAGCTCCAGGCTGTTGGAAGCCAGCAAGGGTACGGCAAGATAAGAAATCGGAGACACAATGCAGAGAGCAGAGCTCTAGGCAGCTGCACCAGAGTAGAAGTTCCACTGCAGAGAGCTGGTAACTCCAGCCACCGTGTAGACGCTGTGGCAAGGCATCACAATATAAGACGGTAACAAACAGCCACTTCTTAGCAGAGGCAGCAAGCTTGCCACTTGTCTCTGAGAACCGCAACGTCATTGGGTTTCCACAGGTTAGAGTGAGTTGGGAAATGGGTGCACCTACTGCAACAGCAATCTCTACTCACGAGAGGTCTCAGGGTGGGGCCAAGCGAAGTAGGACATTGTTGTTGCTAGCCATAATAGTAAAGGCAGTGGCGATTAGACTTCAGCAGAACGCTGTTGCTACCAAACTTGGAATTCGTTAATGTAAGAACCTGCCTGCAGAGTAGGAGAAGGGAAGGAATCTGACTGCAGTTGGCCAGGGACATCAAGGGGGTGCAGAGTCCCGCATCAGATTGACCGAAATCTGTAAACTACCAGTGGATTACTGAGCCAACTATAAGAAGGGAGAAATAGTGCGCTGCCACAACCCTTTACAAACCCAAATTTTTGTGTACAGACAAGAGTTCTCAGTCAGAGCGCTGGGGCACCAAATCCCTGTCGCTCGTTGCCAACCTTGGGTGAGCTCTGACAAGTCCGTGCCTCTCACTTGGAGTGCTGCTCTGAAAGTTAGTACTTAACAATGCTGCTACTTCTGTCATCCCGCGCCCGGGTTCGATTCCCGGGGGGATCAGGGATTTTCTCTGCCTCGTGATGACTGGGTGTTGTGTGATGTCCTTCGGTTAGTTAGGTTTAAGTAGTTCTAGGGGACTGATGACCTAGTTGTTAAGTCCCATAGTGCTCAGAGCCATTTGAACCATTTTGAACTTCTGTCAGTTCTCATCCCACAGAGTCTATCATAGACCTCTGTCGTGCCACCAGTTGGATCTTTTGCTTTTTCCAATGTTTATAATAGCCTTTCAGTGTAGGAGCTAGTCTGAGTGCAAATAAATAATGTTGTCCGGATTCCTGTCTGCCTCCTTAGCTGAGCGGTCAGTGCATCTGACTGCTGCCCAGGTTCGATTCCCGGCTGGGTCGGAGATTTTCTCCACGCAGGTAGGCTACTGTGTATTGTGTTGTCCTCGTCATAATTTCATTATCATCGACATGGAAGTCTCCCAATGTGATGTCAACAGAAAAGACTTGCAATTCGGCGGTCGAACTTCCCCACGTGGAGACTCTCAGCCATCAATAGCATTTTCATTTCGGATCCCTGAATTCCTTCAATCTCCTGCTGCAATCATCCTGTCGAGCCCCAAAATCTGCGCCTCTCATAAGTTCCCTGTGACGGTATTTGACGCTGATTCAAGCAATCAGCCAGCCATTACTGGCACTTTGTCTTTCTGTAATTGCTCCTAATCACTCGGTAATTGTAGACTGACTTATAACCCCTATCTTCCCTCTAGCCTAAGACATGACACTACTGCGTAGAGAGAAGCAGACTAAGAACAACCCTGGTGGAGGGCCCTAGGCTGCAACAGTGTGTGTTTCAAAAGATTATCATCAATCTTGATACTGATGCACACGTTTCGTACAAATACATCGACAATTTCGATTAACTCGTTGTCAAATCCCACTTTAGCAATGACTCTTTCAAGGTAGTTAAATTCTATTCTATCATACGCTTTTTGAAAATCGTGATATGCAATACGCAGTGTTGACTATGCTTCCCAAGTGAGATGGACAATATCTCGATAGTCTGTCAATATCTACGTCTTTCTAGGTCCTGAGAAAGCATATTTTTGAAAGGACGTTCATCTGGGCTCCTAGGGGACATGTGGTAGTAATCGGATGTACCATGGCAGTTGTGTATTACGTGAACATTATTGCAGACCACTTGCATCCCTTCATGCTTGATATCTTCCCTGACATCGATGGCACCTTCCAGCAGGATAACTGCGCATGTCACAACACCAGATTCATGTACAGTGTTTTGCTTTTCTGTAGGGTAATTTCGTACAGGCATTTCCACTGCTGCAGCTACTTGTGGCGTGATCGATAACGCAAGCTTGTGCGAGCATAGTACACGTCCATTTGTTTGAGCGTGTCTACCGACAATGTGCAGGCTTGTACAAAAGGACTCCTGTTGCGAGGCAACATTTTTAGCAGCATTATCTGGAGCGACGTAATCAAGTCAGTCGCAGATTCCTGGTGAAGTTTGATTGAACGTGTCAAAGCCATTTTCTTTCAAAAGTATTCAATCGAAAGCTCGCAGAAGGTAAGGCAAAGAGACATTTTTCGTACAATATTCTGATAACGAAATACGAAACAATTGACAGTTGCAGACATGCATGGCGTTACTAAAAAGATAAACTCTGCTGGAACGAAGAGCAGGTGGGGAAAATATTTGCAGAAAGATATGGGGAACATAAGCTATGGATGTTACGCGTGCGTAAGTTGAGGTTCGAATTTGATAAAATGTGGTCCTTCAGTGTGTGGGTGCCACGTCCATTCCCAAGCTGTGTTGTACGTTATGGATAAAGTTATGCGTGTAACCAGCGTATCAGTTGATGTACGTATATGATAAAATATGGTTCATCAGTGAATGGATGTCAAATTCACCCACAGGCTGTACTGTACTTAGTTCTTCCACATATCTTACAATCTTTCTGTTCGTTTATGATACAGATCATGTCAAAGGTGATATGTTGTTCGACGTGTAGATTGACATTAATTTATGTGCCACGTACCCTATGGCTTGTTGCATAGAGACATTATGCGTTTGATAATGACTTCACAGTCGTACGGTAACAGGCTCATAGCGAGTAAATGAAAATTTTGCAGCCTACAACAACAGTCAATGTTTTCTTTCAAGCAATGTACAGTGGCTGTCATGATCAATAACATAGATTAATTTTACTTTCAGTTTTTGTACAGTGTGTTTCAGGAGGAATGGTCAGTATTGAGGGATATGACAGGAACGATGATCTGAAGGAGAAAACTTCATATGGACAAATGCCGTATTCCAAATGGTTTACAAGCTGGAACGCATTTAATTTATTTTATTATCAGTATTCATTCCTTGTTAGGTGTACACTTGTGTAACAACAAGCATGTTACAAAGTATCTGTTGATAAATATGTACCAGTATTTTTAACACACTAACCTCTAAGCATTATCGTCTATGTCACATTACAGCTATTGTACAGTTCACAATAATTGTTCAAATACCCCACTGTCAACTTCAATGATTTGTGCATTTTTCGGATAACACCTGCACGACCCTTAATGAGGGCAGCTGCGTCCATGATGCGACCAAGCAATTCATCTCGTATATTCATCATTTGTGTCCGCAGCTCGTGGTCTTGCGGTAGCGTTCTCGCTTCTCGCGCACGGGGTCCCGGGTTCGATTCCCGGCGGGGTCAGGGATTTTTCTCTGCCTCGTGATGACTGGGTGTTGTGTGTTCATCATCATTTCATCATCATTGACTCGCAAGTCGCCGAAGTGGCGTCAACTAAAAAGGACTTGCAATACGGCGGCCGAACTTCCCCGCATGGGGCCTCCCGGCCAACAATGCCATACGATCATCATCATCATCATTTGTGTATACACCTCAGACTCCGTCCATCCCCATAAACAGTTCATTGTATTACCATGACCAATCCAGCGATTGGTAACTGCAGTTAAGATGTTACCTCCCACGCGTGGTGAAATACGGAGGAGCTCCGTCACATTGCAATCTGTGTGCCCAAAAGAACATCCGCAAGGTGTTCAGCGCATCAAGTTTCCAAAAAAACGCAAGTAATTGTGTTCCATCATTCCCTCTTCTGAAATGGCAACACATTACCGATTGTGCCGCACCAAACATTGATTGAAAAACGAGCTTGGAGATTGCTTTCCACTGTAGCATGTGAATTTTCCTACGACCATCTGTGATTATCACTTGTGTTGTTGATTCCATTCCGTGTAAAAGTGGCTTCATCAGTTAATAGTATTGACAGAAACAAATGACTGTTGTCATTTAACCATTGCCAAAATTCAAGTTGTGTGGCATTCTCACCAATATAAAGATTGTGGATACGGCTGGCCACGGTGGCCGAACGGTTCTAGGTGCTTCAATCTGGAACCGCGCGACCGCTACAGTCGCAGGCTCGAATCCTGCCTCGGTCATGGATGTGGGTGATGTCATTAGGTTTGTTAGGTTTAAGTAGTTCGAAGTTCTAGGGGACTGATGACGTCAGATGTTAAGTCCCATAGTGCTCAGAGCCATTTGAACCTTTTTTTTTTTATTATTTATTTTTTTTTATTTTTTTTTTTTTTTTACACCATATATGAAATGAGTACAAGTTTTCTGCATGTAATATTCACTATACAAATATTCATGAAACATTGGAATGTGCAAAAAGTTGCTCTGCGCTGGTTGGTAGAACAGCACTGCATCATTTCAACAATGTGTTGTTCATGCACAGACTGTTGAACTACATGTTAAAAAAAATGGGATCTTGGAAGAATACCTGTTCCACGCATTGTACTGCAAACACTCTATGATAAGGAATTGGAAAGCTCAGATGGTATAATCTGACAGCGGGAAGAGCTCTACCATTGCCGAAGCTATAAGCATACATCATATATGCAGATTCTACAGTAGTACAGATGTGTGGCATTTTAGCCACCTTGTATATAAACACAGTTAACCAATGCATCTCTCTGATACACTCTCAATCCGCCACACTACTTGACCCCACAACACAAGCCGTGGACAGCTTCATTTCATTTCGTTTTATTATCTTCTCGTAAATCATTTACAAGATGTAAGAGTTGATACAACAAAGTTATGATGCAAGTACAAGTACTCCAACATAATAATGGAATATCACTTTCAAGGCATTTTTATAAGTACAAATTTGGACATATAAATTAACATATTTGGCAATAAATTTTCACACAATCAAAGTACTTATCTATGTTATAGAAAGGTTTGTTTAAAAAGTAATTTTTAAGCTCAGTCTTAAATTTTACTTCATCTATTATTTCCTTCATGTACACTGGCAGAGAATTGTAAAGTTTTATTCCAAAATAACTTACATGGTTTTTGGTTTGTATTGTCCTTGCCCTTTCTACATGACTTCTTGTATTATAATTGCGGCAGTCCTCATTTGTACGTAGATTTTTCATATGTGCTCTTCTACACAGAGTGCTTTTATAAATATATACAGTGATGGTATTGTATTTGTAATTGTTTGAAAAGGGGCCTACAACGAGTTCTTGGAGAATTATGTGTTGTGATCCATATAGTGCTTTTCTGAAATTTGAAAACATCTATTAAGCTTGATTTAGTTTTACCCCAGAACACTATGCCGTAAGACATAATGGACTGAAAGTAAGCAAAATACACTAGTCTAGTACAGTCTGTGCTGCATACTCTAGATAATATCCTCAATGCAAAACATGCCGAATTTAGCATGTGGGATAAATACTTGAGATGGTCTTTCCAGTTTAAATTTTGATCAACGTGCATGCCCAAAAGTCTTTTTGGATTGCACAATTTCTATCTCCTTATCAATTAGTTTAACGGGAGGTCCATATCTTGGGTAGATTTGCCATATTGTATATAATAGATTAAGTGTTAACTCATTAGCATTAAACCATTGTTGTATACATATATCACGACTGTGTCAGTTGTGGTGCCTAATGATATTTTATCATCACTTATAATTATGCTTATGTCATCTGTGAACAACATTATTTTGGTAGAAATATTTGGATTTTTTGTCATTTATATAAATGAAGAATAATTTTTCATGAACATAGTTCATTTAAGTGATATTTTTCAATAATACTTCCTTTTCATTAAACTAACCAACAACAGTATAAAATTTGTGAAATATGTGTAGAAAATGATGTAGTTCTATGGATAGCATGGATGGGGTGTTGCCTGTCTTATAGCATCTGCCACTTCTCTTTGTTCAAACACTTCCGTGACACTCTTCCGTGGGTCAACCTTTGCCCATGAGTGACCTTCCCTGCATTCGTTCAATATATCCAGTTAATCCTCTTTGGTATGGGCCACACACACTTATGTCAGGGACTGAGGATTGCTTTGGTACGGTTCTAAGCACAGTGTCACTCAGGATTTTGCAACCACTGTTTCGCTGTATGTATATGCTTATGGAAAATGTAAACTTTTGTTCTGTCAGAAATCTAAATGTTGTAAGTTTGTAATGCAATATTTCACTTATCATGTTAGGCATAATAATTTATGGTGATTTTCTTGAAATGAAACTTCCTGTCAGATTAAAACTGTGTGCAGGACTGAGACTCAAACCCGGAACCTTTGCCTTTCGCAGGGAAGTGCTCTACCATCTGAGCTATCCCTCTGAGCTAGCTCAGATGCTGGAGCACTTTCCCACGAAAGGCAAAGGTCTCGAGTTCGAGTCTCGGTCCATTACACAGTTTTAATCCGCCAGGAAGTTTCATATCAGCGCACACTCTGCTGCAAAGTGAAATTTTCATGACAGCTTGCACAAATCAGCACCTGCTTGCCATAATTGAAGTGATGGTAAAAACCTGAAACAGAGCTGATCTTACTCAGTACAAATGGATAGTGATACAAGTTTATCTTCCAATTTTGTGATGGAGAGACTTCTTATTCGTAAAGGGCAAGCTGAAAAACATATCTGGACTTTTTGTGATGGTGGTAGTACTGATACACAAAATATGACAGAAAATTGTGAGAAATTTTCAGTATGGTTACAGTATAGCCATTTAAGTTTTTAGTGATATGGGATTCTAAATTGGATCTCAAGCTCTTCACAAGCCATCAGTTTTACCAGTCAACAGACCATGAATGGACTGCATCAGACCCACTGAAATTGTAATGTCACATAGGTTTGCACCAAATTTTCAATTTGAATAGCGTGCTTTCATCTACAACCATACCCGTCAGATCACTGTGAAATGCATGGCAGAGGGTTCTTCCACACTGTACCACATTTTACTGTTTCTCTCATTCCCTTCACGTATGTAAGAATTGCTTAATGTCTTGGTGCATGACTGTAGTCATCTGCCAAAATTTATCTGGTGGGACGAGGTGAAGGGAAGGGAAGTGGAAAGGAATACTCTAAAATGCCAATTTTTTGTGTAAAGGGTTTGGTCAGTTTCAATGTGGATCATGCACAATAACTCAGCATCATAGGTAATACAAAAAACTCGCTGTATCACAGAGAACTAGTTGTTATCAACACACTTCTGGAGGTAGTATATGAGAATTCTGTAATGAATAAAAACTCTGCACTGGAGATTCTTCACTCCACACTGGTTCACAAAACTTTGTAAGTAGTTTTTGCATGGAAAGTTTGTGTCACCTGTCTTACAGCATCTGCCACTTCTCTTCATTCAGCACTTCTGTGACACTCTTCTGTGAGTCAGCCTTTGATCATGAGTGACTTTTTTTACATTCATTCAACATATCCTGTTAATCCTCTTCGGTATGGGTCCCACACAATTGACCAGTATTCTAAGATGAGTTGCTCACATGTTTTGAAAGCTGACTGTATCCTACCAGTGAGCGTGAGTCTGCCTCCCACTTTACCTACAACTGAGTTCATATGATCATTCCATTCCATATCCCTACAAATCCCTGTAAACCCAAACATTTGTATGAGTTGAGTGATTCCTACTGTGACTCACTGCATATTGTTTTGTTGTATGAAATGAACAATTTTGTATTTCTTAAGGACGTAAAACATGGTGACAATATCTCTCTCCCTTTGAAGCCTCATCATGTTTGTCTGAATCTCTGTGCTTCCTTCTTCACTTAGTACAGTAGGAATAATGCAGTTCACTGTGGTGGCTATTGACTGTTCCTTCTGGTATTCTAAGTAACTGAAGAAGTTCAAAGAGATCAGTTAAAGAAACTGAGTGTAAACAAAACTAACAATTATAATACTTTGTAAGACCTGACATTCTTGGATGAAGGACATTCATCAGTCTGTATTATTAGTTGTTAAAAATTATTGTCAATAGTCTTGATCACAGTAAGAAATAAAATTATAACCTATGAAAATAAACAGAAAATTACCTTTCAGCTAATGTGAAAATGTAACAATACTTAAAACACATACATTATTTACTAGAGGTACATTATGTGATCAAAAGTATCTGGACACCCCCAAAAAGATACGTTTTTCGTATTAGGTGCATTGTGATGCAAAGTACTGCCAGGTACTCCATATCAGCGACCTCAGTAGTCATTAGACATCGTGAGAGAGCAGAATGGGGCGCCCCACGAAACTCATGCACGTGTTCAGCTGATTGGGAGTCATTTCTGTCATATGTCTGTATCAACATTTTGACACTCCTAAACATCCCTAGGTCCACTGTTTCCAGTGTGATAGTGAAGTGGAAACATGAAGGAACACGTTCAGTGCAAAAGCATACAGGCCAACCTCATCTGTTGACTGACAGAGACCGCCGACAGTTGAAGAGGGTCGTAATGTGTAATAGGCAGACATCTATCCAGACCATCACACAGGAATTCTAAACTGCATCAGGATCCACTGCAAGTGCTGTGACAGTTAGGTGGGAGGTGAGAAAACTTGGATTTCATGGTCGAGCAGCTGCTAATAATCCACACATCATGCCAGTAAATGCCAAACGACATCTCGCTTGGTGTAAGGAGCATAAACATTGGACAATTGAACAGTGGCAAAACGTTGGTACACAATGTGGTGATCCGATGGCAGGGTTTGGGTATGGCGAATGCCCTGTGAATGTCATCCGCCAGCATGTATAGTGCCAACAGTAAAATTCAGAGGCGGTGGTGTTATGGTGTGGTCGTTTTTTCCACGGAGAGGGTTTTCACCCCTTGTTTTGCATGGCACTATCACAGCACAGGTCTACATTGATGTTTTAAGCACCTTCTTGCTTCCCACTGTTGAAGAGCAATTCGGTGTGGCGGGTTGCATCTTTCAACATGATCAAGTACCTGTTTGTAATGCACGGCCTGTGACGGAGTGGTTACAAGACAATAACAGCCCTGTAATGGAGTGATCTGCACAGAGTCCTGACCTGTTTAGGAACTCCAGCTTTGTGTCACCCTTCACTGACTGACATCAATACCTCTCCTCAGTGCAAAACTCCATGAAGAATGGTCTGCCATTCCACAAGAAACCTTCCAACACCTGATTGAACATATGCCTGTGAGAATGGAAGCTATTATCTAGACTAAGGGTGGACCAACAGCATATTGAATTCCAGTATTACCAATTAAGGGTGCCACGAACTTGTAAGTCATTTTCAGCCAGGTGTCCAGATTCTTTTTGTCATATAGTGTATACCTCAATTTCTACATCTACTATCTACATCTATACTCTGCAGATCACGTGAAGCATATGGCAGGGTACATCCCATTGCACCAGTTATTATGGTTTCTTCCTGTTCCATTCACATATGTAGTGTGGGAAGAATGATTGTTTGAGCACCCCTGTGCATGCAGTAATTATTCTAATCTTATCCTCATGACCCTTGTGTGAGGGATACATAGCTGGTTGTTGTATATCCCTAGAGTAATCATTTAAAACCAGTTCTTGAAACTTTGTTAATACACTTTCTCAGGATAGTTTACATCTGTCTTCAAGAGTCTGCCATTTCAGTTCCTTCAGTATCTCTGTGACACCCTCACATGGATTAAACAAACCTGTGACCATTCATACTGCTGTTCTCCGTATACATTCAATATGCCATGTAAGTTCTATTGGTTTGCGTCCCACACACTTGAGCAACATTCTCGGATGGGTCACACGAGTCTTTTGTAAGCAATCTCTTTTGTAGACCGATTGCACTTCCCCAGTATTCTACCAATAAACCGAAGTCTACCACCTGCTTTACCCATGACTGAACCTCTGTGATCATTCCATTTCATATCTTTACGAAGGGTTACACCCAGGTATTTGTATGAATTGGCCAATTCCAATAGTTACTCATTGATATTATAGTCAGGATACTACATTTTTTTTGTTTTGTGAAGTGCACAGTTTTACATTTCTGAACATTTAGAGAAAGTTGCCAATCTCTGTGCCATGTTGAAATCTTTCAAGATACAGGTACAGTAGTAAGTGACATGTAAATAACATGCAACCACCAATAGGTCTAACTAAAAATTTATTAAATTAATAGAGGGAAACATTCCACGTGGGAAAAATATATCTAAAAACAAAGATGATGTGACTTACCAAATGAAAGCGCTGGCACGTCGATAGACACACAAACAAACACAAACATACACACAAAATTCAAGCTTTCGCAACAAACTGTTGCCTCATCAGGAAACAGGGAAGGAGAGGGAAAGACGAAAGGATGTGGGTTTTAAGGGAGAGGGTAAGGAGTCATTCCAATCCCGGGAGCAGAAAGACTTACCTTAGCGGGAAAAAAGGACGGGTATACACTCGCACACACACACACACACACACACATATCCATCCACACATATACAGACACAAGCAGACATATTTAAAGACAAAGAGTTTGGGCAGAGATGTCAGTCGAGGCAGAAGTGCAGAGGCAAAGATGTTGTTGAATGACAGGTGAGGTATGAGTGGCGGCAACTTGAAATTAGCGGAGATTGAGGCCTGGTGGATAACGGGAAGAGAGGATATATTGAAGAGCAAGTTCCCATCTCCGGAGTTTGGATAGGTTGGTGTTAGTGGGAAGTATCCAGATAACCCGGACGGTGTAACACTGCGCCAAGATGTGCTGGCCGTGCACCAAGGCATGTTTAGCCACAGGGTGATCCTCATTACCAACAAACACTGTCTGCCTGTGTCCATTCATGCGAATGGACAGTTGGTTGCTGGTCATTCCCATATAGAATGCATCACAGTGTAGGCAGGTCAGTTGGTAGATCACGTGGGTGCTTTCACACGTGGCTCTGCCTTTGATCGTGTACACCTTCCGGGTTACAGGACTGGAGTAGATGGTGGTGGGAGGGTGCATGGAACAGGTTTTGCACCGGGGGCGGTTACAAGGGTAGGAGCCAGAGGGTAGGGAAGGTGGTTTGGGGATTTCACAGGGATGAACTAACAGGTTACGAAGGTTAGGTGGACGGCGGAAAGACACTCTTGGTGGAGTGGGGAGGATTTTATGAAGGATGGATCTCATTTCAGGGCAGGATTTGAGGAAGTCGTATCCCTGCTGGAGAGCCACATTCAGAATCTGATCCAGTTCCGGAAAATATCCTGTCACAAGTGGGGCACTTTTGTGGTTCTTCTGTGGGAAGTTCTGGGTTTGAGAGGATGAGGAAGTGGCTCTGGTTATTTGCTTCTGTACCATGTCCGGAGGGTAGCTGCGGGATGCACAGCTGTTGTCAGGTTGTTGGTGTAATGCTTCAGGGATTCCGGACTGGAGCAGATTCGTTTGCCACGAAGACCTAGGCTGTAGGGAAGGGACTGTTTGATGTGGAATGGGTGGCAGCTGTCGTAATGGAGGTACTGTTGCTTGTTGGTGGGTTTGATGTGGACAGACGTGTGAAGCTGGCCATTGGACAGGTGGAGGTCAACATCAAGGAAAGTGGCATGGGATTTGGAGTAGGAGCCTAGGTCTTCGTGGCAAACAAATCTGCTCCAGTCCGGAATCCCTGAAGCATTACACCAACAACCTGACAACAGTTTTCGCATCCCGCAACTACCCTCCCGACCTGGTACAGAAGCAAATAACCAGAGCCACTTCCTCATCCTCTCAAACCCAGAACCTCCCACAGAAGAACCACAAAAGTGCCCCACTTGTGACAGGATACTTTCCGGGACTGGATCAGATTCTGAATGTGGCTCTCCAGCAGGGATACGACTTCCTCAAATCCTGCCCTGAAATGAGATCCATCCTTCATGAAATCCTCCCCACTCCACCAAGAGTGTCTTTCCGCCATCCACCTAACCTTCGTAACCTGTTAGTTCATCCCTATGATATCCCCAAACCACCTTCCCTACCCTCTGGCTCCTACCCTTGTAACCGCCCCCGGTGTAAAACCTCTCCCATGCACCCTCCCACCACCACCTACTCCAGTCCTGTAACCCGGAAGGTGTACACGATCAAAGGCAGAGCCACGTGTGAAAGCACCCACGTGATCTACCAACTGACCTGCCTACACTGTGATGCATTCTATGTGGGAATGACCAGCAACCAACTGTCCATTCGCATGAATGGACACAGGCAGACAGTGTTTGTTGGTAATGAGGGTCACCCTGTGGCTAAACATGCCTTGGTGCACGGCCAGCACATCTTGGCGCAGTGTTACACCGTCCGGGTTATCTGGATACTTCCCACTAACACCAACCTATCCAAACTCCGGAGATGGGAACTTGCTCTTCAATATATCCTCTCTTCCCGTTACCCACCAGGCCTCAATCTCCGCTAATTTCAAGTTGCCACCACTCATACCTCACCTGTCATTCAACAACATCTTTGTCTGTGCACTTCCGCCTCGACTGACATCTCTGCCCAAACTCTTTGTCTTTAAATATGTCTGCTTGTGTCTGTATATGTGTGGATGGATATGTGTGTGTGTGTGAGTGTATACCCGTCCTTTTTCCCCCCTAAGGTAAGTCTTTCCACTCCCGGGATTGGAATGACTCCTTACCCTCTCCCTTAAAACCCACATCCTTTCGTCTTTCCCTCTCCTTCCCTCTTTCCTGATGAGGCAACAGTTTGTTGCGAAAGCTTGAATTTTGTGTGTATGTTTGTGTTTGTTTGTGTGTCTATCGACGTGCCAGCGCTTTCGTTTGGTAAGTCACATCATCTTTGTTTTTAGATATAAACATTTATTAAGTTTCACACAATACGGGAGGCATCCACCATCTATCACTTGGTGCGAACAGCATCCGGGGTGCAGAGGCTCCACACCCCACTCCACAGTGCTGGTCAGTGATTCTCTTTGTCTCAGTGTCAACACAGAGCCCCTCAACCCCACCTACTTGAATGTAGGGCACTGGAGAGTGTGGTGGAAAACCATTGTCTGTGAGGTGTGGAGGTGTTGATCAGCACCCCTTCTTGTAGAGAAGAGATGGTGTACATTTAATAAGGCACAAACTGAGGAGGAAGACAATGTGACCAACGGTAGTGAGAGGTGGGAGTGGTTAGCATTGGCTCTTCCACCGTTGATAGCTGTATTGAACTGTTGGTCATCATCGTGTGATTGGAATGCATATTTGGGTAGACAAACTGGTCCTGGTGTTAACAAGTGATCAGTTAGTTGTGAAAACATCACTATGAAATCTACTGTCTTCAGCAGGTGAGAGGTCTGAAGGAGATTGGGTGATTGCCTTGGTCATAATTTGCAGAGCTGTGCATTTTTCTTCTATGCATAGGTCATTGTGGACTAGCTTGACTGTAATTTCATCTGGATGAAAGTCTCATACATCGATTGTCATTGGTTCTGGTTATGCAGGATGTGATTCACTTGGATAAGATATGTCTGAGT
The DNA here is from genome assembly GCF_023898315.1 of Schistocerca nitens. Taxonomy (NCBI): domain Eukaryota; kingdom Metazoa; phylum Arthropoda; class Insecta; order Orthoptera; family Acrididae; genus Schistocerca; species Schistocerca nitens. The sequence goes on from NC_064622.1 coordinate 467,728,979, forward strand.
TAATGTAGTTCCACAGGCTGATCCTGTCATCTTTGGTGATAAGTGTCCCCACTGTTGATTGAGATTGTTGTGGTGTTTCTGTTAATAGCAATGTCAAATGCCTGAGTTCCTCATTTGACTTTTCAGGATGGGCCATTGTAGGGTGATTGTACTGCTGTTAGTATGTTATCATCATGGAGCTTTGTTGTTTGCAAAATTCATGAGTCTCTTGTGTATGTACAGTTTGGGGGCCATGTGTGAGGACAGAGGAGGCACAAGAGAGTTGCTAATATGGTTCCTGACATGTTGCACATTGAGGGAAGGAGTGGGTGTCAGTAATGCAAATTCAGCTTCGAGCATTAACACCTCATCATAGAGTATCTCTGCAACCGAGGCTTGTAGATCATCTTTACACGCTGTGCAGATACTGATGAGTACCCACGGAAGAGCTTCGGTCCGTGTGCCTCAATGACATAAAGAGCTGTCTTCATTTTGCAGTGCCATCTCTCTTGTAGGCCATTGCTTTGGGCTTACCATGCAGTAAGCTGCAAAGCACTGTGAAAAGTGCCAAATTGAGTTGGCATCCCTGGTTCATGGTGATAGGAAACGGACAACCAAAATGCAATAGCCAAGCTGTGATAAAAGCCTTAGCCATAGAGTCTATTTTAACATGTTACAGGAGCAGCTTCTACCCAGTATAGAACTCTATCAGCTGTGGATCGGTAATATTGTAGCCTTCTGATTCTGTTAGAGATTGCGTAAGGTCTAGTTGAGGGAGAATGTGTTTACTCAAGGAAGATAGTCAGGCATACACAGTCTGCCTCATGCAAGTGCCAGATGTCGGTTGACTATTGAGCAATTAAATCCAGATGACAGTATTTCCTGTGGTTGACTAACTCTGATGGGTGTCATATGGCTTCTGCTAACAGCTTATGGTCAGCGTAAATGATGTCTGGCGTAGAGCTTAATGCTCTGCCAGTAAGTCACTGTCAAATGCTGACCATTTTTGTTTGAGATGTTAATTTCTTAGAGAGGAAACTGAGAGGCCATGTAGTAATCATCACTTGTTGCTGGAGTACAACACCAACAGCTGAGTCACTGGTATCAGTTGTGGGTGTAATCTGAGCATCCAGTATCAGGTGTGCTAAGGACAGTTCCACCACCAGAGATTCCTTTAAGAGGTCAAACAACTTTTGCACTTCTGCAGTCCACACAGTTTTTCATTTCTCCTGTGTGTGAGGGCCTGCCAAGGCATTGGTCAGAGGTGCCTGTACTTCCACTGCATAAGGTAAATGGCACTGATAAAGGTTTAGAATAAGAAGAAGTTGGTGAAGGTCGTGGTACGTTTATGGGAGAGGCAGTGATTCTGTCAGCACTGAGGGTGTGGCCAAGAAAGTAACTTCATATTGTCACTGATGATGACACGTGCATCACAGAGGGCCACAAGAATGAGTCCGAGATGCCATTCGTGGCTACAAATGTCGGCAGAAAGAATTAAAATATCATACAGGTAGTTATAGCAGGAATCAATCTTGAATAATACTCCGTCAATGAAATGTCACCACATCTCTACCACGTTTGTTAGTCCTTATGGCATTACCAAAAACTCAGATAATCCAAATGTTATGATTGTCTGGGTGCACAGAAATCTGATAATAGGCTTTTCGACAGTCTATTAGACTGAAGATTGTAGCTCACACGAATGAATGTGTGAAATCTTGAATCTTTGGCACGGGGTAGCTGTTGCGAATCATGTGAGAATTAAATGACCTGTTGTCCCCATAGTGTCTCACAGAACCATCTTTTTTAAGTATCAGTTTGATGGGTGATGCTCAGGCAGTGTTTGAAAGATGGACAATGTCTGCTTGCACCATATCATCAATCAGTATCTTGGCTGCCAGAGCGAGAGCTGGCGTGAGACACCATGACATGGTCAGATCAGGGGCTGTGTTGATGTGAAGCATAGTACCATTTCTAAATGCACACTGATAGAGTCTAACCCTTGGCATGTCACACAAGTGATTGGAATGGGCTCATTCCAAAGGGGTAAGCAATGCAGATAGCACTGTACATACCCATGTTGTTTGGCAGTGAGCCATGTGTGTTGTGATGTCTGTCAGCTGTGGCAGTGAGGGATGGCCATCAGGTGGGGGTGTGATCACGTGCACCGCTGCCACATTGTCATGTGACAGACATTGCATTTGGTCACACGCATGTGCGAGTGTGAAGGGTTTTTCATGCATGTGTCGGTGTGGGTCATTGTTGGCAGAGCACAGTGTAATCATTCAGAGTCAACGAAAGTCTTTTGCAGTTGGGCTTGAACTGTGTACATTGCTTGTATTCTGGTAATGTACTTATGTAATAGTGGACCGCAGTCAGCAAAGACTACAATGTGGGTCAACAGCGAGGGGTAAAGTGTGATTCGTGACCCGTGATGAAGTCAGGGCGAAGAGTCCGGGAACAAGTTGCTGTGAGGTAAGTGATATAAGACACCGTGATAAAGATTAGGTGAGAGATTGAACTTGTAGTAGAAATCTACTCGTATCACCAGTTTGGCGACATTAGCAATGTAGAAGGTCCAAATGACATGTAACTCGTGGAAAAGAGGCACCACTAGATCTCGATTGCTGTGTATGCAGATGTAGTTGCAGTCCTAGGTTTTGAGTCTGTGGTTCACATAGTAGGCAGAGCATTATACACGCATCTGACCCTGTGTTTACGAGGAAGCAGAGATTTGTGGGGTGGTCTCAAATGTATAGGTGTCCCTTGTGCAAAGTCACAGTGGTAGAAGAGAGACAGCTTGGTATTTTGGAGCAGGCCTATTGTGGCACACAGTTCTCGTTTTGGCTGGTGACAATGGTGTGCAGATGCGTCATCCTGTACATGTCACCAGCAGTGTAGCAGGCAAGAGGGGACACAGTGAGCTGACATAGCATTCATGGCAGTAGGCAAGAGGGGGCACAGTGAGCCAGCACAGCATTCGTGGCAATATTGGTGCCGTTTGCAGTCAACAGTTGGAGTGTTTGGCCAGGAGTTCATGATGTCAGCTTCATGAGGTCATGCAGCATTGCCATTGTTCAGAGTGTGTGCCAGATGACCAAGTGGAGGAGGCAAGGGAGGCCAAATTGACATTCTTCCTGTACTGAATCACTCAATATAATCTCTCTGGTATGGCCAACATACTATCTAGCAGTTCTGCCTCATGAGCAGTCATTGCAAGCTATGGATGAAATGGAAGTCTAACAATCAGTTATGTCCAAAGGGTTGGATTTGGCGTTATTACTGGAGTTATGTGCAAATGGTTGGTCTCAACACTAGCACGGGCCTCACTAGCAAATGTAGGTGTCACCATATTTGTGAAAGGGTTCACTTAGTGAGCTACTCATTATAAATGTCTTGCCGCACCTGTTGTTCAGGAACACTTTATGCTGCATTGTACATACTGAGTGGTAGAGAGGAAAGGATAATGTCACTTATTAGTTCTGCATGTTCTGTGAGAAGGCAGATTAACATCACAAATTTTCAGTTATTGACAATGGCTAGTGAAGCAAATACCTACACAGCCTCTGAGAACCACAATGACAGTTGAGCTGGTAGTAATGTTGGGAACTTTAGTTGTGGTGCAGCTCTGCACTGCCCTGTGAATCCTGAGAATAGTTGTACTGAGCTGAATGGAAAGGCATTACTGGTGCTGGATCTGTCGATCACCGTTGGAGGTAGGAACATGGTGTCGATGTTGCACAAAGGTTGCGTGTAGGAGGCAATTGTGTTGAGTGTTGGTGATTGTGGCGCAGCGGGTGCCAAAGACATTATTGGCACCGTGACCGATCACGTGAAAAGTGAACGGGAACTGTCCCCTAAGCAGGTTAGCATGTAGTTTACTAATAAAGACTCCAGTAGTGGCCATTGTTGAGTCACAGTCACTGTATTTAGTGAGGCAACATTTGTGCTCACTTGCAACACATCCCACACAGTTTGTTGACAAAGGCGTTGGGTGCAATGCACAATGGTCAGTGTCAGTGAATTATTAGCCATAGAGCTACACAGTAAACTTCACATCCATTGTTAATGCCCAGTTGCACGGCACACGACAGTATTTCACAAATAAGGCAGTGTCCACTCACGTCGGGGTCACCAATTTATTAAACTTCAAAGGCAATACAGGAGGTATCCACCATCTAACATCACTCAGTGCAAATTAGTGCCCATGGTGCAGAGGCTCTGTATCCTCCACTCCACAGCACTGATCACTGATTCTCTTTGTGTCGATGTCCCCACAATTTACAAAAGAATTAATAATTTTTAAACAATGTATGCTTTTTAAAGGTTGTTAAGTGTTCACATTAACTTAAAGACAATATTCTGTTTATTTTCAGAGATCTGAAGCTGATTATTAATAGATTTTTAAATAATTTATGATTTTTAACACCCCCTGAACCATGGACCTTGTCGTTGGTGGGGAGGCTTGCGTGCCTCAGTGATACAGATGGCCGTACCGTAGGTGCAACCACAACGAAGGGGTATCTGTTGGGAGGCCAGACAAACAAGTGGTTCCTGAAGAGGGGCAGGAACCTTCTCAGTAGTTGCAGGGGCAACAGTTTGGATGATTGACTGATCTGGCCTTGTAACACTAACTAAAATGGCCTTGCTGTGCTGGTACTGCGAACGGCTGAAAGCAAGGGGAAACTACAGCCGTAATTTTTCCCGAGGGCATGCAGCTTTACTGTATGGTTAAATGATGATGACGTCCTCTTGGGTAAAATATTCCGGAGGTAAAATAGTCCACCATTCGGATCTCCGGGCAGGGACTACTCAAGAGGACATCGTTATCAGGAGAAAGAAAACTGACGTTCTACGGATCAGAGCGTGGATTGTCAGATCCCTTAATTGGGCAGGTAGGTTAGAAAATTTGAAAAGGGAAATGGATAGGTTAAAATTAGATATAGTGGGAATTAGTGAAGTTCGGTGGCAGGAGGAACAAGACTTTTGGTCAGGCGAATACAGGGTTATAAATACAAAATCTAATAGGGGTAATGCAGGAGTAGGTTTAATAATGAATAAAAAAATAGTCGTGCGGGTAAACTACTACAAACAGCATAGTGAATGCATTATTGTAGCCAAGATAGATACGAAGCCCATGTCTACTACAGTAGTACAAGTTTATATGGCAACTAGCTCTGCAGATGATGAAGAAATTGATGAAGTGTATGATGAAATAAATGAAATTATTCAGGTAGTGAAGGGAGACGAAAATTTAATATAGTCATGAGTGACTGGAATTCACGAGTAGGAAAAGGAAGAGAAGGAAACATAGTAGGTGAATATGGACTGGGGGTAAGAAATGAAAGAGGAAGCCGTCTGGTAGAATTTTGCACAGAGCAAAACTTAATCATAGCTAACACTTGGTTCAAGAATCATAAAAGAAGGTTGTATACATGGAAGAATCCTGGAGATACTAGAAGGTATCAGATAGGTTATATAATGGTAAGACAGAGATTTAGGAACAAGGTTTTAAATTGTAAGACATTTCCAGGTGCAGCTGTGGACTCTGACCACAGTCTATTGGTTATGAACTGTAGATTAAAACTGAAGAAACTGCAAAAAGGTGGGAATTTATGGAGATGGGACCTGGATAAACTGACAGAACCAGAGGTTGTAGAGAGTTTCAGGGATAGCATTAGGGAACAATTGTCACGAATGGGGGAAATAAATACAGTAGAAGAAGAATGGGTAGCTCCAAGGGATGAAGTAGTGAAGGCAGCAGAGGATCAAGTAGGTAAAAAGACGAGGGCTACTAGAAATCCTTGGGTAACAGAAGAAATATTGAATGTAACTGATGAAGGAGAAAATATATAAATGCAGTAAATGAGGCAGACAAAAAGGGATACAAACGTCACAAAAATGAGATTGACAGGAAGTGCAAAATGGCTAAGCAGGGGTGGCTAGAGGACAAATGTAAGGATGCAGAGGCTTATCTCATTAGGGGCATGATAGATAGTGCCTACAGGAAAATTAAAGAGACCTTTGGAGAAAAGAGAGCCACTTGTATGAATATCAAGAGCTCAGATGGAAACCCAGTTCTAAGCAAAGAAGGGAAAGCAGAAAGGTGGAAGGAGTATATAGAGGGCCTATACAAGGGGAATGTACTTGAGGACAATATTATGGAAATGGAAGAGGATGTAGATGAAATGGGAGATACGATACTGCATGAAGAGTTTGACAGAGCACTGAAAGGCCTGAATTGAAACAAGGGCCCGGGAGTAGACAACATTCCATTCGAACTACTGACAAAACTCTACCATCTGGTGAGCAAGATGTATGAGACAGACGAAATACCCTTAGGCTTCAAGAAGAATATAATGATTCCAATCCCAAAAAAAGCAGGTGTTGACAGAAGTGAAAATTCTTTACAGACGAATGGAAAAACTGGTAGAAGCCAACCTCAGAGAAGATCGGTTTGGATTCCGTAGAAATGTTAGAACACATGAGGCAATACTGACCTTATGACTTATCTTAGAAGAAAGATTAAGGAATGGCAAATCTATGTTTCTAGCATTTGTAGACTTAGAGAAAGCTTTCGACAATGTTGACTAGAATACTCTCTTTCAAATTCTAAAGGTGGCAGGGGTAAAATACAGGGAGCGAAAGGCTATTTACAATTTGTACAGAAACCAGATTGCAGTTATAAGAGTTGAGGGGAATGAAAGGGAAGCAGTGGTTGGGAAGGGAGTGAGACAGGGTTGTAGCCTCTCCCCGATGTTATTCAATCTGTATATTGAGGAAATCCATGGAGAAGAAATAAAAAATTTGAGGTTCGCCGATGACATTATAATTCTGTCAGAGACAGCAAAGGCCTTGGAAGAGCAGTGGAACGGAATGGACAGTGTCTTGAAAAGAGGATATAAGATGAACATCAACAAAAGCAAAACGAGGATAATGGAATGTAGTCGAATTAAGTCAGGTGATGCTGAGGGAATTAGATTAGGAAATGAGACACTTAAAGTAGTAAAGGAGTTTTGCTATTTCGGGAACAAAATAACTGATGATGTTCAAAGTAGAGAGGATATAAAATGTAGACTGGCAATGGCAAGTAAAGTGTTTCTGAAGAAGAGAAATTTGTTAACATCGATTATAGATTCAAGTGTCAGGAAGTCGCTTCTGAAAGTATTTGTATGGAGTGTAGCCATTTATGGAAGTGAAACATGGATGATAAATAGTTTGGACAAGAAGAGAATAGAAGCTTTCAAAATGTGATGCTATAGAATAATGCTGAAGATTAGATGGGTAAATCACATAATAGAATTTGGGAGAAGAGGAGTTTGTGGCACAACTTGACAAGAAGAAGGGACTGGTTGGTAGGACATGTTCTGAGGCATCAGGGGATCACAAATTTAGCATTGGAGGGCAGTGTGGAGAGTAAAAATCGTAGAGGGAGACCAAGAGATGAATACACTAAGAAGATTCAGAAGGATGTAGGTTGCAGTAAGTACTGGGAGATGAAGAAGCTTGCACAGGATAGAGTAGCATGGAGAGCTGTATCAAACCAGTCTCAGGACTGAAGACCACAACCACAACAACATGTTTTTTAAAGGTTGTTAAGTGTTCACATTAAGTGCTGGTAATTTTCTGATTATTTTCATTTATCTGAAGATTGTCTTTAATCAACTGAAACCAATAATCAGCAAATTCTAATTTTATTTTTTATTGTGATCAAGACTACCATAAAGTGGGGTGACTTTGATTATTTTAAATTCATTTTCGTAAATTAAACAGAAACTTTGTAATGTCCCCACAGCAAAGACACTCTACCACGCACCAATTAATTATTTTGAATCAAACCATCCACATTCATTCACTTTGGAAAAGTTATCTGATCTGATTTTCTCGTAATATATGCAGCGACAGCTCGTTGATGTCAAAGTATTTTCTAGTGCATTTATTCTTTGAAATAACAGAGATGCATATATGCATTCTCCATGGTTGTTAAAGTGGTAACTAGGACAGCTTCTGGAGTATCTGTTGAGGGATTGACGTGTTTCTGAGAGATACATTTTCTGCTTTTCTTCTTGCTAAAGCGAACCAATTAACATCTGTGCTGCTAGTGGTTTGTTTTGAAGAGGAAGAGATTGTAAAAAAGAAAAATAATTAAGGTGTGGAATCACCAGAGATCTGGACATGTAATGGAGATGGATTTAATACACGATTTCCTCCATAAGTAAGGTTTGTGACTTTTTTATTCTGGAGTGAATGAATGAATGAGTTTTTTACTGAATCATTTGTTGATCACATTGGCCCTGTAATTAGTGGGGAAGTTTCAGCTGTGTCGAAGAGAACCTGCAATCACCGAGTCTGTGTTAAATCGTCCAAAAAGGCTTCGTACACATCTGGAATTCGCAATCTTTCGTAAAAGGAACAAATTGTCCAAACGATTGATTCTCCTGACTGACTGCAGTGTTTAACAGTAATAATAAATCTAAAGATCTCTTACAGCAAGCCAGCCACTGATTACCAAGACGAAGGACTCCACCAAAGATTCTATTTGGCTGATTCTTTTTATCACCATATCACGTAATGAAATCTTATATTAAAAACTATGCATAGATAAAGGAGAGAAATAGAGAGAGCGAATGAAAATAGAGATATTACTAATAATCCTCCATTAGTCTAATTTTTTGCCTGTCTTATCATGGATCAGCCAAGAACTGGGAGGGCCTTACTTTACTGTATAGACTTATGTGTGAAGGTAAAGGGATCTTAAAGACAACAGATACACATCTATACAGACAAGACATTACACAGAGATAGCGGCTAGCTGCATTGATCATCTATTCTTAGATTAAAGAGACGACAACTTATTATCCGAACATTAAAATGTTAAAACTTCTCAAGATATTGACATGAAACTTTTTGGGAAGTTGCAAGAGGTGTTGCTGAAGATGATAAAGCACATTGTACATGTTCAAAGAAATTTTGGGCTTGCAGCCGGTCATCGTTCAAGCCTGAAACTTCTTTGAACAGTCAATTTGCTGGGAAAATTTTAAAATTCACACATTATACATTTTTATCCCCCATGCTTAGTTTATTTTTTATTTTTTTTTTTTATTTTTTGCTGTTCAATTTCACCCCATGTGTTGCGGTCACTTTGAGCATGGAAACAAATGCCTATTCTGTGGGAGTCATGTCAATTACTGTTAAATGACACCCCTATCATATGAAACAGCATGGTATTTTGTATGTAAATGTAATTTTGAATGTAACTTATTTAAAAAAATTTGAGTATTTTTAATGAGTTTTCTTTAATCACCTGAAACTGCTCGTATAATTACAGCTTAATTTTGCTAATAATGGAAATGGGTGCTGAGCTACTTAAGAAATAAAATTATTTAAAAACAGATCTTTTCAAAGAGTATGTGTAATTTTAATAAAAGTAATGAAAAAAGTTATCACATTTTAAAGAAATTCATCTGTAAACACTCTACAGGAAAGGAAGTTGCCAGGAAAGAGTGTCCACTCTAACAGATGTCATAGACATCAAATTTAAACTCAAATGAAGCTTTCCCCTTCTGTCTACCTTAGAATCAGGTAGAATCTTACAAAAATCATCTTTCTCAAAACCTGACACTTTGGGAACATTAGGTCACACACACACAAAAAAACTTCATCTGATTCCACCTTGGAATGCCATTTCCTCAGAAGTGTAATTTCATCTCAGTGATAACATGACCAATATAATATTTTACAGTTTTCTTTGAAGGAAACTTCACTGAAACATATTTTCCATGGAGCTGATGTGCAAAGAATACGGAAGTTGCTGTTCAAAGTCACCCCTTGAAAGACAAGCCTTCACATTTTATTTTCTTATATCACCAAAGAATTAATATAACATTTTATGCTTTCTGTAAATGTTCATTCAAGTGTTAACTTTGCCCATTAAAACTCGTTTTAAATTCTAAACTCAAAAATGCTTCTAATAATAGGCAAATGTTTTTGTGGCTGTGAAGGAACTTACATTTCCAGAAAATGATGTTATTTTCTGGCGTTGGTACACAACGTTATTTCATATTGACTGTCATATCATCTGAAATTATCGATTATTGGCGATATTTAATGACTCTGACCTTAGTTCCATATTTACACACTAGAGGGCAGCATTTTAAAAAGATGCTAAATTGCTGTTCATTCGCCTCGCTGTTCAATATAACCCCGCTTTACAGTATTAAAAACTTTTTAACAAATTATAATTTTAGTAGGTCCAGTATGCTCAGGGAGCATAATTGCTGAAGATATGCACTCACTAAAATCAGGAGATCCAGGTCAAAAACCTTTATTCGGCCTAAACTTTTAATCAACATATTGGAACCATAATAGTGCATGTTCAGTGATAACAAATGACTTCTTTCAATTTGAATTGTATTGTAATTGCACTATGATGCTACTTGGGTGAAATGGGAAGAAGCGGAATCCCACAGGCCTTATAACTGGAGCTGTTTTACGAAATCAGTTAATGCAACCAAGTAAACTTAAGACATTTATTGTTGAGGACTTCAGTCTGAAGACTGGTTTGATGTAGCTCTCCTGACTAGTCAATTCTGTGCAAGCCTCCTCATTTCTGCATAAGTATTGCAAGTTAAATCCATTTGAATTTTCTTACTGTAGACCAACTCAAGCCTTGGTTTTCCTCTACAATCCCCCCCTCCCTTGCCCCACCCCACCCCCCACCCCTCCCACACAAAACTTCCTTCCATTATCAACGATTCCTGGACGCACCAGGATGCTGCCTGTCAGCTGTTCCCGTCTGTAACGCAATCAAGTTGTGCCCCAAATTTCTTGTTCCCCAAATTTGATACAGTTCCTCTTAATTAGTTACCCGAACTATTCATCTAGTCTCCAGCATTCTTTGCTACCATCATATTTCAAAAGCTTTTATTCACTACTTGTCTAAACTGTTTATCACTCAGCTTTAACTTCAATACAAGGCTTCACTACAGACAAATACCTTCAGAAAAAAAATCCTAAGATGTAAATTTATACCAGATGTTAACAAATTTCTCTTTTTAAAAATGCTTTTCTTGCTATTGCCAGTCTACATTTTACATCATCTCTATTTTGGCGATCATCAGTTGTTTTGCTACCAAATAGCGAACCCATCTACTACATTTAATGTCTCATTTCCTAATCTAGTTCTCTCATCATCACGTGATACATTTCAATTCTGTTCCATTGCACTAGGTTAGTTGATACATATCTTACACTGGTAACCGTGTTTGAAAACATTATCTATTCCATCCAAATGATCTTCCAAGTCCATTGTCATCTCTGACAGAATTACAATGTAATTGGTGAACCTCATTGTTTTTATTTCTTCTCCTTGTAATTCAATTCCCTTTCTAAATTTCTCGGTGGTTTCTTTTACTGCTTGCTCAATGTAAAGATTGGATAACATTAAGAATAGCCTGCAGCCATATCTCATTCCCTTCTCAACCACTGTTGCCCTTTCATGTCCTTTGACTCTTGTAAGTTCAGTCTGCCTTCTGTACAAGTAGTATTTGTACTTTAACTCTCCATATTTTACCTCAACTGCCTTCAAAATTCCAAAGAGTGTATTACAGACAGCATTGCAAAAGCTTCCTCTGAGTCTACAAATTCCATAAATGTAGGTTTGCCTTTCTTTAACTATAGGGTCAGGATGGACTCACGTGTTCCTACAGTTCTTCAAATTTTCTGTGAGGTGAGCTTCTACCAGTTATTTCATTCTTCTATAAATAGCTGAGTGGTTATGTGCTTGCCTACCATGCAGCGGACCTGGACTGGATTCACGGCCAGGCTGCAGCTTTTCTCTGCTCACGGACTGGGTGTTGTGTTGTCCTCATCCTTTCATCCTCATCACCGACAAGCAAGTTCCCCAATGTGGCACTGCCTGAAATAAGACATGGAACACGGTGGCCAAATTTCCATGAAGTCTGAGGGTATTTTGCCTGTCTTATACATCTAGTATGCTAGTTTTGTCATGGCAGGCTCTCCCAAGGCTATCAATAGTTCTGATGGAATATCGTCTACTCCTGAGGCCTTGTTTCAACTGTGGTCTTTCAGTGCTCATCAAATTCTTCTCACAATATCATATCTTTCATCTCATTTTCACCTACATCTTCTTCTCTTTCTGTAATATTGTCTTCAAGTTTGTTTCCCTTATATACACTGATGTTACAAGGCCCAATCGGTCAGTCGCCCAGACTCTTTCCCCTGCAGTTACAGAAAAGTCTGCTTGCCCTTCTTCAGGAATCACAGGTTAGTCAGGTCTCTGCACAGATATCACTCTTACGTAGTTGCACCTAAGGTTTCACCGTCTGTATCATAGAGGCATGTTAGTCACCCCACCTTGCCAAGGTCCGTGGTTTATGCAGTGCTATAGACAAAATTTTCCCACAAATTAAAAGTTTTCTTGGCACTGTGGTTTCATTTTCAGGTGCTCTGCAGTATTCATGTTGAGCAGTATACTGTAGAGTTAAAAATATGTACATCAAATGAATTAGCAAATTTTTCTAAATGAACACTCTGTATTGTGTACAACATAATTATTTAATATATTCAGGTAAGGAATGAAGAGGAGTTCACAGAAAAAGTGAAGGAACATGTATATATGTAAGGTGTTAAATCAAAGGAAATCAGGTTTTAAAATGTCTGCTCTATTGAAAAAGATTATGAATACTGTTTACGTGAACTAACAGAAAGTAAAATTATAACTGTATGTATTTATAGGTCACCATGTGGCAATTTTGAATTGTTCCCTGAAAATTTGGAAAATCTTCTGAACTGTGTAAATTCTCAGTCAAAATACATAATTGTGCTTGGGGATTTCAATGTTAATTTCAATGACAACTGTAAAAAATGGTAGAAACTGGCTAATCTACTAAAAGCATACAATATGGACATGTGTGTAGAAGATATCACCAGATACGGCAGCAAAAATGAAAGCACTATTGATCAAATATTCAGTGAGAAATCAAAATGTGGCTTTAAATCTGAGGTATTGAATACAGGTTTCTCTGATCATCAAGCAATTAAATTGACTTTAAGGAAATCTCAGGATAAAAGTGACAATGGGAGATATATTGAGAGAAGATTAATTAATGATGACAGCATTAGTGTCTTTAATCTCATGTTAAAAAATGTAAACTAGGACATGGAAACCAATAGTTCTCTCTGTAAATATAAAATTCAACAGGTTCTTGTTCTCAACTTGTGGACATAATCAATTACTCCTTTGAAACTGGCTTGTTTCCCAGTAAACTTCACCAGTCACAGTAATACCAGTTTATAAAAGTGATGGCAAGTTGACATAAAAAATTTCATATCACCATCATTATTATCCGGTTTTTCGAAAATAATTGAAAGAATAATATATGACAGATTGCTAGATTTTTTAAACAAAAATAAAATTATTGTAAATGCACAGAATTGTTTGACAAAAAGCAAATCTACACAAACAGCTCTCTTCAATTTCCTTAAACTTGTTTACAAAGCCATTGGGGACAAGGAACTGATCTGTGGGTTGTTTTTGGACTTTTCCAAAGTGTTTGATTGTATAAATCATAATCTACTACAGTAAAGTCCCGTTAATCCAAACTAATTGGGACCGAACCTTGTTCAGATTACCGATTTGTTTGGATTAGCCGGAATTATGGTGACGAGTTTCTAGAATGAAGTATACCAAGCAGATAAGTACGTACACCATGGTAGCAAATGGGAACAAGTGTGGGAACAATGTCTCACTCTCATGCCCTGCCCTTGTTGTTGTGCACTGTTGAGACCTTTGTAGTGTCTGAGGTCAGAGCACTGCCTGTTGGCTCGCAAAGCTCTTGGTTATGTTAGTTATCAATCACTGTAGTAGTTGTAGTAGTAATTTATTCATCCAGAGACAATGTACATTGTTTGAATTTCGTCAAAGAACATAGTACAACAAAAATAAGATAAGGGTGTACAGTTTCTTACATAATACAATGGTTCATTATACCCATCACAATATTTTTGGGCAATACAACTTTGATTACTGTAATAATATAAAAGTATGAGAAGGATCTTTTACATGAAATACATTACAAGTAAATAATTGATTTAAAACTTTTGTTTGGGGAATTTTACATGAAATAAATAATTCATGAAGTAAATAATTCATTTAACACTTTTGTTCTGAAAAATTAACATTGAGGTTGTGGCAAGCATTTGATTAATGGTACTATTAACATATAGTAAATGAATGTAGGTACTTGCTACAAGGTTACTGCAGATATTCATTTACACTATAACAGCAGTTGGTCATTAAGAATTTAAATATTGCTTCCTTGAATGTAGATAATGTTTTTGTTTCTTTTAGCTGAGTTGGAAGTTTGTTGTACAAAATAGTGCCCTGAATGTTGGTTTGTTTTTGTGTTAAAGCCTTGTTTACTCTTTTTATGTGGATGTTATTGCACATTCTTGTATTGTGCGAATGAAGATCTGAGTTGGTTTTGTAATTATCAATGTGCATTTTTATATTAACAACACAGAGGCATGGTAAAGGTAGAATATTTAGGAGTTGAAATAACTGTTTGGAAGGTGTTAGCCTTTTACTGTTTGAAATTATTCTAACAGCTCGTTATTGTAAGGTGAAGATGGTTTTCATGTTTGCCTTATTATGGCCCCAGAGGGTTAGGCCGTAGGTGACAGCAGAATGGATGTTACACTCTCTACTACACACAGAACTAATTATGCATAATGCAAAACAAGCAGAGCTTAACTTGTTAGTGGGGTAGAGAATGTGGGCTTTCCAATCTAAATTTTCATCAATTTGCACACCTAAGAATTTTGTGGCACCTACCCCTTCAATTTGTTGATTTTGAATTTTGAGGTTCGCATCATGATGAGACTTTCTTTTCCTGTAATGCATATAATTAGTTTTTGAAATATTTAAGGTTAGCCTGTTCTGTTCAAACCAGTTTTGTATGTATTCCAAAACCCTGGTGGCAGATGTTGGCAATACCCTATGTCTGTTACAACAATATTTGTGTCATCAGCAAACAAAGTTATGTGCATACCACTGATTTTTATATATATATTTATATATATCTAAAAACAAAGAAGATGTGACTTACCAAATGAAAGTGCTGGCAGGTTGATAGACACACAAACAAACACAAACATATACACAAAATTCAAGCTTTCACACACACATATCCATCCACACATATACAGACACAAGCAGACATATTTAAAGACAAAGAGTTTGGGCAGAGATGTCAGTCGAGGCGGAAGTGCAGAGGCAAAGATGTTGTTGAATGACAGGTGAGGTATGAGTGACGGCAACTTGAAATTAGCGGGGATTGAGGCCTGGTGGGTAACGGGAAGAGAGGATATACTGAAGAGCAAGTTCCCATCTCCGGAGTTCGGATAGGTTGGTGTTGGTGGGAAGTATCCAGATAACCTGGATGGTGTAACACTGTGCCAAGATGTGCTGGCCGTGCACCAAGGCATGTTTAGCCACAGGGTGATCCTCATTACCAACAAACACTGTCTGCCTGTGTCCATTCATGCGAATGGACAGTTTGTTGCTGGTCATTCCCACATAGAATGCATCACAGTGTAGGCAGGTCAGTTGGTAAATCACGTGGGTGCTTTCACACGTGGCTCTGCCTTTGATCGTGTACACCTTCCGGGTTACAGGACTGGAGTAGGTGGTGGTGGGAGGGTGCATGGGACAGGTTTTACACCGGGGGCAGTTACAAGGATAGGAGCCAGAGGGTAGGGAAGGTGGTTTGGGGATTTCA
This sequence comes from Schistocerca nitens, assembly GCF_023898315.1. Lineage (NCBI taxonomy): Eukaryota > Metazoa > Arthropoda > Insecta > Orthoptera > Acrididae > Schistocerca > Schistocerca nitens. Next base: position 467,744,758 of record NC_064622.1, read on the forward strand.
TAGGGATGAACTAACAGGTTACGAAGGTTAGTGGACGGCGGAAAGACACTCTTGGTGGAGTGGGGAGGATTTCATGATGGATGGATCTCATTTCAGGGCAGGATTTGAGGAAGTCGTATCCCTGCTGGAGAGCCACATTCAGAGTCTGGTCCAGTCCCTAACCTTTGTGCACATCGTTGTCTACCAACCCAAGTCCAACATAACCCAGCTGCAACCAAGACCTTTTCGCCTTTTTCACACCAGATCTCCAGTTACTTTCCAGTTCACCTTTATCTCTCCCCATATATTTTTATTTTCATTTTCATTTCAGCCTCATGTTACACTTTCCACCTTCTAATACCATGTCACCCTCACAACACCCCCACAACGACCCCATTAAGTTTTATTTACATTCCCTCCGCAAACATGCCTTCACCCTAGCCAGATTACGCTCCCATATTCTATTTTCTCAGGCTTGTCTAACATTTGGCATTACCCCCAAAGGCCTCACACTTAAAGTTCCCATCTCTGGCTGCAACACTTCTTTCCATCAGTCCCTATACCAGTTCCAAACTGAACAATCAATTGCCCTCACCCACCTGATCCTTCACCTACACATCAACTTAGCCAATGAACACACCCGTCAACTCCTATCCTTAATAAAAGTCCTTTATCTTTCCTCTCCCACATCCACACCGGCTGTTCAGAGCATCCTCCTACAGGCCAACCGCAAATTAGAACAGCATGCCACCCTCCACCTCAAAAAACTATCCAATCTCCTGGTTTCCCACCTCCGGAAAGGCAACTCACTCACCCTTCACAACCTTTCCAGCAAACCTCAACCTCCTCTCATTGCACACAAACTCAGTCTCTCCCATCTACTCAATCTCCCACTTCCAGCTCCACTCCCTCCAAAACCTCAAAATTCCAATCAACACAATCTGGAACCACAACACCCTAATTCAGTAGTTAACCTTTCCTCCAAACCTCTCTCCCAATCCGAAACCTCTGTCCTATCCAAAGGCCTCACCTTCAGCCCCACTCCCAGATTCAACCAAACAGCCCTCATCAAAGATTTACTGTCCTACTCTCGTACTCTCTGCTGGAAATATCACTTTGCCACGAAGAAAAATGATCCTAATTGTACTCCTAATGATCCAACTCCCCAGGACACTATCCAAATTGAACCCTGCCTGGAACAGTTCCGTCCTCCATCGCAGCAGGACCCACCTCCTCTTCCTCAAAATCACCCTCTCCAAACCTTCCAGGAATTTCTGACTTCCAGCCTTGCATCTCAATCATTCTTAAAAAACCTAAATCCTACTCCCAACATCACCACTGCTGAAGCCCAGGCTATCCGTGATCTGAAGGCTGACCGATCCATTGTCATTCTTCCGGCGGACAAGGGTTCCACGACCGTGGTACTTGATCATTGGGAGTATGTGGCTGAGGGACTGCGTCAGCTTTCGGACAACACCACATACAAAGTTTGCCAAGGTAATCCCATTCCCAATGTCCAGGCGGAGCTTCAAGGAATCCTCAGAACCTTAGGCCCCCTGCAAATCCTTTCACCTGACTCCATCAACCTCCTGACCCCACCGACACCCCACACCCCTACCTTCTACCTTCTTCCTAAAATTCACAAACCCAATCATCCCGGCCGCCCCATTGTAGCTGGTTACCAAGCCCCCACAGAACGTATATCTGCCTACGTAGATCAACACCTTCAACCCATTACATGCAGTCTCCCATCCTTCATCAAAGACACCAACCACTTTCTCGAACGCCTGGAATCCTTACCCAATCTGTTACCCCCGGAAACCATCCTTGTAACCATTGATGCCACTTCCTTATACACAAATATTCCGCACGTCCAGGGCCTTGCTGCGATGGAGCATTTCCTTTCACGCTGATCACCTGCCATCCTGACCCACAACTTCTTCACTTTTGAAGGCCAGACATACCAACAATTAAAGGGAACAGCCATGGGTACCAGGATGGCCCCCTCATACGCCAACCTATTCATGGATCGCCTAGAGGAAGCCTTAATGGTTACCCAGGCCTGCCAACCCAAAGTTTGGTACAGATTTATTGATGACATCTTCATGATCTGGACTCACAGTGAAGAAGAACTCCAGAATTTCCTCTCCAATCTCCTTTGGTTCCATCGGATTCACCTGGTCCTACTGCAAATCCCACGCCACTTTCCTTGGCGTTGACCTCCATCTGTCCAATGGCCAGCTTCACACGTCCGTCCACATCAAACCCACCAACAAGCAACAGTACCTCCATTATGACAGCTGCCACCCATTCCACATCAAACGATCCCTTCCCTACAGCCTAGGTCTTCGTGGCAAACGAATCTGCTCCAGTCCAGAATCCCTGAACCATTACGACAACAACCTGACAACAGCTTTCGCATCCCGTAATTACCCTCTCGACCTGGTACAGAAGCAAATAACCAGAGCCACTTCCTCATCCCCTCAAACCCAGAACCTCCCACAGAAGAACCACAAAAGTGCCCCACTTGTGACAGGATACTTTCTGGGACTGGACCAGACTCTGAATGTGGCTCTCCAGCAGGGATACGACTTTCTCAAATCCTGCCTTGAAATGAGATCCATCCTTCATGAAATCCTCCCCACTCCACCAAGAGTGTCTTTCCGCCGTCCACTAACCTTCGTAACCTGTTAGTTCATCCCTATGAAATCCCCAAACCACCTTCCCTACCCTCTGGCTCCTATCCTTGTAACCGCCCACGGTGTAAAACCTGTCCCATGCACCCTCCCACCACCACCTACTCCAGTCCTGTAACCCGGAAGGTGTACACGATCAAAGGCAGAGCCACGTGTGAAAGCACCCACGTGATTTACCAACTGACCTGCCTACACTGTGATGCATTCTATGTGGGAATGACCAGCAACAAACTGTCCATTCGCATGAATGGACACAGGCAGACAGTGTTTGTTGGTAATGAGGATCACCCTGTGGCTAAACATGCCTTGGTGCACGGCCAGCACATCTTGGCACAATGTTACACCATCTGGATTATCTGGATACTTCCCACCAACACCAACCTATCCGAACTCCGGAGATGGGAACTTGCTCTTCAATATATCCTCTCTTCCCGTTACCCACCAGGCCTCCATCTCCGCTAATTTCAAGTTGCCGCCACTCGTACCTCACCTGTCATTCAACAACATCTTTGCCTCTGCACTTCCGCCTCGACTGACATCTCTGCCCAAACTCTTTGTCTTTAAATATGTCTGCTTGTGTCTGTATATGTGTGGATGGATGTGTGTGTGTGCGCACGCGCGCACGAGTGTATACCCGTCCTTTTTTCCCCCTAAGGTAAGTCTTTCCGCTCCCGGGATTGGAATGATTCCTTACCCCCTCCCTTAAAACCCACATCCTTTCATCTTTCCCTCTCCTTCCCTCTTTCCTGATGAGGCAACAGTTTGTTGCGAAAGCTTGAATTTTGTGTGTATGTTTGTGTTTGTTTATGTGTCTATCGACCTGCCAGCGCTTTCGTTTGGTAAGTCATCTCATCTTTGTTTTTATATATATATATATAAAGGACAGGTATACACTCACACACACACACATATCCATCCATATATATAAAGATGATGTGACTTACTGAACGAAAGCGCTGGCAGGTTGATAGACACACAAACAAACACAAACACACACACAAAATTCAAGCTTTCGCAACAAACTGTTGCCTCATCAGGAAAGAGGGAAGGAGAGGGAAAGACGAGAGGATGTGGGTTTTAAGGGAGAGGGTAAGGAGTCATTCCAATCCTGGGAGCGGAAAGACTTACCTTAGGGGGAAAAAAGGACGGGTATACACTCGCACACACGCACATATCCATCCACACATATACAGACACAAGCAGACATCTCAGAAGCAGACATATTTAAAGACATATATATATATATTCCCACATGGAACCACATGGAATGTTTCCCTCTATTTTATATATATATATATATATATATATATATATATATATATATATATATATATATATATATATATATATATATATATATATTTTAGAGGGAAACATTCCACGTAGGAAAAATATATCTAAAAACAAAGATGATGTGACTTACCAAATGAAAGTGCTGGCAGGTCGACAGACACACAAACAAACACAAACATACACACAAAATTCAAGCTTTCGCAACAAACTGTTGCCTCATCAGGAAAGAGGGAAGCTTTCCTGATGAGGCAACAGTTTGTTGCGAAAGCTTGAATTTTGTGTGTATGTTTGTGTTTGTTTGTGTGTCTGTCGACCTGCCAGCACTTTCATTTGGTTAGTCACATCATCTTTGTTTTTATATATATCTACAAAGATGATGTGACTTACCAAGTGAAAGTGCTGGCAGGTCGACAGACACACAAACAAACACAAACATACACACAAATATGTCTGCTTGTGTCTGTATATGTGTGGATGGATATGTGTGTGTGCGCGAGTGTATACCCGTCCTTTTTTCCCCCTAAGGTAAGTCTTTCCGCTCCCGGGATTGGAATGACTCATTACCCTCTCCCTTAAAACCCAAATCCTTTCGTCTTTCCCTCTCCTTCCCTCTTTCCTGATGAGGCAACAGTTTGTTGCGAAAGCTTGAATTTTGTGTGTATGTTTGTGTTTTTTTGTGTGTCTGTCGACCTGCCAGCACTTTCATTTGGTAAGTCACAACATCTTTGTTTTTAGATATATTTTTCCTATGTGGAATGTTTCCCTCTATTAAAAGATGATGTGTAATATCGGTGGATGGATATGTGTGTGTGGGCGAGTGTATACCTGTCCTTTTTTCCCCCTAAGGTAAGTCTTTCCACTCCCGAGATTGGAATGACTCCTTATCCTCTCCCTTAAAACTCACATCCTTTCGTCTTTCCCTCTCCTTCCCCTCTTTCCTGATGAGGCAACAGTTTGGAATTTTGTGTGTGTGTTTGTGTTTGTTTGTGTGTCTATCGACCTGCCGGAACTTTTGTTCGCTATATATATATATATATATATATATATATATATATATATATATATATATATATATATATATATATATATAAAGATGATGTGTAATTATAATTTTCTGACAGTCTCTACTATTTTTGAAAATACAGATAACAAAGCTATTGGTCTATAGTTTCATACTTCATATATATTACCCTTTTTATACAATGGTTTTATTTTTGAAATGTTTAATTTTTATGGGAACGCCCCTTCTGTTAATGATATGTGTATGATATGTGAGAATGGTTCTGCTATGACACTAGCACATTTAATTATGACTGTACCTGGTACCCGTACCTGGCACGTGTAACAGTTGTATTGTATTCATTCAGGTGTAGTGGGGTACATATTTTCATCGTTAGTAAATGGAAACATACAACATTAACTCTCAAAGAAAAGCTGAATGCTGTGAAGCAGATAGACAATGGTGAGAATGTATCTAAAATGGCAACGGAACTGCGTGTTGGTAAAACAACCATTAGTGATTGGAAGATGAACCGAGTGAAGCTTGAACAGTCCTGTGCAATGTTTTCGGGAAAAACATTCAAAATTCGGCAGACTTTGAAACAGTCCCAGTACGATAAACTGGATGAAGCTCTTTTCCTTTGGTTTATGCAGGAAACAGAAAGGGGAACTCCTTTGAGTGGAGCACTGGTTCAGGAGAAGGCTATTTACCTGAACAAGTTAATGAATAGTGATGAGTCTTTTAGTGCAAGTACGGGTTGGCTGGACAGGTTCAAAAAACTTCATGGAATCCATCAGCTAACAATTAATGGAGAGAAGCTTTCTTCTGACCATGATCCAGCGAAGGAATACTTGGGTGATTTTGAAAAAATGATAAGAGAGGGAAGTATTCTCCCCAAAAAATTTACAATGGTGACGAGACTGGCCTTAATTTAAGGGCTTTGTCAACAAAAAGCCTGGCATCAAAATCAGAAAAGCATGCTCCTGGTTTTAAAATGTGCAAAGATCATATGACTTAATTAGCATGTATCAATGCTACTGGTAATCACAAGTTGCCTTTACTGCTGATCTGCAAATCTGCTAGGCCCAGAGCTTTTAAAAACAGCAACATGAAGTCCCTGCCCGTGTGTTATCGCAACCAGAAGAAAGCATGGATGTATGGTAAGCTGTTCAAAGAATGGTTTCACAGCCAGTTTGTTCCCTCTGTTCGACGGTTTTCTAAGGAAAATCTTTTGTCTCCCCATGCAATCCTTTTCATTGATAACGCGCCATCTCACCCGAGCACGGAGGAATTATGTGATGGAGAAATTGTGTCAAAGTTTTTGCTGCCAAATGTTACACCACTTCTATAGCCAATGGACCAGGGCATACTGCAAACATTAAAACTGATTTACAGAAAACAATTTTTAAGAATGCTGATCCAAGATGATAGCATTCATTTAGTGGACAAAATGAAAAAGACCAATGTGGAGGACGCTGTTTATTGGGCCTCTGAGGAATGGCAGAATATTTCAGAAAATACTCTGAGAAAATCATGGGGAAAATGGTGGACATCTCTTGAATTACAGGACAAGTTAGTTGAAAATGAAGAGAAAATTGTTTGTACAATCCCTGGATGTGAGGAAGCTAGTGAAGGAGATGTAGTTGAGTGGATGGCAGTGGATGGGGCATGGGTGGAGAACCTTACTGACACTGGTTTAGTTGCTGCTGTGACTCAAGACCAGGAAGAAGTGGACTGCTGTGACAGAAGTGACAATGAGCCTGAAAGTGACAAAGGAGAGCTAGTGCCACACAGTGACACAGCAGAAGCCCTTGACCTCGCACTACATTATTTGGAGCAACAGCCCACTGCTACACCTGCTGATTTTATGTTTATGAGATGATGGCGCAACTATGCATCATACAACAGACTGTCTTCATTATGGCAAAAAAAAATCACTAAGTTTTTGTCATCTAAAAAGTACGGATAAAATTTCCACTGTATTTTAGTAAGTTTGACAGCTTTTCTTTCATTGTTATGCATTGTTTAAACCTAATGTTTTCTTGCCAATTTTTCAAAATACATGTTTACTGTAATGTGTAAATTAAAATAGTGTTTATGTGCAGCAGGTTTACCTACAGTTTTCCATACTCAGACTAACATTTTTCGTGTTCGGATTAACCGAACGTGCAGATTACCGGGGTTCAGATTAGCGGGACTTTGCTGTTCTGTTAAAACTATATAATTATGGTGTCTAAAGTGTTTCCTATGAGTGGTTCAAGTCACATTTAACTGATAGGAAACAAAGAGTGCAAATTTGTCAGGATGGAAATACATTCTCAATATAAAGGAGTTAATTATGGGGCGCCCCAGGGCTCAATATTGGGACCATTGTTGTTCTACCACAACAGTTTTCAACAGCTGATACTATATTATTTCCTGATGACACCAGCTTCATTATAAAAGGGAAGAATGATTATAAGATGCAGCAAAAAATCTATAAAACAAGAGAAGTTGCAGAAAAATGGGTAAAAGATAACTGTCTAGTTGTCAATGACAAGAAAACTGTGTGGATGAACTTCAACCGTATAGGGACGAAAAATAGAACTGATGTAAAATTCAAATTATTGAATAGCCAAATTCAGCAAAAGAATCATATAAAATTTTTAGGATTATGGTCGGATGAGCATCTAAGATGGGAAAAACATGTAGAAATGCTTAACAAAAAATTAAGCAAGTACTGTTACATATCAAGAATGCTTAAAGATTGCTGTAACATCAAAACAGTATTATGTGCTTGTTGTGCTTACATGCATTCTGGGGAATTACCTCTTTTGAAAATCAGTCTTTTAAGCTTCAAAAGAAAGCTGTAAGATTAATAAGTTATGTTGCTTACAGAGCATCATGTAGAGGTATCATTAAGGAATTAAAAGTCATGACCTTACCATCTATATTTATATTTGAAAGTATCTGCCTCATTAAAAACCAACAAGTTTCAGCTTTGAATAGAGATCCACAATTATCAAACAAGGAACAGGGATGGCTATCATAGGGATGTGCACAGAAAATCAATATATCAGGACAGTGCTCTTTGCAAAAACAAACAATTCTTTACAGTGCATTGCCAGATACCATCAAAAAAAAAAAAATACCAAACATTAATAATATAGAAAAGAACAAAAAAAATCTACTAATAGAACAACAGCTTCTAAGGCATTAATGAATACCTGGAATATTGCTCAAATCTGTAGGTCTGCTTCATAACTCTGTGAATAAATATTCTTAATTATCAAACCATTCTTATATAAAAGTAAACTTCTTTTATCCACGTGTGGGTCTAATTATGCACCTAACTTTTGTGCTGTATGTTACTATGCCTATTTAACTAAAGTACTGGTATTTAATAGTTTTAGTAAAATCATCCAAGGTTATTTGCCAGCTTTTATTTTATCTGTGTGTACATAATTAATTTTATGATCTAATTAAGCAGAATAATGTTTTGTTAGAAAGATGTGTTGATACAAATGATAAGATTTTGTACATGATGTAAATATATAATATTTTATACTGTTTTGTACTTTTGGCACATCTAGTATCATGAATGTGATAATATTGGTGCTAAATAAACAAAAAAATAAATGTGAAACACTAACAAGAAGAAGGGACAGGGTGATAAAACGTGTTAAGACATCAAGGCATACCTGGATGCATGCCATGATGCCAAGCCACTTATGTGCTACCCTCACATACACTGCCAACGGCATCTGTGCAGGCTGGCTACCAGAGGCCATCCACAACTAGTGCTATCTACAAGAGCTCTCCTCTATACACGGTGTTTATAAATTCTTGTAGGACTTGTAGAGGGGAGTGAGTAAATAATATTTTGAATAGGAACCCACGTCCATGCTACAGACATTTGAAAACATGTTTGCTAGGAAGATGTGCAGCAAGGTAGTCATGGTTGAGGTAGTTATGTCAGATCAGCAGATGTCATTTGGTGTCTACCCTACTTCTTTAACATGGTTTGAGCTTCATTCACATGTCTGTAAGTGTTAGAGTAACACAGTTGAGTATACATTTGCAGAATATTACCCTCCTGAATGGTGAAGCTCACAGTGGTGGAAGAGCTGCTTGTTGCCTTCATCTTGTTGCTTTCATCAAGATCATTCTCCACAACATCTGATTAAATTGCATATCCTTTTCGCCCCAATCACTCAGTGGTTTCAGGAAAGGCGTGACTGTGGTTCTCCAAGGAGATGTCAAACATCTGAATCGGAAGAGGCTGTACTGCATCACATTGAAGACAACCTGTCATTGAGTACCTGAGCAATTTCTTTCGCTATTAAGGAGTTGAATTGTAAAAAAAGTGAGTACTGCATCATACCTAATCAATTACTTGTAAAAGTGGTTGTGTTACCAACATGCTTTCAAATGGTTGTAGCATGGAAATGGTATATTTCTGGACATGGGGTCCAATTCAAAATATTACCTGCTCACTCCCCTTTTACAAGTCCTAGAAGTTTGTAACAAGAATTTCCGTACACCCTATAAATGGACAGTGTGGCAGGCACCTGTCCTCAAAATGTATTCTATTGCTTATTGTACTGTTTCCATATTTGCTGATCACTTGAAAATATGGATATGTGGATAAATAAACTCTCGTTCTTTGTGGCCGCACTATTGTTTCTATCTAATGTTACAACACAATTGGTGACGAGTATGGTGTTTACTTCTGTGGGCTCAGTCTATTTTGTTGTTCCACCAGTTCTTATGTCCATGAAGGCAGTATTCAAACCTCTCCTTGAGCTTGCTGTCGCAAATTTGCCAGCCACTTTGAATATTCAGCCTATTACACTATGGGCACACACGCCACCTTCTACCTCTTACGACGATGTGGCAGACTGGGAGGCTTGTGAGAAGCAGCTCCAGCAACAATTCCTTGCTTTCGGTGTCACTGATGCTAACATGTATAAGGTTTTGTTCCTTTCTTGGCATTTCAATTGGATTTACCAATTGTTATACCAGTTAGCTCACTTCAGGAAGCTGCATCGCTTTCATCCAATGAAATGTGCAAGTTTTTGTCTGGTTATCACTGTAAGTGTACGCATGTCACAGCTGCACATGCCGAGTTCTATCATTCTCATAAATAGCCCCATCAGTCTAATGCGCTCGGGCAGCCGAACTCTGTGACCTCAGTCACAAATGTCAGTTGTTACCAATGCTCATCGTGATTCCTATGCTGATTCTATGGTCCGTGAGGGCAGCATTTGGTTGGGTCCTGACAAGGAGGTGCATCAATGTGCACTACAGTGTGAGAATACATCTTTAACTGAAGTGTCGAATATTGCTGGAGGTATCTCACACTGCTGGTGATCTGATTGTGACATCGCCACATCAGCTACTGTTGCCGGTCATCAGGTGTCAGCTAGTTTTCAGACAGAGGACAACAAGGCAGCCATACAAACATGGCCTCTGCACCATACTGGACAGACAACAGCAACAACAACTCACAGCAGTGGCAGCACTGAGTGCTCCCATCTTGCTCACAGTGTTTCATGCAATGTGACAGGGTCATGTGCCCTAAGCGTTGAGCGACTTGCAGCAACTGTAGGAATAAAGGACATATAGTGTCTGTGTGTCATTCCCAGACCTCTCCAGCAGATATGGACGTGGGTCTTAATTGCATGTCTTCAGTGTTTATGAATAAAATGGACTGTTTATTGAAGTGTGACTGATGGACAAAGTCCTCAGACTTCAAGTGGACATGGGTGCAGCTGTGACACTGCTGAACTCACAAAGTTACGTGAATTTGGGATCTCTGGCATTGCCTCCGGTTACTCAATGTTTGGTGTGTTACGGTAAGCAGTATATCCCAATTTTTTGAGCAATTTAGGGCTCCCACTGTTTATAAATCTGTGGTTCATTCCTTGACTTTTTTGGTACTGGATGATGCTGGTGCTGACAGTTTGTTTGGTTTGGATGCTTTAATGCTTTGGTTCCTCTATTGCAGATGCGGTGCTCCTCATTTCCGACCAGGTCTCTTATCAGCAGTTTGATTCTATGTGGTCTGAGTTCTCGTCTCTTTTCTTTGGATGGGTTAGGTTTTGTCACTAATTTTACAGCCCACATTACCTTGAAACCTATGATGTGATCATGCTTTTTCTGTGCACACCCTATTCCAGTGTCTTTGTGCAATCATGTGAAATCAGAATTTGGCTGGCTGATGTCATACAACCCATTACATCCAGTGAGTGATCTACCCCCCTCATGATTGTTAAAAAACTGAATGATCAGCTTTGCCTCTGCAGTGACTTTAAAGTTTTTGTTGACACTGAGTTTTTCTCTAAAACTGATTTATCTGAAGCCCTGTTACAAGTTCCATTGGGTGAGGACTTGAAAAAGCCCCTAGTGATTAACACACCCTTCGAGTTGTACTAATATCAGCTCCTCCCACTTGGTGTGGCTACTGCCCCTGTGATTTTCAGTGTTTTCTGGAAAACTGGCAATGTCTGTTCTGGACTGCATCAGTTATCTGAGTGGCATCATCATGATGGATGCATGCATGGAAGAACATTTACACAGCTAATGCTCCTTGTTCATGATCTTACGTACTGAAGGGCTGAAGTGTAACTTGGCCACATCCCATCATTTTCAGCCATCCATTGTGTATTTGGAATTTAAGGCTTCTCGGGATTATTTAAAGCCTTTGCAGCATCATGTAATTGCTGTAACAGCTCTCCCTTGCCCTTCCAATTATCACATATTAATTCTGGGTGCGACCATGTTGGCCCTTTCTCTCCATGAAGTGCACCTTGTGGAATTATTATTATTATTATTATTATTATTTTTTTTTTGTCCGGGTGTGTGTTGATGATTTTGAAAGCTAAGCTCCTTGTTTGGCTACCTTCCATCCTGGCCACCACCTGGCCTTGGTTACAGATGCCTCTCAGTAGGGCTCCGGGCATTCTCTCACATCTCTGAGTGTGGTTCTGAATGTTCGATAGCTTATGCATCAAAAACACTCAGCACAGTCACCCTATTCCTAAGTTAAAAAGGAAGCACTTGCCATTGTCTGCGCCCTCAAAAAGTTTCATGTATGGGTCTAAGTTTCGCCTCATTACTAATCACAAGCCCTTGGTTTCTTTGTTTCCCCCCTGGTTCATTGCCCAATAAAGCAGCAAATTGCCTCCAGTATTGGGTCTTGTTTCTGTCTTGTTACAACTATGAGATAAATGCCATGCAGCACGCCAACACTGATGGGGCCAGATACTACTTTCGATCAGGATGAACTCCTTTGCTTTTGCTTAGATGTTGAGACACAAGATGCAGTGGAAGGGTTTCCTGTTATGGAATCTCAGATTGCAGCTGCTATTGCTGCTGATCCTGTTTTGTACAAAGTTATTCATCTCGTTCCCCCCCCCCCCAGACATGCTCTCCATGGCCTGCACTACAGCATTTTTGGGAATAAGTCCATGCTAATTTTGAGACATCCTTCCTAAATTCTCACTAGTTGTTAGTCCTCAATGTTTACTCAAAATTTCCTATTGCTATTTGCTGTGTTTTCCAAATCAGCTGTTGCTGCAGTTCATGCCCTCTCAAACATTTCATATCGAAGGATTGCCTTTTATGCTTGTGACGGATAGTGCACAGTTTGTGTCTCAGGCCTTCATGATTTCTGTACCCACCAAAGCATTCGCCAAATGACTGTTCCAACTTTTCACCCACAATCTAACAGTGAGGCCAACAACTTGTCCACATGTTCAAGGTTCAAATGAAGAAGTATGTTGCGACTCTTCTGTGGATGATGCCTTGCTGTGCTTCATCAGTTCCTACAGATTTACACCAGTGGGCTACCTGGTTTCCAGCCGAGATGCTCCTGATCACCAGCCATGTACCCTCCTGCACTGCTCATGCCGCCCCACCAAAGTCAGTCGGCACAGTCCTCGTCACATTTTACTCCTGTCTCCACGGTTTGGGCTCGCAGGTTTAGTCGCCGGTGGATTCCAGCCATGGTCCACAGCTACTGCTTCTGTATGGTGCACACCAGTGAGTGGCTGGGGGCATGTCACTGCAATCATCTCATGCCAAGGCGATGACCGACAGTCTGCTGCCATCAGCTTTGCCTCCTCCATCATTGCTTGTCCTGGACTTGTAGTGTGTCACTGCTGTGAGGGTGAACCCACCCTCCTTATGGATGTTGCCACCTTCTGCCTCTCCTCCAGGGTCCGCAACCCTGATCCATGCTGCCAGCCCTTCCCATGATGCTTCACTGCCACCTGCACTTCCAATGTCTCTGGACCAGTTGTGGCAGTGCTTGCCTGCTTTGTTTCTTCATTTTCTGTGGTGTTGACATACTGGCTGAAAAAATAGGGGGTGGACGTGCAGTACTACCTACTGTAAATGATAATAGTTTGCAGGTGAACATCAACATGCTACTACAGTAGTTTGCAGGTGAACATCTACAAGCAGTAATAACATAACCACATGATTCACAGTTCTTTCGGAATAATCAGGTATGTAAGGAACAGACACCGTCATTGCTTTAACACATAGTGTAACATGTATTTCACTATTAAGTTGAAGCATTGTTGTCTTTCTGACCAACAAAGGTTCCCCATCTGAAACTCGGCCGTGGACTGCCTGTCTCATTACCAAAAATTAGGCCCTTATATATCCTCACAATAATAGGGGCCGGAACTACACATTGTTCAAAGTTAAATTTACAGAAATTGCAATTAAAACTTAACTCATTAAATTAACTGAACACACGAAAAATTGTGTCTTTTTAACAGTTTCTTGTACTGCATGAGTTATGTTGAATTATTTGTTTAAATCATGAAATTAACAAATATAAGTACACAGACAATACTTTGGACAAAAATGTTAATTACTTTGGAATTAATTATGGGCTGGCTTTGCTAACATATTTTCAAATAGAGCCAAATAGATACTTTAAAATTAATAGCATTTCGTCTTCCAAATGTTTATAATTAGTACAGACTTTATATATGTTTATAAGTCAACAATGGTCTGTCCCCAGTAGCTGAGTGGTCAGTGCGACAGAATGCGAATCCTAAGGGCCCGGGTTTGATTTCCGGCTGGGTTGGAGATTTTCTCCGCTCAGGGACTGGGTGTCGTGTTGTCCTAAACATCATCATTTCATCCCCATCGACGCGTAAGTCGTCGAAGTGGCGTCAAATCGAAAGACTTGCACCGGGCAAACGGTCTACCCGACAGGAGGCCCTAGTCACATGACATTATTATTATTTGTCAACAATGGAATTTAAGATGCAAAACAATTACTGATTGCACCCTATAACAAAAGATAATAACTAGGCATAGTCAAAATAAATTAGAAAATCAATTACATACCTAAAACTAAGCACAAAATTAAATCTGGTGTTATATTCTTTAAAACTGAGGTCCATCCTATCTCTTTTATGAAAATGCAGATTATATTCAAATATGTTAATGTTAACCAGTCAAAATTGAAAAAACAAATTTAAGGAGGCAGATGGCAAAACAAGAGGTGAAATAAAATTTTTCCAGTTTGCTTCATCACAAGTGCTATCAGGTTGTCATAACAAGAGTCCGGGGCACCACCCCCTACCTTCTCTGCCCGGCGCCTTCACTATCGGTGCAGTTCCACCATGTCGAGGACTCAGACGCCGATAAGCAAGCAGCATCCTTATCACTGGTCCTTCCTTACACTACTTCACAGGGGACTGGCCATGCCACTTCCACCCCTACTCGTCAGTTCTGATCCAGAATCTCCATCTGCCACCTCTGTCATCACCTATGGCACCTTTTGCAGAAGCCCCGCATTGGAGTGCTGCTTTTCCCCAAGGAGAGGTGCTATAGCCCTATACGTTGTGCCCAGATACGAGCTGCGGCACCAAGCCTCTGACAGGCTACGCTCAAATACTCTGCCAACAGCATCTGCATAAGGTGGGCGCAAGAGGCTGCCTGTGACTTGTGCACACGGCACGGAATCTCTCGAGAGGTGTAAATCCAGTACCACCAATAGACACACGTAAAAAATGAAAATACTAAATCTAGCTATCAGAACTGTTGGAGAGAGAGGGTTTGGGAGAGGTTAGAAAGCAGTGGCCACCCATTCTGTCTCTTTGTAATTACATAACATGATTTGTAGCTCAAAAGAATGCATTTTCTGCATGTTAAAATAGATGATCTGTAATGTAGATCAACTCTCAAAACAACCTGCCATTCCTCCCAAAACCTTGAAGAAATTCTACAAAATTAGGATATTATTTGACAAATTTTTAAAGTCAGCTGTGCATGAAAGTAACCCAGGATCCAAGCAATAGATACCAAAACTAAAAATATGATCAGTAAACAGAACGCAGGTGCAGAGTGAAAGCCCTTATATCAAGTTCACACGTTGGATGTTGTGAAGTACTGGCAGTAACAGTGGTTTCTACATCTACATGACTACTCTGCAATTCACATTTAAGTGCTTGGCAGAGGGTTCGTCGAACCACAATCGTACTATCTCTCTACCATTCCACTCCCGAACAGCGCGCGGGAAAAACGAACACCTAAACCTTTCTGTTCGAGCTCTGATTTCTCTTATTTTATTTTGATGATCATTCCTACCTATGTAGGTTGGGCTCGACAAAATATTTTCGCATTCGGAAGAGAAAGTTGGTGACTGAAATTTCGTAAATAGATATCGCCGCGACGAAAAACGTCTTTGCTGTAATGACTTCCATCCCAATTCGCGTATCATATCCGCCACACTCTCTCCCCTGCTACATGATAATACAAAATGAGCTGCCCTTTTTTGCACCCTTTCGATGTCCTCCGTCAATCCCACCTGGTAAGAATCCCACACTGCGCAGCAATATTCTAACAGAGGACGAACGAGTGTAGTGTAAGCTGTCTCTTTAGTGGACTTGTTGCCTCTTCTAAGTGTCCTGCCAATGAAACGCAACCTTTGGCTCGCCTTCCCCACAATACTATCTATGTGGTCTTTCCAACTGAAGTTATTCGTAATTTTAACACCCAGGTACTTAGTTGAATTGACAGCCTTGAGAATTGTACTATTTATCGAGTAATCGAATTCCAACGGATTTCTTTTGGAACTCATGTGGATCACCTCACACTTTTCGTTATTTAGCGTCAACTGCCACCTGCCACACCATACAGCAATCTTTTCTAAATCGCTTTGCAACTGATACTGGTCTTCGGATGACCTTACTAGATGGTAAATTACAGCATCATCTGCAAACAACCTAAGAGAACTGCTCAGATTGTCACCCAGGTCATTTATATAGATCAGCAACAGCAGAGGTCCCAGGACGCTTCCCTGGGTAACACCTGATATCACTTCAGTTTTACTCGATGATTTGCCGTCTATTACTACGAACTGCAACCTTCCTGACAGGAAATCACAAATCCAGTCGCACAACTGAGACGATACCCCATAGGCCCGCAGCTTGATTAGAAGTCGCTTGTGAGGAACAGTGTCAAAAGCTTTCTGGAAATCTAGAAATACGGAATCAACTTGAGATCCCCTGTCGATAGCAGCCATTACTTCGTGCGAATAAAGAGCTAGCTGCGTTGGACAAGAACGATGTTTTCTGAAACCATGCTGATTACGTATCAATAGGTCGTGATTCATAATGTTTGAATACAGTATATGCTCCAAAACCCTACTGCAAACCAACGTCAATGATATAGGTCTGTAGTTCGATGGCTTACTCCTACTACCCTTCTTAAATAACTGGTGCGACCTGCGCAATTTTCCAATCTGTAGGTACAGATCCATCGGTGAGTGAGCGGTTGTATATGAGTGCTAAGTAGGGAGCTATTGTATCAGTGTAATCTGAAAGCAACCTAATCATTATACAATTTGGACCTGAAGACTTGCCCGTATCAAGCGATTTGAGTTGCTTCGCAACCCCTAAGGTATCTACTTCTAAGAAACTCATGCTAGCAGCTGTTCGTGTTTCAAATTCTGGAATATTCCATCCATCTTCCCTGGTGAAGGAATTTTGGAAAACTGCATACAATAACTCCGCTTTAGTGGCACAGTCATCGGTAACAGTACCATCGGCACTGCGTAGCGAAGGTATTGACTGCGTCATGCCACTTGTGTACTTTATATACGATCAGAACTTCTTTGGATTTTCTACCAAATTTCGAGACAATGTTTCGTTGTGGAGCCTATTAAAGGCATCTCACATTGAAAAGGTGCTTTTAGTGAAGCTGTATTATCAGAATGGGGAATGTGCTAGTTCGGCGTTACGATCCTATTGCCATAGGAAGGGGATTCGAATGGGTAAAGGTCTGCTGACAAATGCAGCTGTGGTGAGAATGATTTCGAAGTTCAAAGCCATGGGTTGTTTAGACGATAGACCCCGTAGTGGCCGACCGAGCACAAGGCGTAATGCTGCTGAGACAGTTCAGGAAGAAATGGAGACTGTAGCGGGTTCATCTATGCACAGAGAAGTCGGCACTCATGCAGTCGCATGTCGCACCAGCATTCCATACACTACTGTTTGGTTGGCACTTAGGAGTACCCTCCGATGCTATCCATACAAAATCCATTGGCATCATGAACTGTTACCTGGCGATTTAGTGAAGCGGAGGGCATTTGCAGTGTGAGCGTTTCAAAAGATGTCAGAAGATGACTATTGGTTGAGTAACGGGTTGTGGACTGACGAAGCTCATTTCACGCTCCGAGGGTCTGTCAACGCCCACAACTGCAGAATTTGGGCTACCGAAAATCCTAGAACTGTCGTGGAAACTCCATTGCACGACAAGAAAGTCACGGTATGGGTTGGATTTACCACATCTACTGGAAAACACTGATAAGGAGAAGGGACAGGATGATAGGACATCTGCTAAGACATGAGGGAATGACTTCCATGGTACTAGAGGGAGCTGGAGAGGGCAAAAACTGTAGAGGAAGACAGAGATTGGAATACGTCAAGCAAATAATTGAGGACGTAGGTTGCAAGTGCTACTCTCTGAGATGAAGAGGTTAGCACAGGAAAGGAATTCGTGGCGGGCCGCATCAAACCAGTCAGTAGACTGATGAAAAAAAAACTGTTATCGGGCCTTTTTTCTTCGAGGAAATGTGTGATTCTGGTTTTGTAACTGCTACCGTGACGGGTGAGAGGTATGCCGATATGTTACAGAATCGCATCATCCCCAGCCTGCCTGATAAACACCTGCTGGAACGTACGGTGTTTATGCAGGATGGCGCTCCATGCCATATTGCTAGACGTGTGAAAGATCTCTTGCACGCATCGTTTGGTGATGGTCATGTGCTCAGCTGCCACTTTCATCATGCTTGGCCTCCCACGTCCCCAGACCTCAGTCCGTGCGATTATTTGCTTTGGGGTTACCTGAAGTCGCAAGTGTATCATGATCGACCTACATCTCTAGGGATGCAGAAAGACAACACCTGACGCCAATGCCTCACCATAACTCCGGACATGCTTTACAGTGCTGTTCACAACATTATTCCTCGACTACAGCTATTGTTGAGGAATGATTGTGGACATATTGAGCATTTCCTGTAAAGAGCATCATCTTTGATTTGTCCTAGTTTGTTATGCTAATTATTGCTATTCTGATCAGATGAAGCGCCATCTGTCGGACACTATTTGAACTTTTGTATTTTTTTGGTTCTAATAAAACCCCATGTCATTCCAAGCATGTGTGTCAATTTGTACCTCTCTGTCTACATTATTCCGTGATTTATTCAGTTTTCAAATTTATACTGACTTTTTGATCACCCGGTACATAAGTGTTTATAAAGCATACATCTATTTTGTATGTAAACAGTTAGTTGAAAAATTCTTAAATAATAAGACATCATTACAGCAATTATAATCCTGCATACTAATTATAAGGCTTACAGTCCAATTCACATATAAACAGTTATGCTAACAAATGAGATATTAGGATAACTATTTTTTAAGTTGAGAAAGTAAAGCTTGAAATTCATCACATTTCACAAAGTATAATACACTTTCAAAATATTTGTGTAACAAATAGAAAGAGCTATCAAAAAGATAAAGGTTTAACTCTTTGTTTGAATTTAGTCAGATCCTCAGTGACTGCTTTGACTCCAATGGCAAGATTATTACATATTTTTTATGTATATTTGTGTAGACTATGTTTACTTCTTGTATCAACATCATTGTATGTCTTCTTCATTTTCTAAATTGTGTAATTCCTGTTGACAATGCACATAAGTGAAAAAAATGTACTGGCATGATTTGGTGAGTATCCCCAGCTGTTTACATAAATTCCCACAAGAGCATCTAGGGTGGACTCTGCTCATAATTCTGATGAAACTCTTCTGTCCCATAAAAAATATGATGCTCTATGTCATAAGTGAATGTAAATACACCTTTGATTATTTCTGTATCACAAATAAATGCAACTGAGCAAATGGCAGGTGCTACCAACATCATTCCTTTACATAGGCCAAAGATGTGAACTGACCAATTTTGGGTTGCTATTAATATGCTTCAAAGTGTACATATATGAACTAATTGGCAGCCTTAACTTTGCCCTAGGTGTTAAAAGAAGTAGTTAATTTTGCGTAGTAGAATGATTTTTTTCCCATTATTATACTGTATGAGAACTGTATCTGTAAAATAAACATTCCATTGATACAACATACTGCTTTTGACTATACAATCAAATGCTACCTCACTTCTTCATCCCTTGACTTTAACTGGTTACTGCTCACTCCTGTCACAGGTCTTGTTCCCATCAGTGTTGGGTGCATGTAAGCAGTGGAACAGTATAAGTGGACCTGCATACCTCATGGGATTCTTGAATGTGTAAATTAGTTCATAATGCGCTGCTGCATAATCTACCACAATCATGGTAGGTGACATTACAAATGGCTTGTGTGTTGTATTGTATAATGTCAGGATTGTTGTGTTGCACTTTGTTTCATAAGTGTCCTAATGATGTGAATGTATTTCCAACATCAAGTCAGGGTTGGACCAGCAACTTACGTAACAAATTATTTATTGTAATTCTGTCACAGTTGCATTTTATTAAACTGGTGGCTACTTTCAAACTACTAAATTCATTTTCAAGCCAGCTGCACTAATAGTGCTTGATTAAGTGACAGTCAGTTCACACATAGGTAATACATACACGATAAACAGTCATATGGAAGCCAGACCAATTTTGCAATGTAGACGTATTGCTGTTGAGTTCAGCTGCACTTCATAAATACTAGTGCAGCTTTAATAAGCCTGGCTTGAAAATGAACTTGGTAGTTCAAAACTAGTCACCAGTTTAATAGAACTCGATTGTGATGGAATTATAATGAAGAATTTGTCCCAGTGATAGATTTCCATGCAGTGGGTGAACAGGCAATGCAGATTTAGCTGTATCATCAATGGCAAGCACAATGAGTTGCTTGAAACAAACACACTTATATCAGTGTGCAGGCATCCATAGAAAAATGCTGTAACAATGGTAAATTTGATAACAAATTACTATTTTAGGAATCATAACTGGCTGAAAGTTCCTTAAATTGAAAAACTCAGTAAATTATTCAGATCAACTTCTGTAGTCTTGCAGGTAGAGTCTGCATTCTTTATTTACAGCTTCTGCTGTGTTATAGTGTACTTGCCCCTCTTTTAAAATGTGATTTTAATTAAATATGTGTCTTTTTAGCAAGTGCTCGGTGTTGAAGATGAGCAGATGAAGAACATAACAGGAGGCTTGGATGAACTAAACAGTATTCTCACTGTCACTCAAAAGAAACTGAACAAGTTTAAGGTATGTTATACTAACTACCACTACAGTAAAACTAGGATGTTAATGTGGTGCTGTAATGTAATTTTGCTTAGCGTGCATGGTACTTCCCTAGGTCGTGTGTGGCAGCCTAACGAATCTGCTGAAAATAAGAATTGGCAAGGAAGATGGCAGCTCGAGTGCCTGCAGCACAGACTGTAGCAGATCTCTGGGCTCTGGTGCTGAGGCAGAAAGGAAACAGGACGAGCAACAGGATGCAGAAGCAGAGAAGGAACAGAGTCCTGTAGTGAACAGTCCAGGTATGTGAAATGAAAGGCTGTCCTGAAAACAGGATTTATCAATGTTTGAGTAGTCTATAATTTTTCTCTGCTCATCATTTGGGACAATGGTTTGATTATTGAAGTCAGTAGTGTTCCAAGTCTTATACGGGGACCAGAATTTGAATAGTGGCAACACTGCTGTGGAGACACAAGACAACTGAATTAAGTAACATCACTTATACCACATGCACAGAGTGAATGGACACTGCCTTCCAACATCATGTGCATGCACAGTTAGCAGAATGGGGCCTCTTGTAGTAGATGGTCTAATGTAGCACTGCCATTGTGATTTTGAAACAAGAACAACTAGTTGGATAAAAATTAAATATGCCAGAGGGCATACAGAATAGCAATGTCATGAGGCCCTTGGAGAGGCTTCCAGATAATGTACATTGCATTACACAACAGTGGCTAAGTGGGTAAAGGCTATCAACAAGGGATATCAAAATTTGGCAGACATTTCTCTGTCAGCTCATCCCTGAAGAACCATCTGCTCTTACCACATTACTGGACAGTGATTGATGCCAAATAATTCATGAGGTTACAAGAGATAAGATTAGTGCATACAACTATGCTTCACATTCAGAACTAATGAGAATAATTGCATTATATTAGATTCGGCACAGGAAATGCAGAAATGGCTACGATACAGTGCTGCCCGGACCCATTTAGAATGCTATGAACATAAAGGAGAGTCTGTCTTACAACATTTCATTATGCTGGGTGAGACATGGAACAAATCATACAAGCCACAGCTAAAATCTCAATTAAATCAGTGACAGCATTATGGGTCTACATGATGATCCTCAGAATCCCACCAAAGTGAAAGCTATGGTGATTTTCATGTACGATTGTGATGATGTTCCTATAACACATACCACTCACTAGCCGCAAGCTTTCAGCATGCTATGTTGCAGTTCATTTTCGGAACACAACCAGTGACCATCTTTGAGAAAAAGTGGTGACACTTTCTGCAGAATTCACCCATCATTTTGCAGGACAGTGCTCAGGTGTGTACAGTGCAATTGTGACTGATTTGTTCAATTGATGGGGCTGGCAAGTGCTGTAAAGTCCATCATACTCTCTGAACTTGAGCTCTTGTGATCTCATCTTGATTGCTAAGATGAAGGAAGTAGTTCATGGCATTAGTTTCAGAACTATTGCAGACTCGTTAGACACCAATTCACTCCATTCAAACTATCAACACAACTGCCACTTCTAAAGGTATTCTATGACTTCCACATTGGTGGCAATGGACTATACACAATGCTGCTGACTACTTTAAAGGACAGTAAAACTTTGTAATGCAAATCTGCTTCATGTTTGTAGTAAAGAACCAGTGATCACTATTAAAGTTCCAGCCCTTGTCACTGACTATTACAAAATAATTGTTCTAGCAGTTATGCATTCCTATAATTCCATACATTTATTCATTTCTCGTATTTCATAAAACCATTGTGGAGCAAAGCCCTCAGAAAAAGAGGAAAATATGCTAAATCCATACTTAATAAATAAATCCAGTCCTTTCACCACTGCCGTTGATTAAGTGTTTCATTTCACTAGTGGTTCCAATCACATGATCATTTTCAGGTAGCAGGTGTGTGTCATAATGGCCCAACAAATACATTTCACATTCTTAGTGTACATTCTAAATTACCAGAACAATTGTTAATCACCTTGTTTGGAGGAAGTGCTTTATTAATGCTCCATGATTTTCATTATTTTGATTGGTATAAATGGATGCTACAGTATTTATCTTTGACCTGCTAGTGTAAAAGATGTTATTAATTCAGCTAAGTAAAATATTTACAGAATTGTTCATTAGTATATATTAAAGATGTATTCACAGTGTTGATTCTGCCTGTTAATGTGTGACTTGACTTACTTCTTGTCCTTGAAAGTTTTCTTTCATAATGCAATTTAGGTTACACAATATGCAAATAAATGAACACCACTTGCTCAGAACAAACAATTTAATATGATTAAATATTAAGGATATTTTATGCAATTACAAACAAATAACATTTAGGCATAGGCACCAAGAAATAAAAGAACAGTGTTGCAAATTGCATACCAAGTCTTGTATATGAAATTAAATTTATACCACAGACTGTCTACAGAATCAACAGCAAACCAATACCGATAATGAAAGTTCAGGTGCCGGCCAGAGTGGCCGAGCAGTTCTAGGCGCTACAGTCTGGAACCGCACGACCGCTACGGTCACAGGTTCAAATCCTGCCTCGGGCATGGATGTGTGTGATGTCCTTAGGTTAGTTAGGTTTAAGTAGTTCTAAGTTCTAGGGAACTGATGACCTCAGAAGTTAAGTCCCATAGTGCTCAGAGCCATTTGAACCATTTTTTTGATAGTTCAGGTATACATGTCAGTGTTGCTAGTGTAAGAAGAAGAGATAGAGAAAATATATGAGGATAATGAACGGATAATTCATTATGTAAAGGGAGATGAAAATCTAATAGTCATGGGGGTCTGGAATGTGATTGTAGTGGAAGGAGTAGAAGAAAGTGTTATGGGTAATATGGGCTTAGTAATAGGAATGAGAGAGGAGAAAGACTAATTGGGTTCTGCAATAAATTTCAGCTAATAATAGTGAATACTCTGTTCAAAAATTGTAAGAGGAGGAAGCATACTTGGAAAGGGCACAGGAACATTTCAGTTAGATTACACCATGGTCAGGCAGAGATTCGGAAATCAGATATTGGATTGTAAGGCATATCCAAGAGCAGATATAGTCTCAGATCACAATTTAGTAGTGATGGAGAGTAGCCTGAAGTTTGAGAGACTAGTGAGGAAGAGTCAAAGAGCAAAGAAGTGGATACAGAAATATTAAGGAATGAAGAGATACGTTTGAAGTTCTCCAAGGCTATAGATACTGAGGTAATGAATAGCTCAGTATGCAGTTCCCAGCTGAAGAGGAATGGACATCTCTAAAAAAGGCAATCACAGAAGTTGGAGAGAAAAATATAGATACAAGGAAGGTACAAAAAATACAGAAATACTAGTCACTTAGGAATGAAATGAATAGAAAGTTCAGGGAGCTAAGGTAAATTGCAAGGACTGATTCAGCATATAGAAAAGACAAAACAACCTTTAGTGAAATTAAAACCCAGAGTGGTAACATTAAGGGGAATTCCACTGTTAAATGCAGAGGATAGCTGATAGGTGGGGAGAGCACTCCAGTCTCTATGAAGGAAAAACTTGTCTGATTATGTGTTAGAAGAAGAAACGGGAATCATTGTAGAAGAGATAGGAGATCCAGTATTAGAATTGGTATTTAAAACAGCTTTTGAAGACTTAAGATCAAAGAAGGTAAAAGGGATAGATAACATTTCATCAGAATTTCTAAAATCATTGGAGGAAGTGGCAACAAAATAACTATTTGCATTGGTGTGTAGAATATATGAGTCTGGTGATATACCATCTGACTTTTAGGAGAAACATTATCCATGCAATTCCAAAGACTGGAAAAGCTGACAGATGTGAGAATTATCTCACAATCAGCTTAGCTCATGCATCCAAGTTACTGACAAGAATAATATACAGAGGAATGGAAAAGATTTTTGAGGAGAGGTATATAACAAGAGATATGGGTAAATCCTACTTTACATCCACAATGCCATTGGTATTAAGGACCAGGAATCATCGTAAAATTAATGAGCAGGAAGGTGCATGTACATGGATCAAGGGGGCCTTGTATGTAAAAATATTTAAATTGTTAGTGATGCAACTCTTTATTACAGAAATGAAATAAAATTTCTCTATCCCCTGCAAAAAAAAATGCACATTGATTTTTCCAAAAACCCGAAAAGCTAGTCTTTTGGCTTTAGGAAAGGTAAAGGCACCAGAGAGGCAGCTCTGATGTTGTGGTTGATAATAGAAGCAAGACTAAAGAAAAATCAAGTAACGCTTGTAGGATTTCCCAACTGGGAAAGAGCATCTGACAATGTAAAATTGTGCAAAATGTTCAAAATTTTGAGGAAGTCCAAGAACAAAGTGTTCAGCCTATACATGAAAGAAGCCATGAAAGAAACAAAAGCAACCTTTGAGAGTGGAATTAAAATTCAAGGCGAAAGGATGTCAATGATAAGATTCACTGATAACATAGTTTTCCTCAATGAATGCAAAGGAGAATTACAGGATCTGCCAAATGAAATGAAAACCTAATGAATGCAGAATATCGATTGACAATAAGCTGAAGAAAGATGAAAGTAATGAGAAGTAGCAGAAATTAGAACAGTGAGAAACTTAACATCAGGATTTGTGATCATGAAGTATATGAAGTTAAAGACAGTAAAATAACCCATGAACGTTGGAGCAAGGAGGACATACAAAGCAGACTAGCAATGGCAAAAAGGGCGTTTCCTACTAGTATCATGCATGGACCTTAATTTTAGGAAGAAATTTCTGAGAATGTATGTTTTGAGTACAATATTGTATGATGGTGAAACATGGACTGTGGGAAAACAGGAATGGAAGAAAATTAAAGCATTTGAGATGTGATGCTACAGAAGAATGTTGAAAATTAGGTGGATTGATGGGGTAATGAATGCAGAGGTTCTGTACAGAATCAGAGAGTGAAGGAATATGCGGAACACACTGACAAGAAAAAGGGACATGATGGTAGGACATCAGTTAAGACATTAGGAAATAACTTCCCAAGTGCTAGAGAAAGCAGTAGAGGGTAAAAACTGCAGAGGAAGATAGAGATTGGAATACACGTAGCAAATAATTGAGGACATATGTTGCAAATGCTACTCTGAGATGAAGAGTTGGCACAGCAGAGGAATTTGTGGCAGGTTGCATCAAACCAGTCAGGAGGTTGATGACTAAAATAAAAAATGTACGTGACAATATACAGATGTTTAGAATTACAAAACAATACATTACCTCAGACTGTACATGGCCTGCAATCAGTGTAGGTCTAGGAATGTTTCTGGAGAATCACCTTCCATCCAGTTTGTGTATTATTTGACAAGTATCAGCAGTGGTTGGATAACTGTAATAAACAAATTGCCTACCACTGTAGAGACAAATCAGTTGGCAACATGCAAGTGAATATGGAATATACAAATCAAAAACATCAATAAACCTATAGATTATAGATTCTTCAAAATGATGTTATTGGAGCACATGAAAGGTTAAGGAGTAGGAGAAACAGCACATAATAAGTTGAAGGAGTTATGTCATCAAATGTGAAGGAAAAGGCACAAGCCGTACATAAAAATTTGAGGGTGACAGTCTGTCACATTCATTTATTCTCATTGCACCAGGAAGGGAGCCTTCAGGGATGTGGAATGTGTCAAACTAAATATCGGAGGCAAAAGCCACCAAAGTAGATTACTTCTCTAAAGTGTACTAACAACAAATCATGGCCAGTGCTAATCTGTTCACACTGGTAACTATGGGAATTTGAGATTACTTGTGTGTGATTTTTAGACTTACATGACAATACATACACTTTTAAATGGTGTTTGTGGATAGTAATAAAAGTGAATTAAAGATGTCAGAGAAAATGACAACCTTGAAACAAATTCACTGCTCCTTCTTTCATATTTCTCAACTACTGTTTTTATACGATACTTCAGATGAAGTACATTAGACTCTCACTAATCCGTCCATTCCTGGCACATATGGGTGCCAGATTAGTGGAAGTGCCAGATTATTGAGTGTCTGAAATTTATTTTATTCATTTATTTATTTATTTATTTTTTAATTTGAAAACATAAGGGATAAAGTGTACTGTACTTTATTAAATTGAAGGATATGATTTTAAAACATAGAGAATATATTATATTAAATCCAAAAATACATTAATTTTCAAAGAAAACTTAGTCCTTGAGTGTATACTGTACATAATTATACAGTGACATCACTCACTATGAAACATGACCCTAATTTTTAACTGTCACCAGCTGGCCGCTGTGGCCGAGCGGTTCTAGGCGCTTCAGTCCTGAACCACACTGCTGCTATGGTCACAGGTTTGAATCCTGCCTCGGGTATGGATGTGAGTGATGTCCTTAGGTTAGTTAGGTTTAATTAGTTCTAAGTCTAGGGGACTGATGAGCTCATATGTTCAGTCCCAAAGTGCTTAGAGCCATTTGAACCATTTTTTAACTGTCGCAATGATGATACGTGATGGTGGCATGCTTTATCACCAAACCGCTTTACAAGCATTACATCGGTACTGCATGTATCTGGTTGTTGCATAATATACGCCAGGAAGATCTCGGCAGCTTCAGCACCAGCAGTGTGAGAAATCTTAATGCTCTCTCCTCCTGTGTCCTCTTCTTCATCACTTCCATCATTACTTTCTTGTACGCTTTTGATTATTTCTTCATCTGTTAAAAGTTTGGTCTGTATCACAGTTTTCCTCATTGAGCCACTTAGTAACATTTTCATCATCAATTTCCTCTCCCCCTGGAAGGTTATGGAACATGTCAGTGTACAAAGTAACTGATAATTCCGAATTGACTGGCTCACCACTGTCACTCACTACTGGATCCAACTCTGCATCAATGGATGGCCACAATTTTCTCCAGCTCTTCATTATGGTAGCACACTCCACTTTATTCCATGCTTTGGCTGCTTGGAAAACAGCATCACATATGGTAATTGCGCTCCACGCCTTCAGCATAGGCTCAATTGAGTCATTTTCACTTTTGTTCAGCAAGGAGACAAGAAGTGAATGTCGATCATGACATTTAATTGATTCCAAAATTCCCTGGTCCATGGGATGTATTAGGGCTGTCACACTGGGTGGGAGAAAGAGTGCTTGTACATGTATATTATTGGGCTTTAGAGAAACATGTGAAGGATAACTGGTAGCTTTGTCAATTATCAGGATAGCTTTCAGTGGAAGCTTTTTCTTCTTTAGCTGTTTTCTCACTGCTGGTACAAACATTTCATGGAACCACCAAGAGAATATTTGTGTGTCCATCCACACTTTCTTCTGATCCCAATACTGCACCGGTAGAGTATTTATGTCAGTATGTTGAAAACTACATGATTGTTGGGATTTTCTAATCACCATAAGCAGTAGTTCATGACTCCCATTTGCATTACAACACATTACTGTTTCTGTTGCTTGTAACCGTGCGCTTCCTTCTCGTTCTTGGCAGCTAATGTTTTTGAAGGAAGGATCTTGTAAAAGAGGATTCCTGTTTCATCAGCATTATACAAGGCATCGGCAGTTAAATCTTATTCCTCTATTATCTTCCGTATCTTGCTTAAAAACTCATCAGCATCCTTATCATTAGCTGAGTGACTTTCCCCAGTGACTGTCAGCTGCCGAATGCCATGTTGTTTTTCCCAGTTTGATAGCCAACCTCCAGTCACTGCAAACAAGTGACTACCGCCAAGTTGTTTGTTAAATGCAGCTGCTTTTTTCTTTATAATCGGGCCACTGACTGGAATTCCTTTACTGGGTTGTTGTATGAACCATCTATAAACAACTGTGCCCAGTTCTTCATTCTCACTCTTTTGCATAACTTTCCGTTTTCCCAACTCACTATTGATTTGCGTTGAGTACTATCAAATAACATCTTTCTTTTTGATGTCATAAACATGCTCGTCCAACATTGAACTCAGCAGCAATGGGCTTTCTGCGAAGAACCTCAATTTAACTTTTCTAAAACTTCAAGTTTCTGCTTGAGGTCTAGTGTAACATGTTTCTTTTTAGAAAACATGATTCCGAACTGTAAAGAAAGCTACTTTAACTAAGCATTGTTGTACACGATAATTCATTGTGCACGTGTTTTTGGATGTGCACCTGATTACTGAGAGGCCAGACTACTGAGGGCTGAATTAGCAAGAATCTAGTGTATTTATTAATTAAATAGTAGAGGTGTATGGTCTTTACATTCCTGAGTCCAAATGTTCTTGTCACTTTTAGGAGTGGCTAAAGAAATATTATTTTCCTTTGTTTTTGGATATCTTAGGAATTTCAAATTCCTGTCCAATATCTGCCAGCACCAGAGTGTAAAACTCCATCCTGAATCCTAAATGGGGATGCATAAACTTTATGTAAATTATTTTGACTTCTAGTATCCAAGTTGTGAATTGCAAAGTATATCCTAAATCACAAATCACAAATATCATTACAGAATACATATTGACATTTAAGTGTAAGCATCCTTATGTGCTTGAAGAAGCCAGTTCTACTATTCTCCTGGTTGTGTCTAGTATGAATGTGTTTGAGCCATTTATTGATGTACTGTGTCAGCAGCAAACATCACAGTTTCTAAAAGTCCTCCAGTGCCCTGAGTAAAACATTTATGTACATAAAGAACAGAAGTAGTCTCAGCATCAAACCTAGCAAATACTACACTCCTGGAAATTGAAATATGAACACCGTGAATTCATTGTGCCAGGAAGGGGAAACTTTATTGATACATTCCTGGGGTCAGATACATCACATGATCACACTGACAGAACCACAGGCACATAGACACAGGCAACAGAGCATGCACAATGTCGGCACTAGTACAGTGTATATCCACCTTTCGCAGCAATGCAGGCTGCTATTCTCCCATGGAGACGATCGTAGAGATGCTGGATGTAGTCCTGTGGAACGGCTTGCCATGCCATTTCCACCTGGCGCCTCAGTTGGACCAGCGTTCGTGCTGGACGTGCAGACCGCGTGAGACGACGCTTCATCCAGTCCCAAACATGCTCAATGGGGGACAGATCCAGAGATCTTGCTGGCCAGGGTAGTTGACTTACACCTTGTAGAGCACGTTGGGTGGCACGGGATACATGCGGACGTGCATTGTCCTGTTGGAACAGCAAGTTCCCTTGCCGGTCTAGGAATGGTAGAACGATGGGTTCGATGACGGTTTGGATGTACCGTGCACTATTCAGTGTCCCCTCGACGATCACCAGTGGTGTACGGCCAGTGTAGGAGATCGCTCCCCACACCATGATGCCGGGTGTTGGCCCTGTGTGCCTCGGTCGTATGCAGTCCTGATTGTGGCGCTCACCTGCACGGCGCCAAACATGCATACGACCATCATTGGCACCAAGGCAGAAGCGACTCTCATCGCTGAAGACGACACGTCTCCATTCGTCCCTCCATTCACGCCTGTCGCGACACCAGTGGAGGCGGGCTGCACGATGTTGGGGCGTGAGCGGAAGACGGCCTAACGGTGTGCGGGACCGTAGCCCAGCTTCATGGAGATGGTTGTGAATAGTCCTCGCCGATACCCCAGGAGCAACAGTGTCCCTAATTTGCTGGGAAGTGGCGGTGCGGTCCCCTACGGCACTGCGTAGGATCCTACGGTCTTGGCGTGCATCCGTGCGTCGCTGCGGTCCGGTCCCAGGTCGACGGGCACATGCACCTTCCGCCGACCACTGGCGACAACATCGATGTACTGTGGAGACCTCACGCCCCACGTGTTGAGCAATTCGGCGGTACGCCCACCCGGCCTCCCGCATGCCCACTATACGCCCTCGCTCAAAGTCCGTCAACTGCACATACGGTTCACGTCCACGCTGTCGCGGCATGCTACCAGTGTTAAAGACTGCGATGGAGCTCCGTATGCCACGGCAAACTGGCTGACACTGACGGCGGCGGTGCACAAATGCTGCGCAGCTAGCGCCATTCGACGGCCAACACCGTGGTTCCTGGTGTGTCCGCTGTGCCGTGCGTGTGATCATTGCTTGTACAGCCCTCTCGCAGTGTCCGGAGCAAGTATGGTGGGTCTGACACACCGGTGTCAATATGTTCTTTTTTCCATTTCCAGGAGTGTATATTTAATGATCTATTAAATTTCAGGTGTGCAGCTGTGTAAACCCCACTTCCTCTCCTAATATTCAGCCAAATACCTTCTGTCCATCTTTAGAGTGAGCAGACAGACTGATGCTGCTGTAATACATGTGCCATCCTTTTAAA
Organism: Schistocerca nitens; assembly: GCF_023898315.1. Lineage (NCBI taxonomy): Eukaryota > Metazoa > Arthropoda > Insecta > Orthoptera > Acrididae > Schistocerca > Schistocerca nitens. The sequence continues at coordinate 467,775,692 of NC_064622.1, forward strand.
AGTGCAAACTGTGCCATTGTGCATGTGGTAGCAGATACACAAGTGCCACAGATGTTGGTCATTGGCAAAGAAGTATGCATAAACGGAATCTGTGACAATGGGATCTATCCATGTTGGGATATCAATGTATCAATATGAACTGCATTGTAGTGATATCTTTATGTGTGTATTAAAGAGAGTGCCAGATTCCAAGGTTTGTCCAGGCTGAAATCCTTACCTCTATATATTAAATTCTTTGCCAAATGAATGTCAAGTGACTCCGTCACCTTTTTTTTTTTTTTTTTTTTTTTTTCCTGTGCTAACCTCTTCATCTCAGAGTAGCACTTGCAACCTACATCCTCAATTATTTGCTTGACGTATTCCAATATCTGTCTTCCTCTACAGTTTTTGCCCTCTACAGCTCCCTCTAGTACCATGGAAGTCATTCCCTCATGTCTTAGCAGATGTCCTATCATCCTGTCCCTTCTCCTTATCACTGTTTTCCACATATTCCTTTCCTCTCCCATTCTGCGTAGAACCTCCTCATTCCTTACCTTATCAGTCCAATTAATTTTCAACATTTGTCTATAGAACCACATCTCAAATGCTTCGATTCTCTTCTGTTCCGGTTTTCCCACAGTCCATGTTTCACTACCATACAATGCTGTACTCCAGACGTACATCCTCAGAAATTTCTTCCTCAAATTAAGGCCGGTATTTGATATTAGTAGACTTCTCTTAGCCAGAAATGCCTTTTTTTCCATGGCGAGTCTGCTTTCGATGTCCTCCTTGCTCCGTCCGTCATTGGTTATTTTACTGCCTAGGTAGCAGAATTCCTTAACTTCATTGACTTCGTGACCATCAATCCTGATGTTAAGTTTCTCGCTGTTCTCATATCTACTACTTCTCATTACCTTCGTCTTTCTTCGATTTACTCTCTAACCATACTGTGTACTCATTAGACTGTTCATTCCGTTCAGCAGATCATTTAATTCTCCTTCACTTTCACTCAGGATAGCAATGTCATCAGCGAATCGTATCATTGATATCCTTTCACCTTGTATTTTAATTCCACTCCTGAACCTTTCTTTTATTTCCATCATTGCTTCCTCTTGAAGAGGGGATTCTTGAAGAGTAGGGGTGAAAGGCTACAGCCTTGTCTTACACCCTTCTTAATACGAGCACTTCGTTCTTGATCGTCCACTCTTATTATTCCCTCTTGGTTGTTGTACATATTGTATATGACCCGTATCTCCCTATAGGTTACCCCTACTTTTTTCAGAATCTCGAATAGCTTGCACCATTTTACATTGTCGAACGCTTTTTCCAGGTCGACAAATCCTATAAAGGGTCTTGATTTTTCTTTAGCCTTGCTTCCATTATTAGCCGTAACATCAGAATTGCCTCTCTTGTCCCTTTACTTTTCCTAAAGCCAAACTGATCGTCACCTAGCGCATTCTCAATTTTCTTTTTCATTCTTCTCTATATTATTCTTGTAAGCAGTTTCGATGCATGAGCTGTTAAGCTGATTGTGCGATAATTCTCGCACTTGCCAGCTCTTGCCATCTTCGGAATTGTGTGGATGATGCTTTTCCGAAAGTCAGATGGTATGTCGCCAGACTCATATATTCTACACACCAACGTGAATAGTCGTTTTGTTGCCACTTCCCCCAATGATTTTAGAAATTCTGATGGAATGTTATCTATCCCTTCTGCCTTATTTGACCGTAAGTCCTCCAAAGCTCTTTTAAATTCCGATTCTAATACCGGATCCCCTATCTCTTCTAAATCAACTCCTGTTTCTTCTTCTATCACATCAGACAAATCTTCACCCTCATAGAGGCTTTCAATGTATTCTTTCCACCTATCTGCTCTCTCCTCTGCATTTAACAGTGGAATTCCCGTTGCACTCTTAATGTTACCACCGTTGCTTTTAATGTCACCAAAGGTTGTTTTGACTTTCCTGTATGCTGAGTCTGTTCTTCCGACAATCATATCTTTTTCGATGTCTTCACATTTTTCCTGCAGCCATTTTGTCTTAGCTTCCCTACACTTCCTATTTATTTCATTCCTCAGCGACTTGTATTTCTGTATTCCTGATTTTCCCGGAACATATTTGTACTTCCTCCTTTCATCAATCAACTGAAGTATTTCTTCTGTTACCCATGGTTTCTTCGCAGCTACCTTCTTTGTACCTATGTTTTCCTTCCCAACTTCTGTGATGGCCCTTTTTAGAGATGTCCATTCCTCTTCAACTGTACTGCATACTGCGCTATTCCTTATTGCTGTATCTATAGCGTTAGAGAACTTCAAACGTATCTCATCATTCCTTAGTACTTCCGTATCCCACTTCTTTGCATATTGATTCTTCCTGACTAATGTCTTGAACTTCAGCCTACTCTTCATCACTGCTATATTGTGATCTGAGTCTATATCTGCTCCTGGGTACGCCTTACAATCCAATATCTGATTTCGGAATCTCTGTCTGACCATGATGTAATCTAATTGAAATCTTCCCGTATCTCCCGGCCTCTTCCAAGTATACCTCCTCCTCTTGTGATTCTTGAACAGGGTATTCGCTATTACTAGCTGAAACTTGTTACAGAACTCAATTAGTCTTTCTCCTCTTTCATTCCTTGCCCCGAGGCCATATTCTCCTATAACCTTTTCTTCTACTCCTTCCCCTACAACTGCACTCCAGTCGCCCATGACTATTAGATTTTTGTCCCCCTTTACATACTGCATTACCCTTTCAATATCCTCATACACTTTCTCTATCTGTTCATCTTCAGATTGCGACGTTGGCATGTATACCTGAACTATCGTTGTCGGTGTTGGTCTGCTGTCGATTCTGATTAGAACAACCCGGTCACTGAACTGTTCACAGTAACACACCCTCTGCCCTACCTTCCTATTCATAACGAATCCTACACCTGTTATACCATTTTCTGCTGCTGTTGATATTACCCAATACTCATCTGACCAGAAATCCTTGTCTTCCTTCCACTTCACTTCACTGACCCTTACTATATCTAGGTTGAGCCTTTGCATTTCCCTTTTTAGATTTTCTAGTTTTTCAAGCTTCTGACATTCCACACCCCAACTCGCAGAACGTTATCCTTTCGTTTATTATTCAATCTTTTTCTCATGGTAACCTCCCCCTTGGCAGTCCCCTCCCGAAGATCCGAATGGGGGACTATTCCGGAATCTTTTGCCAATGGAGAGACCATCACGACACTTCTTCAATTACAGGCCACATGTCCTGTGGATACACGTTACGTGTCTTTAATGCAGTGGTTTCCATTGCCTTCTGCATCCTCATGTCGTTGATCATTGCTGATTCATCTGCCTTTAGGGGCAATTTCCCACCCCTAGGACAAGAGAGTGCCCGAACCTCTATCCACTCCTCCGCCCTCTTTGACAAGGCCGTTGGCAGAATGAGGCTGACTTCTTATGCCGGAAGTCTTTGGCCGCCAATGCTGATTATTTATCAAAATTTAGGCAGTGGCGGGGATTGAACCCGGGACTGAAGACGTTTTGATTATGAATCAAAGACGCTACTCCTAGACCACGGGTACCATTGAGTCCCAAAAATATGAAATTGACACTAGAATTTCAACTTTTTTATACCAGTGTTTTCAGAGGATTTTGTAAAACCCCAGCCTTTTGGGGTTTCAAGTCATCTTCAATGGAGTCCAATAGTGCTGTTTGTTGCCTTCAGTGGATGGCAAAAAGTCACTTTAATTTTGTGTGTGGTGAGGATCTAACCTATTTTTGATAGTATGTTGGGAAAGCCACAGACTTAATTTTTTTTCCTTTTTTCTTATGTCCACTTTAGGTTTTATTTATAGCATATCATGTATGTATTGTGGAGAATACTGATTTGCTTCAAAAACTCCTTCTACGAGAAGAAGCTCATCCTACATATTGCTCTCATCAGCAGTGCTATGTGCTTGGTGAATCGTAGTTCTGTACGAGTTGTCTTCTGATAACTGGGTATCATCACAAATAGATCAGAACTTAGCAGACACAAAGGTAAAGCAACTTTTTAACCTACCCAGAAGACAGGGTTCTGTCAAAGATGACTTGATGCTCCACAAGGCCAGGGTTTACTAGATCCCTTGCATGTATGGCATTTCGTATGTTAGACAGCTGAACTTGTACAGCACTTGAAAGATGCACAGAACACCACAGGTACACATGGATCCCTCAGCCCAATAAACTGGATGTTAGTTTTGAAAACGTGAGCTAATAACTTTTGTGATCATTTTAACAGATGAGTGATGGTGGAGTATCTAACGCCTTTCTGAGGAAACCTATTGTAACTGCTTCTGATGCATCATTTTTAGGAAGAATTGATAGGCAACAGTGTGAATTTAACATTATTCTTCTACCATTCTGTCATTAGATGGTGGAATATTATTTGTCTTTTGACTTCATTCATTTCAAACCTAATAATGCTTCAAATTATTATTGCCTTGTCCTTGGAATTGCAAATTTTTTATGCATATTACAATATTTCAGTCTTTTTGATGACACATTGAAGAATTTTGCAGGTATGTTTGGAGTTCATTAAAAATTCCTCAATAGAGGCAGTCCTCTGCAGCAAACAAAACTCTCTCTTCTTTGCACAAGATACTTTGAGTCCAAATGTAAGCTACCCCCTTTCTCAACATCAACTGTAATTTTTCCTAATCCATTAAAAGGAATATTGCTGTAAGAACATTTTTAGGAAAGAATTACATTTATCATCTACTTGGAGTTCTCGGCACATTTATCCCCATTGCCCATCCAGCGAGTTCTCCTCAAATAGTGTATGTGAGTCAGCGTTTACAGTTCTTCCGTGAAAGTGTTTTTTTCTCTTCTTAGTGAAGTAATCAGAAACTGCCAGTTCATCTTCGCCAAAGCAGTTATAATCCCATTAGGATGCAGTATCAGTTATCTTTATTACACCGGAACACTCCAAGACTCAGAAATAAAGTTGATGAACTACTCATTTGTATTGATGAAATAAACTCATCTAACCAAATTGACATAATCTGCCTCTCTGAACATCAAGTGACCACTGGTATAGATATGTTAGACATTTCAGGATTTAAGCTAGCTTCCTACTTCTGCAGAGTAGATATGGATGGAGGAGGAGTTGCCACATTTATTAAATATTGCCATAAATTCAAGAACATTGACATTAATAAATTATGTTAAGAGCAGCATCTAGAAGCATGTGCAACAGTAGAGTTCCATAACAGATCCCATATAATAGTGTGGTTATTCCTGATGTGTGGAGCGGTGGCAATCATTAAATAACACACTAACATGCGCTAATACAACTTTATTATGCGAGAATATTTACAACGTCTTATACAGTCGGCAGCACACAACAGAATGGGAAGCAATATGGCGGCGCACAATGAGTCCACATGGGTCAGAGAGCCTGCTATGGCGGAGATATCTCACTCGTAGAGTCGATAGTCACCACAATAGTAAGTATTTTCCAAGCACCTGGAGGAAATTATAATCCATTCATAAATTATCTAGAAGCTCTTTTGGGTTATTTAACAGGAAGAAACAAAGAAATTTTGATTGCTGGTGATTTTAATACAGATTTTCTAATGCCATCTTCCAGTAAACATTTACTGCAGTTAGTAATGTTGTCTCTCAATCTAATTCACAATGTAAACTTTCCAACTAGGATCACTAAATTCTCAAGGACAGCCATTGATAACATTTTTATAGACAAATCAAAGGAACAAAATCATATCATAAAACCTGTAATAAATGGACTATCAGATCATGACATGCAGCTCCTTGTTTTAGATGTAAATTCTAAGCAGATTATCAAGACTGCTAAATCTGAGTACAGGAGAGTAGTCAATCAACCAAAAATTGAGTGTTTTAGAAAACTGCTCAGAGATATGAACTGGAAAGATGTTTATAGTGCTCATGACATGAATGAAAAATATAACACATTCATGAACAATGTCAGTACCATGTTTGAAAACTGTTTTCCTCTAAAAGTTACTCAAATTAAACAGAAGTCTATAATAAAACCATGGATTACACAAGGAATAAAGATTTTCTGTAAGACAAAAAGGAAAATGTATCTGTCGGCCAAGAATAGCTCCAATGCTGATGATTTAGCTAAATACAAGGAATACTGTAAAATATTTAAAAAAAAGTGATTCAGACATCTAACCAAATGCACTACAAGAAGAAGATAGCAATGTCAGGGAAAAAAACAATATGGGATATAGTGAAAGGGTGGAACCAGAAAGGAACAGGAGCAAATAGCATTAATGGTAGATGACACATTAGTAACTGATGGGCATAGTGTGGCAAATCTATTTAACAAGTACTTTATATCTGTTACTGATAGAATGGGATTGTCAGGATCAGTAAATAATGCCCTTGAATATCTGAAACTAGCCTTTACAAATAGCTTCAGGTACATGAACATGTCACTCACTTCACCAAAAGAAATAACTTCCATAATAAAATCTTTAAAAACAAAGCAACCTAGTGGTTACATTGAAATATCAACAAAGTTAATTAAGGCATGTTCTTGTGAGTTTAGTACAATTCTAAGTTACTTGTGTAACCAGTCAATTATAACTGGGACATTTTCTGACTGGCTAAAATATGCAGATGTTAAGCCTCTATTCAAGAAATGAGATAAAGAGATACCATCAAACTACAGACCGATTTCACTTTTACCAGTATTCTCAAAAATTTTAGAAAAAGTAATGTACAGGCAGCTTCTCAACCATCTGACCACAAATAACATATTATCAAGAACACAGTTTGGATTTCTGAAGGGTTCCGATATCGAGAAGGCTGTTTACACCTACAGTGAAAATGTACTTAATTCATTAAATAACAAATGACAAGCAGCAGGTATTTTCTGTGATTTGTCAAAGGCATTTGATTGTGTGAACCACAACATCCTGTTAAATAAATTAGAATTCTATGGTGTCACGGGCAGTGCTGCAAAATGGTTGAAGTTGTACATCACTAACAGGAAACAAAGGGTGTCAGTGCAAGGGACTAGTGAATTAAGTCATCATCAGAATTGGAAGAAATTTCATGTGGTGTCCCACAAGGATCCATCTTAGGGCCATTGCTTTTTCTTGTGTACATTAATGATCTCTCATCACTTACACTGCCAGAAGCAGAGTTCATTTTGTTTGCAGTTGACACAAGTATTGCAATAAATAGTACGTTGAGAGTAGTTCTAGAAAGATCTGCTAATGATATTTTCATGGATATTAATAAAAGGTTTAAAGCCAACTCACTGACATTAAACTTCGAAAAGACTCGCTGTATGCAATTTAGAACCTGTAAGAGGTTTCCAGCCAGCATATGCATAAAGTATGAAGAAGAGCAGATAGAAGAGGTTGAGTCTTAAATTCCTGGGATTACAACTTGATAAAAAATTCAGTTGGGAGGAGCACACCACAGAACTGCAGAAACACCTTAACAAATCTGTATTTGCAGTTCGAGTGTTAGCAGACATAGGTGACATAAAAATTAAAAAGCTTTAATACTTTGCCTACTTTCATTCCATAATGTCATATGGTATAATATTTTGAGGTAACTCATCAAGTCAAACAAAAGTTTTCAGAGTCCAAAAGCGTGTAACACGTATTATTTGTGGAATAAATTCACTGACGTCCTCTAGAAACCCCTTCAAAGAACTGGGTATACTAACTACTGCCTCTCAGTGTATTTACTCCTAAATGAAATTTGTCCTAAATAATATATCTCTTTTTCCAACAAACAGCCCAGTTCATACATACAATACCAGGAACAAAAATGATCTGCACAAGGACTTAAAAGCACTTATTTTAGTTCAAAAAGGGGTCCACTACTCAGGAACACTAATCTTCAATAATTTGCCAGCAAACATAAAAAATTTAGTTACAAATAAAGATCAGTTTAAAAGGAGCCTGAAAGACTTACTAGTGCCCAACTCCTTCTACTCCATTGACAAATTTTTTAATATAAACAAATAATGTATTGTATATACTCATACTATTAGTACTGTTATTTCACCTTAAAAAAGTTGTATTGTATATACTCATACTATTAGTATTGTTATTTCAGGTTAAAAAAAAAAAAATTACATGTCCCACATCCACGAGGATCTCCTCAGCACAGATCTATGGAATGAAAAACTAATCTAATTTAATCTAATCCTGCTGATGGTGGTTCTTTGCTGCAGCCATCAGACAATCTTAGCCAGATAAGCCATTTGTTATAAGATTCACATCCACAAGGACTGCTGAAAAGCAATGCCTCCAAAAAATTTATGTCAAAACTCTTAAAGCCTTTTAAATAAAACAAACTTTATTAACATTATACATCTTTATTCTTCATATGAATATATTTATTTCTCATATTTTACGTAATATTGTTTTTATTCCATCCTGGATTTTCCATTTTTTATATATTTCTCAACATAGCCACTCTGGTGACGAACACATTTCTCTCAATGAGAGACTACTTTGTTGATATTGTCACTGTAGAATATTTGACTTAGTTGACAGAGCCACAATCTCACCTTTGCTTGCACCACTTCATCAATATCAAAGTGAAGTCATCTAGCCGGCCGAAGTGGCCGTGCGGTTAAAGGCGCTGCAGTCTGGAACCGCGAGACCGCTACGGTCGCAGGTTCGAATCCTGCCTCGGGCATGGATGTTTGTGATGTCCTTAGGTTAGTTAGGTTTAACTAGTTCTAAGTTCTAGGGGACTAATGACCTCAGCAGTTGAGTCCCATAGTGCTCAGAGCCATTTTTTGAAGTCATCTAGTGTGTTTTATAAGTTTTGAAAACGGATGAAAATGGGGGCCATGTCGGGGACTGTATGGAGAATGATCAGTGATAGTGAACCCAAAGTGTCAGATTGTTGCAGCACTTATTTGTGGTTTGGCATTGTCATGCTGAAGGAGAGAGTATTCCTTGTGTGGATGAACTCTTTGAATTCATGCTTTCAATTTTCTGAAGGATTGTGGCACACAGTTTTTCACACACAGCTGTATTACACACTACAATTCAGAGCCTGAGGTTGCAACTTGCATCAGCAAAGGAAGAAAGCTGATGGAGTAGTATGCATGAAATGTAATACCTCATCTAATACTGATAACAGAACAAGAAATTCAGAGCTTTAAGTTTCAGCACAAATGAAAGATAGATGTACTTAGAAATAAATGAATGTTGTGCAGTTTCCTTCTGTTCTAGTTGTTAACTTTACTGTGGTGATGAAACAAAAGCTAGAGATTACTAACTCTGAGTACTCCCTGTAAGAACAATCCAGAAGAAAATCACTTTTGCAATTGTGATGCCATTATAACACAATATAGTCAGTTCTCATTTATTAACACCAATGTCATTGATTAATTAAGTTTACAACCTATGTATAAATGCCATTTTGTTTTGCAGTTTCCTGTAAAAATATGAGTACTTTGTCTCTCTTCTCAAATAAGTTTCTGATGTTCTGATGGAAAAGTCCAAATCTTTTATGATTGTGGCCCTTTGTGGTTTTCAAGATGTCGATTTTTCTTTCTACACTGATCATTGCAACTGTATCTATAGCAATTCAGCAGCTATGACTTTCAGAAATATTTACTCTAAACATCCTAGTGAAAATACTGCAAATCACTGCATGCCCTGGAAATTAGTCATACAAATAACTTCCAAGATAAAAATTCAGAAATAGATGATGGCACGTTTGGTACAACTACAAAAGGGCTGAGGCATCAATCACGTACATGTGTGACGACCCCTCCTTTACTGGCTAACTTCTGATAGCCTGTATATACATGTTCGACAGAGTGCTTCTCCAGATCTTGTTGTAGTGCTCGAAGTGTGATACTGTCCTCAAATATGAGGTAGTTCTAAACAAATACTGATGGTCTACAATGTAAGAAACAAATATTAATGGCTGTGCATTACATGAAACTCTATACATGAAATCATTTTTTTTTTCATTCTAAATATTATCGTTTTTTTATTACATGCTTTTACAGGGTGGTCCCTGTTTTCAAGCAGTTTAATGCCTGTAGCCTGAAGACAGCCAATTAATGTTTTCCACAGTTTAGCAGTCCTGTTGTAGTTTCATTTTGTTGTAGTTTCAGTTTACTGTGAAAGGAACTGCAAAATATTTACAACTCATTTTTTTGTAAAAGAGTTTTTTTTTAATATTTTATACTTTTCCAATGAAATATTTTTGTACTGTCATAAAGTATCACTTACAGGGTGACATACTTTGCTGTTGAACATACAAATAGGGGACATTGGCTTTTCTGAAATAAGGGACTAGACCACTTTCTTTTCAGTAAATTTGTCATTATTATGGTCTTAATGTGCATGGGAGCATAAAAAATTCATGAAATTATTGCTATTATTTTAAAAGTAATGATATGTATGAGCTTCACCAAATGTACAAGCTTCCAAGTTGCTCTTCTTGTATATGTTGAACCAAAATTAATATGGTCCAGAAGACATCAAAACACCATAATTAGTGCCGTTAGGTGCAAATCTGAAGAAGAGACATGTATATGCATTAGGTACTCTTACCAGCTCTATATCTAATGTACATTCATACTCCACAACCACTGTGAAGTGCATGTGGAGGCTACTCTTGTGTTGTACCAGTTTCTGGGGCTCCTTCCCTTTTCATTCAATTATGGAGTGTGGGAAAAATGATAGTGTAAACTCTTATGTGTGCATTGTAGTTAGTCTAATCCTGTCCTTGCAATCATCACAAGACTGACACATAGAGGTTTATGGTGCATTCCTATATTCATCTCTTGTAAATGATTCTTGAAATTATCTGAGTAGTCTTTTATGGAATAGGTTGCATCTGCCACTTCACAGTTTTCAGCAGCTGTGACACTCTTCCATGGGTCAAACAAACCTGTGACCATTCCTGTTGTCCTTAGTGTACATCCCATATCCACTGTTAGTCCTTTGGAGACCAGTTGCGTTTCCCTATCATTCTATCAATAAACTGAAGTCGGCTCATTCTATCAATAAACTGAAGTCGGCCACCTGCTTTAGGGATTATTGAGACAATTTGATTTTTCCATTTCATATCCCTACAAATTGTAACATCCAGTTGTATCTCACTGACATAGCAGTCATAGGATGCTATGTTTCTTTCCTTTTTTTTCATTTTGTGATGTATGCAGTTTCTGAACATTGTTGATCTTGATACTACTTTGAAATCTTATCAAGATCAGACTGAAAATTTGTGCTTTTTTTTTTTTTCAGTCAGAACCTCATTACGTATAACAGCATCATTTGTGGAAAGTCTGATGCTATTATATTGTCTGCCAAGCCTTTAACATACAAATGAACCGTAAGTGTCCCAACAGCTTTCGTGAAGTGCATCTGATTTTACTTCTTCATTTGTCAATGACTCCCCATCCTAGATAATATGCTGTAGCCTCCATAAAAGTAAAGCTTCAATCCAGTCACAAATTTTATTTGATATTCCGTACAACCATATTTTCATAATAAGTATAGGCATGGTACCAAGTCAAATGGTTTTCAGAAGTCAAGAAATGCTGTGTCTATGTGACTGCCTTGATCCATGGATTTTATGATGTCATAAAGTACATCTGTACATTATTTTACCATTTACATTAGATTATTAGTTATCATTTAAAATGTATGGCATCAATATCTGCATGAAAAAAATTGTAAAAATTTCTTTCTCACTACATGACAGTGCTACCACACTTTTTTAAATGTGTCATGTGTCCAAGGCAGGCTAGAATGCTAGTTGATCACTCAAAGAAAAAATTTGGTGAATAATCTAGAATAGCGTGTAAAATCATGAGTATTCGAGGTCATTATGACAAAGATACATCAATGTTGTTATTGCATTGCATTTTCTTCATTATAGAGATAAAATTAAACCAAATCACACAATTGTAGACCTCAATGCTAATTAATTATTTCCTGTAGTGAACATGGATGTTTGTAATGTTTAAATAATTCTGTGTAAATAATTTCTTGTTTCAGAAAAAGAAGAGAAATCGGTAACATCACAGAGAGCACTGAATATAGCTGATAAAATAACTTCACAGACAGATCGTTTGGATGCAATGATCATGAAAGCTGAGCAGGCAGAAATGAGCATGTCCCACCAGAACAAGCAAATGCGATCTTTTCTCAGATAATAATTTATCACTCTAGTGGATACCCTTAAGACATATCTTAAATATGACCAGCTGCTGAAGTCTTAAACTGAAAATGGTTTCCAGTATTTTGGGGATCTGTTGCTTCTTTCTGTGATTTTTTTATATGAGTAAATCCATTTTACCATCAGTTTTACAAATGCAAAAGGTTTCAACAATATGTTTTTTTAGGATGACGACCAGCAGGTATAATTAATGATTTTACAAAATTAGTGCACTAGATTTGTATTAAAGATGGGTGACAGGCCTTTGAGGTATAAGACTGATCATCTGGCCACATGTTTATAATAAGAGAATAAACCTGACACCTAGCTGTTGCATTCCTGCCTATAGCATTGCAGTACTCACATTTTCATTAAGCTCAATTTTGTTTGAAGTGTAAGTGTTGGTGCCATAACTGAAACACTTGCCTCTGCTTTCATACAGAAGATGTTGAAGTGGTGTAACATGCCAAATGACATCTATTTGCTGGTTGTACACTTGCTTGGCAAATTTTTCTTTTCAGGATTTAGGTCATGGTCTAAAGCATATTTTGGAGCCTAACATTTCATTTTTGATTATCTTGTTGTTAACAAATGTTGCCATTTTGCACACTTGGTGGACAAGCTGTTAAATTATTTTCTGTTATTATTATTATGTTTTTTATTATTTACACAAAGGCCACCAATTTATCTTGCTTGTCCAGCAGAGGGTTCTGTACTGTGACCATCAGTGTCATTAATAATTAATAACTGATGTGCCAAATCATGTACTGCCAGTGGATGACAGTGGCCTGTTTGTTATAAAGATGAATAAAGCTGATTTACATGATACAGTCATTGTAGCAAGAGAGCAAGCAAGCAAATTGTTTACACAAAAATTCATTGTGAATGCCAAAGAGAAAGCAATTTAAATGAACTTCAGCCATATGAAGAACAAATTAGAAAGTAATCTAACAATAGTACTTGTTTAGACAAAAATTCATTGTGAATGACAAAAAAGAAAGCCATTTAAATGTATTTCAGCCTTATGAAGGACATATTAGAAACTAATCTAACAATAGCAGTTGGCCCACATGAAATAGAGCAAACACTCCATATTACATTTTTAGGAGTGTTGATGGAAGCACATTGGTAGAAACATACAGAATTGTTAAAGAAAACATTGAATCAGTAGAGCCATATTCTAAATACACTTAAAAATTTCTGTAGTATTAAAACAATTTTCTGTGACTACATTGCTGCCATGCATGGCATGTTAAGATAAATCATAGTCTTGGTGGAATACCAGTCTGTCTTAACATTGATTTGTACTTTACAATCATATAAGTATATTTTTAAGAAATTTTAAATCACAACCCTACAAATAATGTAGTTGTGTTAAGGTGCATGTTTCTGAAGCTACACAATGAATTCTCAGTCATACAGTCAATTTGATAACTACGAAACAAGATATAGACATGATTTTCATAGAGAAATACACACAAAAGGCAAGTATCAAAAAGTGCACTGTGATAGCCAAAAATTCTGCTTAGTGCACTGTGTAAGGAAATAAAGACATCATTATTCCACACATTTAATCAACAAAAGTTTTTATAGTATTGAAGAACATGTGAATCATCAGAATTCAAAGCAAGGAATCCCTCCCAAATCAGGTCTGAGTGAGCTGTCCTTTCTTTAAAACTTTCTCCTTACCTAATCCTCTCTCTTCCCCTAGGAAGGGAATAATACTTCCAAAAGAAACTGTATCGTCATGTACCTTGGGAGCAAAAATATTTTTGGCTCCTCAAGCTAAGTACTGGCCACTAACTGTGTCTCATAATAAAATATAATAAAACTTTTTTTTCTGTGCTAATTTATATATTGCCTGTTGTTATGTGTATGGCTTCATGTTCTACATAAGAATACTTTATTAACTAAAATTTAGTGGTAAAATTGTTTCATATCTTACTGTCTATGTAAAATCCTAGATAATTATATATGATGAGCTAAAATGATGCTAATAAACTGAACAAAGTGAATAATGGCAACATAAATTCATAAATTAGAGTACTGTTGCATGATCATGAATAGGTGATTGTTTCAGCTGTATGCGCCATGAAAACATTCAAAGAAGCAGTAAATGATTTGTCTCCCACATGAGGAGACAACATATTATATACAAACATATGCCTTAGACCACAACCCAAATCCCAATAAACAACAGTCAACAAGAAAACAAATTTCTGCCTCAAAAGTGTGCATTTTTTTGCACACTATCTCTTAACACTGATGTTAAAAATGTGATTGCATAGATAGTGTTCTGCAATTTTTAATACATTATATCAGTTTGTGCATATGTTTCTGCATGAACTACATTTTTTTTTAAATAAGATGAGGGAGCTGAGGTAAGTTATATAACATTATATCATTCATGCTTTACATGCCGCTGGTGAACAATTTACTAATGCTGTGCCAGTCATGCTGTAAGTCTTAAGCTTTACGATGTACAAAAAAAATTATAATCTAAGTGTAAAATAACAAACCGAAATGTAATTCAAGCAGTTTAGTATATAGTATACTGAACCTAGACATGGTTAAGTTTTGAAAGTGATATTTGGGATAATATTTAGTTAACAATATTCCTGACAACTTCACTACAACGAACTCTGTGTAATATTGTTATGACATTGTAATAACAATGAGCTAATTACTGATGACGGTGGAAAACTAAGAAAGGAACATTAGTTATAAGTGAAAAAATAATAGCCAAGCTTAACCTTTGGGATGTAGTAATAATTATCGTAAAATATTGAGTTCCTGCATCAGTGACATTTCTGTGATATCATACAGGAAAAAAGGTAATTGAAAACCTGGAAAGATTTCTTTTCTCAGTATTTCAGTGAACAGTAAGACAAACTCGGTAGAGAACAAATGGAGAGATTATCTTTTCTATTATATTTCTCTGCGAGGAAATAATTATTAAATATGAATGCTTCTAAATCAGTTGCTTTGTTATGTATCCTGGCTGTTATTTAATTCTCAATAGAAAGATTTATGATAGCTGTGTTTGTAATTTATTTGATACTTATTTGGGCCTTTATAGTGATATTTATTTTGAAAGGCCACTTCAAAAATCTCAATCATCACTACAGGTACTATATGAGATATATTACTAAAACATATTCAGAAGAAAAAGGAAAGAGAACATATGGATCTTCTTGTACAAAGTGCTATGCGGCATTCATAGATTTGTCTTTTCAAAGTTAGCTTAATGGGAAACTGATGTCACTAGTGCTACTCAAATTTCTCATTCCACCTGTGCATTATTTATAAATGTCATAATGGATTATCAGTTCATCCTACTTTTTTAAATGTTTTTCCGAAAGTTATTTATTTATTTATTTTGTTAATGTAATATTCCATAATTTAATTATTGAATAACACTTATTTTACATTCTTGTTGCCACATGAACGTAAACCAAGTACTGTTTGAAAAATGTTGTGCCAAAATCTATAACTGAGTGTGAGCACAGTATTCATTATTATCAAACATCTAAAAAAAAGTGTACTGCCATTGTCAACTTTAGAATCCACATTGATGCAGTAAGTCATGTAGCTACACTCTACAACTTTTTAAATCATTGTATACTGTTGTTATGGAAGAAAGTTTAATTATTAGACTTACATGATTGTTTAAGCATCTATTTCATGTTGTCAATTTCTGAATTCATCAGCAGTCCTTCACTGAAGACAGTATTGACTTTGTTAGGTAGAACATTTTTACTGAATGATAAGACTTAAGCACGCAGGAAATCTTTAAATGCCTGTTAGTTGCCACAATACATGGCATGGTAAGGGTTACCAAATCCATCATAAAAATAACAGTATTAATGATTTGGCAGTGGACACTTTCTCGGTGAACTTCATTGATGAAATCTCCTTGGGATATCACCAAGTCATGGCATCGTGCTGTCACAATGTTTCAACAAGTTTTGTACTCATCATCTTAAAGCACAGCATTGAAGTAACAACAATTTCAAGTGAACTGCAGCTTGTATCAGAATTAAGAAAAAGATAAAGGTAACAGCAAAACTTTTATCTTTTTTTTACATTTATCAACACAATTTCTGTAACCCTTTTGTCCCTACTTGTAGTTAGTTGTCTTTGCCATAGAATGAAGGAAGTCTGTCCTGGACTTCCCATTGTTTGCAGGAAAAACAAAGGCAAATATAATGACTACAATTATTTTTGCAGCCAAAAACAAAATTTTTTGTAGGTTTAAAAATTCCTTTTTCACTTTGTGACTTTTCTGCAATGCCTTCCCTCATGTACAGCATCTAAATAAGACCTCATATCATGGAGACAATTTAATTGGTTGTCAAGAGCAAATGTTCTGTAAAAAGTTGGAAAAAGTATAAATCTATGTAACCTTAGTGCCTTGACCATTTATTTTCCTTTATTTTAGGACAAGAGGAACCGTTCACACAAAGAGAGGCATGAGATGGAAACCAAAAGTAAAAATTGTTGCCCAAACAATACTCTTTCCTATTATGTAAGATACAAAATGTCTTATGATGATAACTGCATGTGTACTGAGTATCTCTCCAAGACACCTTCTTCGAAAATTTGTTAATCTTTTTTTAAACCAAGAAAATATTCTAGGTGAATTGAATGTGTTGCCATACCACACAGAAAAGTTTAATAGTATGCTTATTGACAACTGTCACTCAGTATCTGATCTTTCCATAAGCAGATGGGATGACATAAAATATGGCTATGTCTCCGTGGAGAATGGGTATATCCTTCAAGTAGGAGTAATTGTTGATTATGAGGCATACAATCAAAAAGTTTCCTTGAATATTTTCTAAGTGTCCGTGCTCATTACGTAATGGCTATTACAAAGTTGGTGACACAGCAGGAAATGTTAATGTGGGAAAAATGTTTTCTGAAGTTAGGAAAGGAAAAGAAATGCAGTTCTTCTGTTGTCCCAGTTAACACAAGTTATCATAACTTCTTTATAAACTGATACAGTTCCTTCAAAGTGCACATGTAGCTGAAGTGACTATTCCTCTGGACAGAATGGCTATTGGACATATCTCCATGAAAACCAAAGTACTTCTAGCTCTGTTGAACAGAATTACGAAGTCAGATTTGTAAAACACTGGCATGCACAGTCATGTGCACTTCATCAGATTTATTTTCATCTTGTCAGTGTTGTTCCTGAAGACTCTCCCTCAAGTCAGTACAAATTATGCACCATCTTCTCTATGCACTGAGAACAGATTTCAGCTTTGTAAAAAAGTTAACAGATTGGACTCATCCACAGCTGGTGGCCTCCCATAGTGCTACCCATCTTTCCTGCTAGTTTATTCTTTCAGCAAATTCTTTGTCCATATGTGAACATTACTCTTCTTGGTGGTGTCATCTCTATATACATACTCTGTACTCTTCTGTAAATGTCAGACAGGTAATGCTCCTCCTGCACTAAGAACCCATTAATGGGGAAAAACAGACTGTAAGGCAACTATATAGAGAGAAATTTCCATGTGAAATTTAATAAAGAACTTATGATTACTTTTGTATTACTTGTGATAGCGACCTCAGATTACTTGACAAAATAATGTAATGGAAAGAAAAGGAACAATTATGATCAAATTCTTCAGCTATATTAGGCTTTCATTAGTGTGGTAAATATTTTCACTTTCTGTTTGTAATAAAGGAGATTTGTACAATGCTTTAAGTACTGTCAGTTTTGTTTCATCATTTTTCCAGTTTGATGATTGTTATTGAATATCTAACTAACATGAATTTTGGGAAACACTACTGGATGTATCACATATCCACACAAATAATGACTCTCCCTTCTCATTTCCATCTGGCATTAGTCAAACCAACATATTTATGAAATCTAATATCCGTTTTTGCTTTTTGGTACCAATTCAGTCCTGTTTTCAACTTAACATTGTTACTTGTGGAAAGAAAGGAAAAGATTAGATCTACAGCACACTCCTCATTGGCCTTTTTTACCGATTTGTAGCTATGACAGTAAGAAGCTTACTGTATTTCAGTTTCAGTGGAGGCAATGTGTGGCAACAAAAAAGATCAATAAATGTATCTGTGGCTTGATAAGAAGTACAGGAATCTTGTGATTTCATTACAGATGTTTTACACATGAAGATAAATATTTATGTTCCCTTAAAGTTATCTATAGGTATTGTCTAGGATTGCTCTGCTATTAGTCAGCTGTCCAGTGTCAACAGTTGTTTCACTTGTAACTCGCGTAAGGTACAGACTTTTTTAAAACTTTATCATCTTCTGCACATAATCATTCTACTTAATATAATGCTTCTGTAAATATTTCACTAACTGTTGATGTTATTGTCAGTGTGCTTTTATATGCTAGTGAATTATGATGAGCAGTGCCTTTAATTGACTGTTTACCTGTTTTTCAAGCTCTACGTGTTAGAAAGTGATGTTGGGCATAGTCTTGCCTGCAGTAGATGTTAGATTTTAGTTATTGTGGTTAATGTCTTGTTACATTATTTTTATAGTTATGAATTTTTACCTAAGAACATGGTACAAGTTACAAGTAATTTTTTATGCTTTTAAAGTCTGTGTACTGATATATAAACTACAACTAAGATGTGCCATTTGAAAAATCTTTTGTAAAATATACTTGTAATATGTTATTTATTCTATTGATTATGAAGGCAATCAGACAACAATTTACTAAGAGTTGTGAAACAATTGTGAGCATTCATTTAAAAATAAATATTTAATGTGTGATCATATTTAGTTACTTTTAAATATTTACATGTAAATTTAAAAACGCCAAATGTGTCTAGCTTCAGCACCGAAACTTTTCTTAAAGTCATTGCCACTACTTTCTTTGCCTTCATATGTATACCAGTTTTGACTAATGTGTACCTTACATCGCAACATACATAGAAATTAAAACAAACCCACAACTGTCATTTTCTCTGTACACAGTGTCCATTGACATCTATCTGCACATAGAAGCAATGTGATGTTGTAACAGATGGTGAAAGAACTCTTTGTGACATGCAGTACCGAATGAACATCTATGGTAGTAACTCATGGTGGTACTTGACATAACAAAAGTGTAGCAAGATTACCACAGAATTTGTAAACACACACAGGGTGAACATTAATAAAACTGACAAACTGTGGGGGACAGATTCCTGACTGGAAACGGAGGGTGAAAGGTCCTATGAAAATGCGTGTAGAAGTGTATCAGTGCCTTGATAGATGGTGCTGGTAAATGAAGTTCCTCTGACCTCGTACCGTGTATGTTGCCCACAAATGATGATTATGCAGACTGATGATGCCAGTTCTGGTAAAGGTTGCTTTGTCAGTAAAAATGACAGAAATCTCATAATTGTGATAGTTTGGTGCAAAAACCATTGACAAAATCCTTCCCATAGAGGGAATTCGATGCTGATAATTCTTGCACTTGTTGCAGATGATAGGGATAGTAGCAGTTGTCATGCAGGATACACATAATTGTACTTTGACTTACACAATGTTTATAATCATACTTTGACTTACACCAAGTTGACAGATCACTTGCCTGGAACTTGTACTAGAGTTCATCTCAGTATCCTGTAGAACCCAGTCCAAATCTGGTGTACATACAGTCCACTGCCTCCCTGCACATTTGTCTGTCTGAAAGGACCCATAATCACACAAATGCCCAAAATGGGCTTACAGTGTTGTGTGATGTGGTTGGTGTCTGTGAGGGTTCTTGTTTTGGTATAGCTAAGCTATCCCTCAACTGTTTCCATCTCTTTAGCTGTAAACACCATCTTGGATTTTTCCTGACACGAATACAGGACCATTCTCATGCTTACAGTAACTGTGTCAATCGCACAGCCTGCAGCATACATGGAACACATGGCAATTGGTCAAAGGTACTGTCACTTTCAGCGGCATGTAGGGTGGCAATGATGCATTTCCAGGCATGTGTTCATAAGCCCATTTTTCCACCATTTCCAGCCAGGAATCCATCCCTGCAGTATGTCATTCTTATTAACATTCACCCTGTACATAACTACTGCAGTAGTACTTTTCTTTTAAAATTTCTGGATAATAAAACAAAATATGATCATGTACTAAGGAGACAAAGAACAATCTTCTCTAAGTTTGTTTTTTGGTTTCAACTCAGATTTTTTACTGCTTACAAGACTTAACATCAAAAATGTAAGTATACTGCTTTCATCACCATTTAATCCATAAAAAGTGCTCAAAAATGTTTTGCAACATGTCCATATCAGCAAAAATATGTAGTTTTAGATACAGAAGGAGGAGAGAATGAAAGAATTAAGCTGTATGAAACTAAAAAATTAATTTTCCTATGAAATAAAAATAAAACATTAACTGAAATGAGCCCATTCTGCTTGAAGTTCATATCTTTGGACACCCATGAATCAAAATGTGCTAATGGCTAACCCTGAATACACGTTGCTCCACCCCATGCAAGCAACACAGTTGGATTCACATTGAAATATTATCCACAAGGTGATCGAGATGTTGCTGCTGGATCTTACTCCACTCTTTGTTGGTGATCCTCCTGAGAACTTCCAGTGTTTGACTGAGGCTTCCTGCAATGCTGCACTACAGGCTTATGTCAGAAGATATCACAGACAATTCCACTTTCTTGTTCTTGAGGGCAGGTGTTCACAAGGTGAACAGTGTGCTCGTGTATTATCACCCTTAAGGATTAATCCATCTCAACAATGTTGAGTGTAGGGTTCATCAATAGGATGTAGGGTCTGGTCCAATACTGCACAGCCCTCAATGTGCTTTCATAAGTAATGAGATGTGTCCAACATCTGTACATAATACCCGCCCAAAACACGATTAAACCAGATCCCTTCTGAATTCGTAGAACTACATCCCTGAGATGTCCACTGGTACCTAGCCACTTCCACACTCTTCTATGATGTTTGTCAAGCATTAGACTAATCATGCATGTTTTGATGAAGAGAACCTGATTCCACAGACCCAGGTTCCTTTCCTGGAAAAGTGAAGTAACTGTATGAATATCAAGAGCTCAGATGACAAAGAAGTATTAAGAAAGGAAGGATAAGCATTAAAAAAAGGTGGAAGGAATACACACACTGAGGTTGCAAGTCATGGGATATCACCTGACACTTTGAAGGACTTATTTTTGTCCACATAGTGCATAACTCAATGTGGCATGGACTCAACATGTCATTCCCAGTCCCCTGCAGAAATATTGAGCCACGGTGCCTCTGTAGCAATTCATGACTGTGAAACTGCACTGGTGCAGGATTTTGTACATGAACTGACCTTTCAATTATGTCCCATAAATTTTCAATGGGATTCATGTCGGAAATCATTCGCTCGAATTGTCCAGAAGTTCTTCAAACAATCAGGGCCCAGTGTCAAGGCGCATTGTTATCCATAGAAATTCTATTTTCATTCCATTATCAGTTCAGATGGACCAGAGGACCCAGTCAATTCCATGTAAAATTAGCCCACACCAGTACAGAGCCATCACCAACTCACACAGTGCCTTGTTAACTTCTTGGGTTCATGGCTTCATGAGGTCTGCACCGTACTCAACACTCGAACCCTGCTGCCAGGTCTTACCAACT
Source organism: Schistocerca nitens (assembly GCF_023898315.1). Lineage (NCBI taxonomy): Eukaryota > Metazoa > Arthropoda > Insecta > Orthoptera > Acrididae > Schistocerca > Schistocerca nitens. Next base: position 467,797,474 of record NC_064622.1, read on the forward strand.
GCAGTCAGCACTTAGTTGACCAGGCCCCAGTTTTCCTGTCATTTGGGATCCAGTCGACATGGTCACAAGCCCAGGAGAGGCATTGCAGCTGATGATGTGCTTTTAGTAAAGGCACTCACGCCAGTCAACTGCTGCCATAGCCCATTAACACCAAATTTTGCTGCACTGTCCTAATGCATATGTTCAATGATTTCTGCAGCTATTTCACACAGTGCTACTTGTCTGTTATCACTGACAACTCTACACAATGCTCCTTCTCTGGTTCATTAAGTGAAGGCTGTCAGCCACTGTGTTGTCCGTGTGATGAGAATACCAAAATTCAGGCATTACCTCTCAAGGTAATACTGAATTCCATAATGATTTCTTAAATGGAATGTCCAATTTGTCTAGCTCCAACTACCGTTGTTCAGTGTCTGTAAATTCCCATCATGCAGCCATAATGTCAGAAACATTTTCACATGAATCACCTGAGTACAAATGAGTGCATATCATTGCCCCACTGCCAACGGCCTTGCCACATTGGTAACACTGGTTTCTGCCCAGTCACCGAAGTTAAGCAATGTTGGGCCTCAGTAGTATTTGAATGGATGACTGTTTGGGGAAAGCCGGGTGGCGTTGTTTTTCAGGATACGTGAGTCATTGATGTAACGTCCAATTGAAAGACTTTGTGACCTCAGTGTAGAGGATCTATAAAGGGAAACAAACTTGAGGGCAGCATAGTAGAGAGGTGGGTGAAAATATTGCGAGAAGAATTTGACAGGGTACTGAAAGACCTAACTGGAAATGGGGCCCCTGGAGTAGATGAGATTCCCTCAGAATTACTGAAATAAAGCCATGAGAAAATTATTACACATGGTGTGCAAAATATGTGAGACTGGTAAAGTACTGTCAGACTTTGACAAGAATGCAATACTTGCTCCCAGTATGCCGGATGGCAGCAACTTGAAATGAATCAACAGAATCTTAAAAACTGTCAAAGTTGCACAGAAGTTTGTCTTTATTAACTGATGACTAGTTTGAGACCTTTGCAGTTCTTGTATGACTTATGTGGATGATTTGAAAATGGACTAAAAAGGTCCAAAACTAGTCATTAGTTAATAAAGACAAACTTCTGAGTAACCTTGATGGTTTTTTTACAGTTTTATTGAAGAATGTAGAATTCCAATTACACAGAAGGCAGGTGCTGACAGGAGCAAATGCTACTGAATCATCAGTGTAATAAGTCATGGCTGGAAAATACTGACATGGTTATTTACAAAAGACTGAAAACAACTGGTAGAGGCCAACATTGGGGAAGATCTGTTTAGGTTACAAAGAAATAGTGACACACAAAGCATTACTGATGTTACAATTTATCTTGGAAGATGAGTTGAAGGACGCAGAAGGGAAGCCATTGTTGAGAAGGGAGTGAGACAGAGTTGTAGCCTATCCCTGATGCTATTCAGTTTAAACATTGAACAAGCTGTGAAGGAAACCCAAGAAGAAATTTGGGAAGAGAACTGTGGTTCAGGGAGAACAAATAAAAACTTTGAGGTCTGCTGATGACATTGTAATTTTGCCAGAGATGGTTAAGGACTCAGAAGAGCAGATGAACAGAACAGATAATGTTTTGAAAAAATGTTCTAGGACGAACATCAATAAAACTAAAACAAGGGTAATGGAATATAATCAAATTAAATTCGGTGGTGCTGAGGGGATTAGATTACAACACAAGGTGCTAAAAGCAAATGATGATGATTGGTTTGTGGGGCACTCAACTACACAGTTATGAGTGCCTGTACAAATTCCCAGTCTTTAGTCAGGCCAGTTCCGATGAATGATGATGAAATGATGAGGACAACACAAAACACCCAGTCCCTGGGCAGAGAGAATCCCCAACCTGGCCGGGAATCGAAACCGGACCCCATGATCCAGAGGCAGCAACGCTAGCCACTAAACCACGAGCTGCAGACAGTAGTAGATGAGTTTTTCTATTTGGGCAGAAAAATAAGTAATTATTGCCAGTGTAGAAAAGATATAAAATGTAGAATGGCAATAGCCAGAAAAGATTTAGAACTGAAAATTGTTAACATCAGATATAAATTTAAATGTTAGGAAGTCTTTTCTAAAAATATTTGTCTGGAGTGTAGGCTTATGTGGAAATATAACACAGAAGATAAAGCAATTCACACAAGAAGAAAATAGAAGATTTTGAAATGTGGTGCTATAGAGGAATAATCATTAGATTAGATGGGTAGATTAAATAAAAAATTAGATACTGAATCAAATATGGGAGGGAAGAAATTTAAGGTAAAACTTGAGTAAAATAAGGTATCAGTTGATAGCACACATGCTGAGGCATCTGAGAATTGTCAGTTCAGTAATGGAAGAAAGTGTGAGGGGTGAAAATTGTAGAGGAAGCCACAGATTCAATTTTTTTTTTAGTCACCAGTCTTTTGACTGGTTTGATGCAGCCCGCCACGACTTCCTTTCCTGTGCCATCCTCTTCATCTCAGAGTAGCACTTCCAACCAACGTCCCCAATTATTTGCCGGATGTATTCCAGTCTCTGTCTTCGTCTACAGTTTTTGCTCTCTACAGCTCCCTCTAGTACCACGGAGGTCATTCGCTGATGTGTTAAGAGACGTGCTACCATCCTGTCCCTGTTCCTTGTCGGTGTTTTCCAAATATTCCTTTCCTCTGATTCTTTGCAAAACCTCCTCATTCCTTACCTTATCAATCAAACTACTTTTCAACAATCATCTGTAACACCACTTCACAAACGCTTCGATTCTTTTCTGTTCCGTTTTTCCCACAGTCCATGTTTCACTGCTATACAATGCTGTGCTCCAAACGCACATTCTCAGAAAATTCTTCCTCAGATTAAGCTCTACATTTGATACTAGAAGGCTTCTCTTGGACAGGAATGCCTTTTTCTGCCAGTGCTAGTCTGCCTTTAGTGTCCTCCTTGGTCCAGCCATCACTGTTTATTTTGCTGCCTAGGTAGCAGAATTCCTTAACTTCATCTACTTCATGGCCATCAATCCTGTTCTCATTTCTGCTACTTCTCATTGCTTTCATATTTCTTCAGTCTACCCTCAGTCCAAATTCTGTACTCATCAACCTGCTTCATTCCATTCAGCAGATCATGTAATTCTTCATCTTCACTCAGGATAACAATGCCATCAGCGAATCATTCCATTGATGTCCTTTCACCCTGAATTTTAATTCCACTCCTGAAACTTTTTTTTATTTTCATCATTAGTTCATCAATGTACAGTTTGAACAGTAGACTACGTCCCTGTCTTACATTGTTTTTAATCTGAGCACTTTGATCTTGGTCAGCCACTCTTATTATTCTCTCTTGGCTCTTGTGCATTGAATATTACCCCTGTCTCCTTATATCTATGGATTCAATACAGCAAGCAAATTAAAATGGCGGAGGACTGTTAGTTACACAGAGACGAAAGGGCTTGCACAGAGACTTGGGTGGAGAGGTGCAGCAAACCAGTCTTTGCACTGAAGGCCACAACAATAACAACAACTATGAAAGGACCTGATAGGTGTACAGCCTGGAGCAGAAGATTTACATTTTCTAAGTGACACTTTGTATCACTACACCACTTTCAAATTACTCATGTTGGCAACTGGTCTCAGTTCAAATTCTTGAATATTTACTACATCTCCTTTTGTGAAATAATTTTGGAAGGAAGTGCTTAATAACCTCTCTTCAGTGGTGCTGTCATCAGAAATATAGCATCCAGAAGGACCCTTTTCATATTTGGGATGTGCAAGTTGGCTGTTTAATCTTATATTGAAACTAATATACAGTTGCTGAATAACAGCCGTATTCAAAACTGTAATATAGGAAATATTTTCGAAAAAAATTATTTATAATCCTATGATGTGACTTGAAGAGAAAAATGTCAGAATAACTGAGAAAATCCTATTTGATGTCATAAGAATTGATCAGTAGGATGCTGGTAAGTGATAAGGTGCCAGGAGTTATTTTTATCAGGAAATTGGCACACAGTTTTATTACCTTAGTATTTGACCTTAGAAGACAACATACAATTTCTTGAAAAACCTACAACCACATTTAATAATAGAAGAACCTTTACTTGATTCAGGTTTAGCCATTCCTGTAAGATTAATAAAAAGTAATAGGCTTTTATTAAATTAAACAACTTCAAAATCAGTGAGATACATGTGGCTCACTGATATTGACAAAACCAACTCACTGGAGCCTTTGGATAGTAACAACAGTTTATCAGGATAGCAAGTTTTCTGCTCAAAACACTGGGGATTTTAACTGCCCCATGTGAATACATTTACCAGTCAGTTGTACACATAAACAATGCTAATTACTGCACAAACAGCTCTATCCATGACCATGCAACAAGAGCTCGACTCAACTTACATTTACCAAGGAAAAATAAACATAAAACTCAAAACAGCATTTTCCACCAAGGAATAAAACTGTACAATAAATTATCAAAAGAGATTAAAGAAATTCCAAAAATACACTTATTTAAAAATGCAGCTAAAAAGTACCTGTTATGCAATACATTTTATACACTGAAGGATTACTTAAATAAAACTGAGTAGGGGTTTGATAAAAGAATGTTATACACATAAAATAATAATAATTATTATTATTATAAAACATTCCACATACCACTTTCACTTTGTTTTTTTCCTTATATTTTCCTTTCCAGAAATACTTACCCCAAAGCTATGCATAGCACTATACTAATACCTCTTTCTAACCTCAACATCTCACTCATTATGGAGGGATGCTGACTCCGTTTTTCAGAACTGCGAATGGGAAGTTGTGGTACAACAGAAAATGGCCCAGAGATCAACAGTGTGTGTGTGTGTGTGTGTGTGTGTGTGTGTGTGTGTGTGTGTGTAGTGAGTGAAGTGTTATGAAACAATGTGTGTAATAATAATAATAATAATAATAGCTTTATTCAACACCGAATGGTACACTGCACATGTACAAAGAAACAGTAATGATTAAAGTTATTTGTACAATACACAAGACACATTCTTCTGAATACGTCATTAATTTACAACAAAATTACAATAAGATGTTTACTTATTTCTATTCATATAATTTCACAAAGCATTTGTTGTTCATATAAGTATGGTACTCTTCTAATGTGTAGAAAGGGTGTTTTACTAAAAATTTCTTAAGCTGATGTTTCAGTTTAATTGTAAGAAGAGCCATGACTGCACTAGGCAGTGCATTAGCTAATTTTATACCTGCATACCGAGGCCCCTTTTCGTTGTGCTGTTGTGTGGCTACCAATGTAAAACCTTTCTTTATTTCTAGTGTTGTACTGGTGGAAATCTGAATAAGTATTTGGGTGCAGTCTTTTCACAAGCAATATGGCTTTTAGAATGTATGTGTTTATAACAGTTAACACCTCTGTTATTGGAAACAAGTTGCGACAAGATTCTCTATATTTTGCTCCACAAATCATTCTCACACCCCTTTTTTGAAGAATGAGTAGATTATCTAGATTAGCTTTGGCTGTTGCCCCCCAAATTTCAATACCCTAGTTCAAGTGAGAGGAGAAAAGAGCATGGTATGCAGTCTTTAGTACTACGGTGTCTCTACAGAACTTGCTAATAGTATTGATTGCAAATATATTTTTTGACAACTTAGTTGCTAGGGAGTCAATGTGTGTGTCCCATTTCAGGTTGCTTTGGATTGTTATGCCAAGGAATTTTACACTAGACTCTTCCTTTACCAATTCGTTGCCCATGTATAATTTAATTTCATTATTCAAACTACTTTTGTTAAACTCCATCAAACATGTTTTACTGGTGCTTACATTTAAGTGGGTTTCATTAAAAAACTGAACAATTTCTTTTGTCACATTGTTGCACTCGCCCTCTAGTTAATTACACGATTCCTTTTTACATACAATGGACGTGTCATCAGCATACAGAACAATTTTGGAATTTATAGTACAGTATTTAATATCATTTACATAGAACAAGAACAGAAGAGGGCCCAACACTGAGCCCTGGGGCACGCCATATTTTATGCAAGTGATCTCTGATTTGTAGACACCACTTCCGTTTTAAGTAGGACAAACTGTTTTCTATTGCTCATATAACACTTTAGTAGGTCATAAGCAGCGCCTCTAATGTCCATGTTCCATAGCTTGTCTAATAGGATGTCAACGCTCACACAATCGAAGGCTTTTTTCCAGGTCTAGGTATACACCTGCCACATGTTCCTTGCTTTTGATACCCCCTAACACCTCTTCAATTAGTTGCGCAGCTACAGTGCTAGTTGATTTACCTTTTAGGAATCCATTTTGATTTTCGAACATCAGGTTGTTCTTGTTAAGTTAGTTTATAATCCTGTTGTATATAACTTTCTCATCTATTTTGGAAAAGACAGGAAGGATTGAGACTGGTCTGTAGTTTTCTATTTTGTTGTTGTCACCTTTCTTAAAAATGGGTGTTACCTGTGCTATTTTTAGTCTGTCTGGAAAGGTGCCTGATTCTATGATATTGTTGACTGCTGCAGACAGAGGTACAGAGACATTTTGGTTACAGGCTTTTAAAACATTAGTATTTATGCCATCATGCCCAGCTGAATTAGAGGGTTTTAGAGAGCTAATGATGCCCATTACTTCTGCACAGTTTGTGGGGGCTAGATATATACTATGGTCACATGTATTACCTTTAAAACTATGGTGCATGTTTTTATGTTTGTCATTTATGGCTTCCCCTACGGAAGAGAAGTATTCATTAAAAATATTTGGAATTTCCAGTTGGTCTTTTATGAGCATGCCATTGTGGTTAATAGTAAAGTCCATACAGGATTTGTCATTGCAGGTTCTAAAACTGTTTATGACTGCCCAGATGCCAGCAGTTACGTTGTGTGAGTTTTGAAGCTTATTTGCAACATAGTTGCTCCTGGTCTGTGTGAGTAAATCCTTATAGTGTGCTTGATATATTTTGGAGGCTTCCTTTAGCTCAGGAATCTCTCTATTATTCAGCATTGCACTATGGAGTAGTTTTAATTTTTCCCTCGCTTCAGTGACATTACTTTTTACCCAAATATTTTTGTTTATATTTTTTGTTTGTTTCATTTTTGTGATTACAACTGGGCATGTGGTATCAAAGCAGTAATAGAAGTCACCAGCAAAGGTATCATATGAAAAGTTATTATTTTGAAACCATTTTATTTGTGCTAGCATGCAGTTTAGTCTATTTATGTTGTCATTATACATTATTCTTTTAGTTGCAAACTGTTGCTTTGTGGTGACAGTGGGGGCCTCATGGAGCTCCAATTTAAGCTGTGATGGCTAGTTTTAAAGCCGATGCACTGTGGGATAGGTGGGTCATGTTTGTTATTATGTTGTCAAGACATGTTTTACTATTGCCAATTTCTCTAGTGGGTTCCCGAATGAGTGGGGTCAGGTTAAATTCATCACACAGACAATGTAACTTTTTGGTGCTGACATCATTTGTTAATAAATCTATATTTATATCCCCTGTAACTATAATATTTACATGACAATTTGGCCCAGAAAATGTTGTGTCTATATATACAAGCAAGTCAGAAAGATTTACAAAAAAAGGTACCTGTATTTGCTGCAGGTGGCCTGTAAACACTGATAACTGTTATGTTATCTACATCTACATCTACATCTATACTCCGCGAGCCACCTTACGGTGTGTGGCGGAGGGTACTTATTGTACCACTATCTGATCCCCCCTTCCCTGTTCCATTCACGAATTGTGCGTGGGAAGAACGACTGCTTGTAAGTCTCCGTATTTGCTCTAATTTCTCGGATCTTTTCGTTGTGATCATTACGCGAGATATATGTGGGCGGTAGTAATATGTTGCCCATCTCTTCCCGGAATGTGCTCTCTCGTAATTTCGATAATAAACCTCTCCGTATTGCGTAACGCCTTTCTTGAAGTGTCCGCCACTGGAGCTTGTTCAGCATCTCCGTAACGCTCTCGCGCTGACTAAATGTCCCCATGACGAATCGCGCTGCTTTTCGCTGGATCATGTCTATCTCTTCTATTAATCCAACCTGGTAAGGGTCCCATACTGATGAGCAATACTCAAGAATCGGACGAACAAGCGTTTTGTAAGCTACTTCTTTCGTCGATGAGTCACATTTTCTTAGAATTCTTCCTATGAATCTCAACCTGGCGCCTGCTTTTCCCACTATTTGTTTTATGTGATCATTCCACTTCAGATCGCTCTGGATAGTAACTCCTAAGTATTTTACGGTCGTTACCGCTTCCAATGATTTACCACCTATGGCATAATCGTACTGGAATGGATTTCTGCCCCTATGTATGCGCATTATATTACATTTATCTACGTTTAGGGAAAGCTGCCAGCTGTCGCACCATTCATTAATCCTCTGCAGGTCTTCCTGGAGTACGTACGAGTCTTCTGATGTTGCTACTTTCTTGTAGACAACCATGTCATCTGCAAATAGCCTCACGGAGCTACCGATGTTGTCAACTAAGTCATTTATGTATATTGTAAACAATAAAGGTCCTATCACGCTTCCTTGCGGTACTCCCGAAATTACCTCTACATCTGCAGATTTTGAACCGTTAAGAATGACATGTTGTGTTCTTTCTTCTAGGAAATCCTGAATCCAATCACAAACCTGGTCCGATATTCCGTAAGCTCGTATTTTTTTCACTAAACGTAAGTGCGGAACCGTATCAAATGCCTTCCTGAAGTCCAGGAATACGGCATCAATCTGCTCGCCAGTGTCTACGGCACTGTGAATTTCTTGGACAAATAGGGCGAGCTGAGTTTCACATGATCTCTGTTTGCGGAATCCATGTTGGTTATGATGAAGGAGATTTGTATTATCTAAGAACGTCATAATACGAGAACATAAAACATGTTCCATTATTCTACAACAGATTGACGTAAGCGAAATAGGCCTATAATTATTCGCATCTGATTTATGACCCTTCTTGAAAATGGGAACGACCTGCGCTTTCTTCCAGTCGCTAGGTACTTTACGTTCTTCCAGAGATCTACAATAAATTGCTGATAGAAAGGGGGCAAGTTCTTTAGCATAATCACTGTAGAATCTTACGGGTATCTCGTCTGGTCTGGATGCTTTTCCGCTACTAAGTGATAGCAGTTGTTTTTCAATTCCGATATCGTTTATTTCAATATTTTCCATTTTGGCGTCCGTGCGACAGCTGAAGTCAGGGACCGTGTTACGATTTTCCGCAGTGAAACAGTTTCGGAACACTGAATTCAGTATTTCTGCCTTTCTTCGGTCGTCCTCTGTTTCGGTGCCATCGTGGTCAACGAGTGACTGAATAGGGGATTTAGATCCGCTTACCGATTTTACATATGACCAAAACTTTTTAGGGTTCTTGTTTAGATTGTTTGCCAACGTTTTATGTTCGAATTCGTTGAATGCTTCTCTCATTGCTCTCTTTACGCTCTTTTTCGCTTCGTTCAGCTTTTCCTTATCAGCTATGATTCGACTACTCTTAAACCTATGATGAAGCTTTCTTTGTTTCTGTAGTACCTTTCGTACATGATTGTTGTACCACGGTGGATCTTTCCCCTCGCTTTGGACCTTAGTCGGTACGAACTTATCTAAGGCGTACTGGACGATGTTTCTGAATTTTTTCCATTTTTGTTCCACATCCTCTTCCTCAGAAATGAACGTTTGATGGTGGTCACTCAGATATTCTGCGATTTGTGCCCTATCACTCTTGTTAAGCAAATATATTTTCCTTCCTTTCTTGGCATTTCTTATTACACTTGTAGTCATTGATGCAACCACTGACTTATGATCACTGATACCCTCTTCTACATTCACGGAGTCGAAAAGTTCCGGTCTATTTGTTGCTATGAGGTCTAAAACGTTAGCTTCACGAGTTGGTTCTCTAACTATCTGCTCGAAGTAATTCTCGGACAAGGCAGTCAGGATAATGTCACAAGAGTCTCTGTCCCTGGCTCCAGTTCTGATTGTGTGACTATCCCATTCTATACCTGGTAGATTGAAGTCTCCCCCTATTACAATAGTATGATCACGAAACTTCTTCACGACGTTCTGCAGGTTCTCTCTGAGGCGCTCAACTACTACGGTTGCTGATGCAGGTGGTCTATAGAAGCATCCGACTATCATATCTGACCCATCTTTGATACTTAACTTAACCCAGATTATTTCACATTCGCATTCGCTAATAACTTCATTGGATATTATTGAATTCTTTACTGCTATAAATACTCCTCCACCATTGGCGTTTATCCTATCCTTGCGGTATATATTCCATTCTGTGTCTAGGATTTCGTTACTGTTCACTTCCGGTTTTAACCAACTTTCCGTTCCTAATACTATATGCGCACTATTTCCTTCAATAAGCAATACTAATTCAGGAACCTTGCCCTGGATACTCCTGCAGTTTACCAATATTACGTTAACTTTTCCTGTTTTTGGTCTCTGAGGACGGACGTTCTTTATCAACGATGCTGATGTTCTCTCTGGTAAGCCGTCAGGTATTTTATCGTTTCGCCCAAGGGGGGGTCCCTCTAACCTAAAAAACCCCTGTGTGCACACCACACGTACTCTGCTACCCTAGTAGCTGCTTCCGGTGTGTAGTGCACGCCTGACCTGTCTAGGGGGGCCCTACAGTTCTCCACCCAATAACGGAGGTTGATAAATTTGCAACCATTATAGTCGCAGAGTCGTCTGAGCCTCTGGTTTAGACCCTCCACACGGCTCCAAACCAGAGGACCGCGATCGACTCTGGGCACTATGCTGCAGATATTAAGCTCAGCTTGCACTCCGCGTGCGATGCTGGTTGTCTTCACCAAATCAGCCAGCCGCCGGAAGGAACCAAGGATGGCCTCAGAACCCAAGCGGCAGGCGTCATTCGTTCCGACATGTGCTACTATCTGCAGCCGGTCACACCAGTGCGTTCAATAGCTGCCGGAAGGGCCTCCTCCACATTACGGACGAGACCCCCCGGCAAGCACACCGAGTGCACACTGGCATTCTTCCCCGACCTACCCGCTATTTTCCTGAGGGGCTCCATAACCCGCCTAACGTTGGAGCTCCCTATAACTAATAGGCCCGCCCTCTGTGACTGTCGGGACCTTGCCGGAGAATCGGCCACTGGCCCAACAGGCGAGGCATCCTGTGGTGGCTCGGAAACGATGTCATCACCACTAGGAAGCACCCCGTACCTGTTGGAAAGGGGTAAGGCAGCTGCCACGCGGCCAGATCCCACCTTCGCCTTTCGGCCAGGCACACGCGAGCCCACCACTGTCCGCCATTCACCCTGGAGTGATGGCTGACCGGTAAGATGCTCACTGCCGGAAGACGCAGCGACATCAGGGGTTCCACGTGATTCCAATGCCACCGAAGTAGGCATAGGTCTCACCACAGTTGCCCCAACGCCACTACGAGCCGATGCCTGCGCCTCGAGCTCGATGAGCCTAACAGACAAAGCCTCCACCTGCCCCCGAAGAGTGGCCAATTCTCCTTGCGTCCGCTCACAACAACCACAGTCCCTACACATGACTATGTTTACCCTACTCTATACGGTGACAAATTCCCAAGATAATCTTCTGATGAGCTACTCTGATAATCAAGAAACACTCACTGAAATACGAGACGCGAAAACTACGCTAGGTTTTCCCAGAAAATCTATTTAAAAGCTAAGCGCAGCAAATAAGTACAAAATAAATTTCTCTCCTAACGATCAATTTTAGGTTTATTGCAACCAATTCTGAGACTTTTCAAGCAGAAGGCACTCACATCAATAACATTAAAATTACTTTCATTTACAGTGAAAATTGCTACACCTCCCCCAGTCTTGTCTTTTCTACAGAAGGCTCTGCAGAATTTCATACACAGTGGTTGACTAATGCTAATCAGAGCTTCATTGTACCAATTTTCAGTTACAACTAATATATCGGGTTTGTCAATTCGTGAAATTACATCTAGATCATGCTTATTTCTAAGACCACCAAGATTCTGGTGTATGATTTTAAGGCTGAGTTTCACCTGCTGGACCTTAGAGGATAATTTTGGACTAGCAATGAGGCCAGCAGGCTTTACAAGTTTCCCTGGTTTGCCAGCGGTGGCTGGTGTTGTGTATTGTGTGTGCAGTGACTGATAGTGAGATATGTGTGAATGGTGTGGCATTACATTATTTAATAAGTTATTTGTAAAAAAATATTGTATACCAGTAGTAAATCTAATGATTGTCTCAAACCAGAAGTCTGTATATGTATGTGTAGCTTATTTTAAACTGCTCTAAACTTTGACATGTCCTATATCCTTGTAAAAAGAGATCTATGATGAATACAGCTACTACTATTACTACTACTACTAAGTAGTGGAGAACTATAAAGAGAGCAAAAGGAATGCTGTTAAAAAAAAAAGAGCATTTCGAACATTGGGGCATTTCAAAAAAGTGATAAATTCAGCTCACCACAACACGGGAGATGCCAATTATATACTCTGAACATTTCAAGATTAACCAAACCTACATAAAAGTCATAGTTAGGTGCTGCAGAAACCATGTTCTGCATCAGCATTCCCAAAATTATCATATAATTTAATAAAAACGAAACGATTATGATTGGTCACAGCTAGGGTAATAATTTAAGACTGCATTCAGTCCAGACAGAGATAAAGAACATGTCACTCACAATAAATGAAATTGATAAACGCATCAACACCTCAAACGAGAAATGCAACACCTGGAAACTGTTCTGAGGAGCAATGGGTACTCCACAAATTACATTAGAAGTGTAACAGAGCCAAACACTCGACGAAGTAAGGAACCAGAAAAAGAAACGTCGGGTACGGCCTTTCTGCCATACATTCCCAGAGTGACGGACAGAATCGGCCGTATATTGCGCAAACACGGCGTAAAGACGATTTTCAAACCGACAAGGAAGATCAAAGAGTGTCTTAGATCGGCAAAGGAGAAAAGAGACCCACTTGCACTGTCGGGAATATACCGTATACCATGCACATGCGGAAAAGTTTATGTCGGAATGACTGGACGATCAATTAACACCAGGATCAAAGAGCATAAGCGACATTGCAGGTTGGGGCAGGTGGAGAAATCGGCCGTGGCAGAGCACGCACTGAATGAGACCGACCACGTAATAAAATTCGCCGACACGGAAGTTCTGGCTGTAGAGAAGCACTATCACACGCGCTTGTTCAGAGAAGCTGTTGAAATCCAAAAACACGCGAACAGTTTCAACAAGAAAGAGGAAAGCCTTAAGGTAAACGGATCCTGGCTTCCCGTACTGCAGCGAACGACCGTAGCAGGTCACTGTAGCACGCGGCGCTCAGCTACTGCGGGAGAGTAAGCGAGGAGATCGTACTGCGCGCGGGTGGCAAATTGTCGTGTTGCTGTTTTAACGGCAAAAAAGCAAATTGTCAAGCCCTAGCGCGCAGTATGGTTAAGATGAGCAACGTGGGACGTGATGTCGCGAGAGGTGGCAACTCGGCGACAGAAGAAGCAGTTTCCCCCGCTCCCGCCCTGTACATCAAGTGCAGGGAGGTCGAGTGGGTGGAACTCTATGATGAGATGGGGCAGAGCTGCGACAAGGAGGTCGTCGTTGAGTCCGTCGACTCCGACGCCACCATCAAGCTCCAGGCCGCCGACTGGAGCGACTACAGGGCCCTGAAGGCCCTTGTGGCCGCTCACACGGTGGACGCCCCGGAAAGAGGTGCGACGGGTCAAAAGACTCGTCGCAAAGAAGTCACCAAGGCGCTCCTGAGGGGACTACCTTGGATCCTCACGGAGCGAGCGGTGGAAGAAGGACTGAGCCGCCAAGGTTTTGTTGGGGCAACCGTCAGGTTGCACAACAAAACCAATAGGAAGAAACCGCCTCTGTTTATTGTCGCCACACCAGCGGCGGACAACGGCGGGGCCATTCTTGACATCCGGAAGCTCTTGGGCTTCCACGTGCAGCCGGAGACTCCCCCCCCCCCCCCCCCACCTGGACACGAAGCCACAGTGCTTCAAGTGCCAGGAGGAAGGGCATGTGGCAAAGCACTGCCGCAACGCCGCCAGGTGCGTCAAGTGCGGACGTCATCATGACACCCGCACCTGTACCAGCACCAAAGAAGTCAAACCGACGTGCGCCCGCTGCGGCGGTGAGCACGTCGCCAACTGGCGCGGATGTCAGGCCTTCAACGGCCGAAATCCCGCCACTGCAAAGGAGACGGCGCCCCAGACAAAGAGGCGATGCCGCAGGAGAAGAAGACGACAACGTTCTGCAGCCGCGGCGAGCAACGGAGGGACAGAGGAAACAGCGAGAGGAGGAGGCAACGCCGCGGGAACAACGGCGGCACCCGGAGAAGACTCGACGACGGCCACTGCTCACGTGCGGCCGCCTTCCCCCGCCGCCTATGGCAAGGGCGGAGGGGGGGGGGGGGGCGGTACGACGCAGCAAGTGGGAAGACGGCGGCGACAGCTGGTCCCGACATCGAGTTGGCCCTCCAGGAGGCGGAAACACGATTCCGCATGGTCCTCCATGCAGAGATGGAGGCCGCCTGGCTCACCCTCCGTGAATCCCTCCGACGCGATACCACCAAGGAGACGCGGGCGCTGCAGGCGGATGAGCGGCATAAAGACGACCAGGCCACACAAACGGCCTGGCCGAAGAAGATGACAATAAGTCGGGCCACACAGGCCACATCAGAAGGCAAGGGAGCACGTCAGGACTCATGTGTCCAAACCAAGGAGTTTGTGAATCACAGCCACTACCTTGTGGACAGAGAGATCCTGGACGTCACCAACCCGGACATTGACGACCGCAGTGAACATCAAACGAGCTACTTGATAAGCAAGGAGCTCATACCAAGCTGCGTGCGAGAAGAAAAATATAGAAGAGAACGAGAGGCGGAACGCGAAAGACAACGCGAAGCCGCCCTTGCCCACCGTGAACGCCAGCGCCAACGACGCTGGCAACTCGGTAAATAACGAGAAGGCAACACAACATACAGTTCTGGCCGGGTTTTGCAGGTTTTCCTTGGCCGCTAAGGTAAATACCGGAACTGTCCCCAACAAAGTCCTGCAAATAAATTCCCAATTGGGAGAAATGCCCCCCCCCTACCTTGCACCCCTGCAAAAAAGAAATAAACAGTGCCAAACCAGAATAACTTAAACCCCATGGCTGAAAAGAGCCCAACGCACGCTCTATAACAGCCCGCCCTTCTCCATCTGAAAAAAAAAAAAAGAGCTCGCCTCCAGTTCACCACCGGCAATGGAGGGTGAAGCTTTGACAATGCCAGCCACTCGTGCTGGCGAAACGTCAGAAAAATCATTAGATTAACGTCGGCCGAAGAACCCGAGACAGAAGCCAATAGGCAGTTTGTAGCAACAGTGCCATAACTGCCATAACTTGATCAACGTTTATTTAGCGTCTCTGTTTCCTGTGCTGTGTGATGGTTTTGCATCCCGCCTGGAAGGCGGCGCGTGGGTTGGATCAGGAAAAGGTGAAACACGTCGGTACTGCTGTACGAATTTAAATCCCCTTTACTCAAGCAATACGAATACATAACTTGCAAGGTGGTACGAAGTTAAAGCGAAGTTTCCTGGCTGGCTGCACCTGATGAAAATGGGCAGAATCTGCAGCGGAGCTCGTAGAGCTGCACAGCACCAGCTAGAGGGCGCTTCCGTCGGTGTCTCGTGGTAGAGCCAACCTTCAAAACTATGTGGCATCGTTACTATCGATACCACATCCCTGCCCCCTGAAATGACGGACCTTCTTTGAGTACGGTTTCCGACGGCGGATGGAGGGACCCAGGGGCGGCGCAGCTGAGGGAGTGGACAGCGGAACTGCTGGAGCGCGCTGACCACCAGCGACCCCGAAATGCTCGCGAGGAGGCGGGGAAAACGCCCCGTAGAAAACCTGCCCAGGCCGCGCACCGCTACTGGGTATGCTCGGATGAGGAGGCGGAGCAACGACCTCCATGGGCGGCGGCTGCGGCAGCTTCGAACGGTTCTGGCACCGCGGAGGAACGCCGCGGCGGCGGCGGGAGGCGTCCGTCCGGAGCAGGTGACGGGACCGGCAGCGGCGACGACTGCAGGCGCGCCCGCGGCGGAGGCGGCGTCGGTGGAGTCGCCAGGCGTGGCAGCGGAAGCCGCGAAGACTCCAATTCTGTCGGAAAACAATCAGCGGCAGAAAACCGAGGACGGCACAAACGAATCTGGTTCCGGTGTCGCTTGACAGTGCCGGAGGGACCACAAAGGACAAATAAGGCGCGGCCAAACTGGCGAAGAATGCGCCCCTGCTCCCAGCGCTGCCTGCCAGAGAAAACGCGATAGAACACCAAATCAGGCGGCGCCAAGCCAGAACGATGCGAAGCAGCGGGAGCGTGCGGCGGCGGGTGCAATAGGTGCAGGAGCGACCGATGGGCGCGGCCGTGTAGCAATTCCGCTGGGGAACGGGTGCTGGGAGCAATAGGAAGCAAGGAAAGTCCAGAGCCCGCGCTCGCGAGAGTGCGTGGCGCGCAACTTGCTCATCTGCGCACAAAGCGTTCAGCCTATCCGTTCGACTGGGGGTGGAACGGGGCTGAGGTCAGATGGCGAATGCCATTAGCAGCACAGAACGCTTCAAGCTCTGAGGACGCGAATTGGCGGCCATTGTCGGAGACAATAACTTCAGGAAGTCCCTCAATGCAAAAAATAGACGTCAAAGCCCGAACAGTACTCGCAGATGTAGTAGAAGACATAGGCACAACAAAAGGAAAGTTGCTGTATGCACCAATGACTATCAACCAGCGGGTGTCCCAGAAATGACCCGCAAAATCAATATGAACGCGCTGCCAAGGAGCAGTAGGAGTTGGTCACGCAAAGAAGCGCTGGCGGGGAGCAGATTGATGCTCCGCGCAAGAGAGACAGTTAGCAAGCAAATTCTCAATTTGTCTATCGTCCGCACTATACCCCAATGACCAGCGTGCACCACTCGGAGGATTTCCGGCTGCAACGAACGAGGTACAACCACACGAGAGTGAACATTGTTAGCTCGTAACAAGATAACACCGTGGTGTACAGACAAGTTGTGACGTTGCGCAAAGTGACGTCGAACAAGTGGATCACGAATTTGCGTAGCAGATGGAGGCCATTAAGTACGAATATACTGCAAAAGAATCTGCAAAGAAGTATCGGCGGCTGCCGCGGCAGCAGTGCGACGAAAATCCACCGGAAAACCATCAGCTAATTCCTTATCTTGCGAATCAATAAACATGCAGGACAGACAGTTCGGAAGAATCAAACACTTCGTCAGGACCGATAGGCAGACGAGACAGAGCATCAGCATTGCCATGCTGGGCCGTAGACCGAAACAAAATTTCGTAATTGTAGTTGGACAAAAACAAAGACAATCGTTGCAACTTTTGTGCAGTACGGGCCGGAATTGGCTTTGACGGCTGGAACAACAACGTTAAAGGTTCAAATGGCTCTGAGCACTATGCGACTTAACTTCTGAGGTCATCAGTCGCCTAGAACTTAGAACTAATTAAACCTAACTAACCTAAGAACATCACACACATCCATGACCGAGGCAGGATTCGAACCTACGACCGCAGCGGTCGCAACGTCAAAGGCTTATGGTCGGTGACCAAATAGAACTTCCGACCGAAAAAAAAATCATGAAACTTAGTCACTCCACATACAATAGGTAAAGCTTCCTTCTAGATTTGAGAATAGTTTTTCTGGGCAGAATTGAGCAATTTAGACGCAAAAGCGATCGGGCGATCGACAGAATGAATGCGGTGCGAGAGAACCGTTCTGATGCCGTGAGAAGATGCATCGACAGCCAAAACAACTGGTTTGGAGGGATCGAAAGGAATCAAACAGCGATCACTCAACAAAGCAGATTTGAGCTTGTGGAAAGAGGCGTCACATTCCGAAGACCAAACAAAAGGAACGTTCTTACGCCGAAGGCGATGCAAAGGCGCTGCAATCTGCGCTGCATTTGGTATAAACCGAATATAGAAAGTGATTTTGACCAACACGGACTGAAGTTCTTTCAAGTTCCTGGGTGCTGGAAAGTCTCTAATCGCACAGATGTCCTAAATACTGTATCTCAGTTTGAAAAAATTTACACTTGTCTCTGTTACACTTTAGTCCTGCCTGCAAAAGTACAGAAAATAAGGCACGTTAAGTCTGCAAATCGGCCTGAGACAACTATATCGTCCAGATAATTGGAACAACCGGGGACAGTGGCACACAACTGCTGCAAGTAAGACTGAGAAATAGCGAGCCGAAGCACAACCGAACGGAAGGCGGCGAAACTTGAACAAGCCAAGGTGGGCGTTGATCACAAAATACCGCTGAGACTGTTCGTCGAGCGGAATCTGAAAGTATGCGTCCCACAAGTCAATCGTGGAAAAGAATTTTCCCGCATCAAGATTATCAAAAATGTCTTCAGGACGCGGTAAGGGAAACGTAGCTACCACTCTCTGGGGATTTACTGTAGACTTAAAGTCAGCACAAATATCGAGACAACCGTTTGCTTTTTTCACACACACGATAGGCGAATCCCACTGCGAAGCAGAAACAGGTTCAATGACTCCACTGTCTTGCAAATGCGTAAAGGCCGGTTCCCACTAGGGCTGCCGCGCGTCAGCGGCGTGGTTGCCATGGAAATGGCGTCAGCGGCAAGGCGCGGCGGGCTCTGCGTCGCGGTTTGACCATGTCGAACCGCTTCCGCTGCCGCGTGACGCGCTCCAGGTGCGCGCCGCCAATCACAGAACGCGCTGAGCGTGACGTCAGGTACGGAACCCCGGGCCACACGAACTTTCACCGAACCGCTGGCGCGGACGCGGCGGCAGCTATGAAATACTTATCATCCGATTCCAAGAAAACTATTCGGTAGAAAAATTTGATTCTTGGTCATGTTACAGCCTGATATCTTCTCTCGATAAAGGACCGAATTTCTTTTCGTTATTCGTCGTGGTTACTTGCTGTATCGCATTTACGTAAACCTTTACACGAAATTTGAATGAGTGTGCAGAGGTAAAAACGCATTGCGTGGACTTTGCGTACAGTTCATTTTAGGTAATACATTATTGCGTATGAAATTTAGTCAACATATCGAAATTGTTTTTAAAGGTGAGAGCAGATCGATAGCTATCACCGTTCTCGAGATATTGAGTGATATGTCGCCGGACGGGCTGTGCCGTGACCGCGCGCGGGTTGCTCGCGGCGCGACCGGTACTTCGTCCTGCTCGTCGTAAACCGTGTGGTTGTATCAACCGCAAATTTCGTAAACGGTTCAAGAAATCGAAACGTGTTTTTTTTTTGCAAACGATAACTTGTGAAAAGTCGTGTATTTCGTCGCATGATAAATATCCTAAATCTGTTTATCTACCGAGGTATGAAAGTAACTACAGTTTTTCAGAAAGGATAGATGAATTGTTTTAAACAGCATTTAATAGCATGTGGAATGAGAAGTTAAACCGAAACTAATTTGCTGGTATGTCATAAAATGTAATTTACTAAATATCTACAGCTATTGATTATTTCCTTTGGCAAGTAACAAGCTTTTTTTTCTTTATCCAGTGAACTTTACTGATTCAACGCGCATTTCGCCTTTTACTTTAAGGCATCTTCGGTGGAATCTAGAATGATTCAGTTTTGTTTTGATATGTGATACTTTCAGATTATAAAACAGTTCACATCTTTTTTTACGTGAATGACTGATTACTTACAGTGAATCAAGTTTTTGGCGGACATATACGTTTCGCCTCACCTGGTCACATGCTGGAGGTTGAACTAAAACTTAGATTATGGAACATAAGCACATTTTCATGTTCGCTCTTTTTTCTTCTGTCACTAGCTGTAGACGTTGTACCGAAAATTCTGATTTGAAGTCGTAACTACAGTGTGTTCACCTCATGTCCCTTCCTGTCTGGTTTGTTTATGTACATGTTGCCAATCTGCAGAATTATATGCTGAAAACTAATGTTTGTTTATTTTTGTTCTCTTTATATCTGTATGTATGTGTGGCTAGCCAGTGATAATTATGGAAAGTTGAAAGTAAATCCAGTAGTTGTCAGACAGTGGTTGAAAGATTGGTGTTCAGCTGATTTCAGTTTTGGTTCAAATGTTTTGTGGAGGAGTGCATGGAAGAGTAAATTCACTGCTTACAGTAATAGATAAAATAGTAGAATAGCATTTCAACAGATGATTATTACCAGAATACTATCACCCAACCCCTTTGTCCTCACTCTTTGACGCCCCATAATACGTCCTGTCAACTAACCCGTATTGTTGTCAAGGTTGTGCCGTAATTTCCTCTTCCTCCTCTATTTAATTCCGTACTTCTTCTTTAGTCACACGATCCTCGTATCTAATCTTCAGCATTCTTATTGATCACCACGTTTTGAAAGCGTCCATTGTCTTCTTGACAGAACTGTTCATCATCCACATTTCACTTACATACAAGGCTGCACTCCACACAAATATCTTTGTAAAATAGTATCCAACCATTAGAATTTATATTCGATGTGAACAAATTTTCTTTTTCAGAACGCTTTTTTTGCTATTGACAGTCTTCAGTCAGGTTTGCGTCTGCGCCAGGAAATACCTTACAATTTAAAATCTGGTTTCAAAAACTGTTCCAAATTTATATTATTCTTTCGTGATTCTTAAGCAAGGTGCTGGCGATGATTACATTATGCTCTGTGGGAAATTCTATCAGGTGGCTTCCACTTTCATCCCTTCCACCTAGCCTTTGTGTTCTTACTGTTTTCGTGTACCTGCTACCGTATCACATTTTAAATTTTTGTCTCGGTTAACTATCTGAATAATCTCTTTTATCGTACATTGTTTCGATATGCTAGGGGATAGTGAACAATCATGAACGGTAGTAATGAAATCTGTTTATGTTGAAATGAGAAAACATGAATAATGAAATATGTGAAAAGAGTACATTGTACAGAAAATGAAAAATTGGTATGTCTTCACCCAACTTCGTCTTTCCTTCATGTAGGTGTAAGATATTGTTATTCAAACACACCGGTCGTTTCGGTGGGTCCCAGCCCGTACCTCAGTGGCTGTCCGTCATTGGCTACCGCTAGCGTCTGCCGCTTCCAGGTGGGAACGCCAATTCCGCGAGCCGCCGCGTCAACGCGGAAAACGCTTGCCGCTGCCGTTGCCGCACGCCACGCTGCCGCGCTCTAGTGGGAACCGGCCTTAAGTTCAGCATCTACGGCGTCGCGCAGTGCGTGCGGTACTGGGCGTGCGCGCCAGAAAATAGGCATGCCATTGTCTTTGACTACAACATGCGCTGCAAAGTCTGGCGCAACGAAGTCCATCAGAAACGAGTTCAGCAAAATCATCGCATAATGCGGCAATACTGTCTGCATGGTCACTATCGTTGAGGCAAAGTACATTGTCCTGAATTGCGAGGCCAAAAAGTTCAAATGCGTCCATGCCAAAAATGTTCGTAGCATCACTAGAGCGGAGCACATGGAAAGACACTGTACGCGTCGCTGCACCATACGTGGCTTGCAGACTACACACGCCAAGCACAGATTTCCTGTCCAGTAAATGCAGTCAGTGAGGAATGTGAACGACGAAGCGGGGGCGACCCAAGCAAGGCATACGTTGATTTGTTCAGTAAAGAAACTGGCGCACCAGTGTCCAGCTGCATGCGAACAGAACGTCCACAAATATGCAAAGTAACAAAGTTTCCTCGCATCGCGCTGAATGCAAGAGGAAGTGCCTGGCAAAACTTGATTCACATGACGAGCTGTTGACGCACGTGAAGCAGAAGGCTTTGAGTAAATGGCATTAACGTCCATAGGCTGATGTGAAACCCGATTATGGCGGTTGCCGTTGCGGTGACGCCCACACGAGTCACGCGAACGGGAGACATGTTGTGAATCAAAGTTTCTCTTACTACACACAGCTTGCACATGTCCTTTCCTACTATAAAAATAACACTGTGCTTGACGGGATGGGCAACTATCCCGTGGGTGGGCACGAAACCAGTTCGGACATTATATCAGTTTCTTAGAAGGTGCCTGGTTTGAACCATGTTTACGTGCGCGCAATCGGCGCGGCGTGGCTGGCTTGGAGGGGACGTGTTGTGCCGCGCTAACAGTATACACACCCGCGGTCGAGTAGAACGCGGAAGTAGCCGTGTTTAATGTAGCTTGTCAAAAAAATGGCTCTCAGCACTATGGGACTTAACTTCTGTGGTCATCAGTCCCCTAGAACTTAGAACTACTTAAACCTAACTAAAGTAAGTACATCACACACATCCATGACGGAGGCAGGATTCGAACCTGCGACCGTAGCGGTCGCGCGGTTCCAGACTGTAGCGCCTAGAACCGCTCGGCCACCCCGGCCGGCCAATGTAGCTTGTCTGTCTAGCAAGTCCACTACTTTCTGCAAAGACGGGTTTTTAAATCGGAGGATTTGTTCGCGGATGTGGTGATCTGCCACATTCTGCGCAATAGCGTCTCTAATCGTTATATCCGCATATGAGCGTCCCCATGAGCAATTAAAGTGACAATCAGAAGTGAGTCCCTGAAGGTCCGCTAACCAAGATTTATACGACTGAGTAGGGACACGCCGGAGACGAAAGAAGTTGTAACGTGCAGCTACCACATTTACACTGTCCCGGAAGTGGGAGTTCAAAGCATCAATCACTTCGTCGCAAGTTTTAGTTTCTGGGCGGGTGGTTGGAAACAATTTCACGAGCACACGGTACAACACATCACCCGCGTTGGCAATGAAAAAAACTAGCCGCTCTGTTCCGAAGTGTGCCTCGAGCTGGGCGATGTATTCTGGCCAGCGTTGAACGTCAGGATTGAAGGCACGAAATGGCGGCGCCGTCGGTACAGGCGGTGGCGTCGGAGGCGCCGAAGTAGCTGCAGTTTGTAGTGTGACCAGTCCATTTATGGCACCAAGCAGTTGCGTCATTTGCTGAGCCTCAAAACGGACAAGATCGGACAGCGATGCCTGTTCCTGTGGGGAAATCACAAAAGCTAAAGCAGTACCGAGCAAAAAAAAAGGAAATGATAGGAGATTAAATGCGGCATCCTCGTCGCCAATTTTTTGTATCCCGCCTGGAAGGCGGCGCGTGGGTTGGATCAGGAAAAGGTAAAACACGTCGGTACTGCTGTACGAATTTAAATCCCCTTTACTCAAGCAATAAGAATACATAACTTGCAAGGTGGTGCGAAGTTGAAGCGAAGTTTCCTGGCTGACTGCACCTGATGCAAATGGGCAGAATCCGTAGCGGAGCTCGTAGAGCTGCACAGCACCAGCTAGAGGGCGCTGCCGTCGGTGTCTCGTGGTAGAGCCAATCTTCGAAACTATGTGGCATCGTTACTATCGATACCACAGATAGTGTATCTGCATTTGATACGTGTTCTGTAAACATTTGGTCATTGTCTGATTCATGAAAAGGTTTGCTGATTGGTTGTGCACTGTTGGTCACTACATCGGAATTAAATAAATCTGACATATTTTGAGTAAGTTGTTCATCTTCTTTATTAATATTTATCTGCTCACTGTATAAATTTTGGGCATCTGATGTGTCAAATTGGGCAGCGTTCGTTTTGGCGGAACGCGCCGCGTCATCAATTGTTGTTAAATTTACAGTGGACATAATTAAATTTGTTTGCTCTTCGTTTAAATTTGCCTTGTTACTGGTGGTTGGCACGCACTGATTATCTAAGGCTGGAGGATTAGAACTGTGTCACTGAATTTCTGTAGTATTATCGGTCAAACTACTCAAATCGGTATTTTCATTCATTACACTTGGTAATGTACTGTTTGCAGTTTTTCGCGGAATTTTCCATAAGTCAAAGGTGGACACAAAATCAAACAAAGACAAAGTGGACACAAGGTGAAGCAAGTACAATGACAAGAAAGAGCGATAAATTGAAGATGATCTGTGAAAATAATTTAACAAACTAGCAAATGCGTTGCGCCAGACTCAAACTACACTTATCACTAGATAAATAAGAGCAGATATATAGCTGACTGCTTCTCAGAAAATCCTCAAAAATACGATCCTGGCCGGATGTCGCCAAATGTAACCTCCCAACAGAAAAATAATTATAATTTCACATTTAGTGTAACCTCCCAACAGAAAAATCTCGTTTAAGTTCCCACAAAAAATTTCTTTCCAATAATAAAATTTCTAGTTTTAATGTGACCTTCCATATCGAGATTAATATGTTTTGACGTCAGCAGCGCAGCGTCATGGCCCTGTGAAATCATCCTGAATAAACTGAAAAATTCTTACCTCACAATGTTGTCGCCGGATAACGCTGTCTATATATCTGCTCCTATAGGAAATTTTTGGCACAGCCCAGTGCAATGCTGGCCACTAGAAATTTGTAAGAAAACAACTCATTTTCTTTTGCTTAATCAACATGAGTATGTACAGGAAAAATTCGTAAAATCTTTAAACTCAGATAAATGACTGACAAAAGTTTTCTTCAGAACAAAAGTTATTATTGAAACATTTCTGCAAGGAATTACATGGTACTTTAACATTACAATTGTGGTTAAATCAGTTGTGGCAATTAACATATGCGCGCGGCAACAAAGAACAATAATTTTTTTATTACCTTATACATCGATCAGGCACTGCCCTCGTTCTGCACGACCGGCCCAACACAAGTCAACCGCTGGACTGCCCTGTGCGAGCTACAAAATACGACTGCTGTCTGCAAGCTACTAAACTCGACTTACTGCCAATACTGCTCTTACCTGCGATTCTGTTGTAGCATAGATATTCCATATCACAGGCAGAGCGTGAGCAATCCATCGAAATTACATCTCCTCAAGTGCACTAGCGAATAGTAATGAACCCCTTACACTGTTAGTATCAGATAATTCAGTTACATCTACATCTCTCTCTCTCCCTCTCTCTCTCTATCCCCTGAGAAAGAGATAGCTTGGGGATTTCAACTGTTACTTTTTCTAAATCCAATCTATCAATACCACATTGTAAGTTTAAATTATTAAACTTTTTCTTAATTTCACCAAACCGATCTTCACTCTCCTTTCTTATTAACTGATGCATCTATATGATCTACTACCTAGACGAATCATTTTTCATCTCTTCTGATTTTTTTGGGCTGTATATTATCCTTTTCCTCCCTAGAATCACTAATATGTTTCTCTAGTTGTCTATTCACAGCCTCTATCTCGCTTCCCAACTTATGATTCCCATCTTTACTTCCTGAAGCTCGTTCTTAAACACTCCTCTCATCTTATTGGCCATAGCATTCTCCAGGGCAGAACTATGATTGGACAAAGTATTCTTAATTTTATCATCCATAACGTCACTTTGAACAGCCATAGCATCGTTAAGGGCAGCATTATGATCAGTCAAAGCATTCTTAATTTTATCATCCATAGCATCACTTCGAATGGCCATAGTATCCCTAAGGACAGCACTATGATGGGCCCAAGCATTCTTAATCCTATCATCTGTGGCATTACTCTGGGCAGTCAAAGCATTCTCTACAGCACTTTTAATCTTATCATCCATAGCGTCACTTTGAGTGGTCAAAGCGTTTTTAATGGCAGCACATTGATCGGTCGAAGCATTTTTAATCTTATCATCCATGATGGACAAAGCTTCCTTAATAGCAAGTTCTCATTCAATCGTAGAACCCCATGTTTCAACCATTTTCTTATAGTATTAATTAAGTACTGATTATAAATTCCCTTTTCTTTGAATAGTTGAAATAAATATCTGGGATTGATAGTTTAGCTATATCCTGACTTTACGTTTATCCTATGGATTTAGTATAATTACCTAAGCAGTTAACTCTTTAACTTCTCATCTAGAAGTTATAAACTACTTAACACTTCAACTGATATCATCAATGAAAAACACTATTAGTTATTGTTCACTAAACTCACCACACCAGATTTCTTTTAATTAATACTGTCAAATATCGTTGCAGTGAGACAACCCGTCGAATGCAGTAAGCTGGCGATAGCTGCACTTCGTATCAGTGCACTGGCAGGCCACTATAGCCTCAAGGCAGATCAGTTACAACTTGTACCAGCTGCTGTGCAGGCGATCCTGTGACGCTGCTAGGCTGGTGATCAGGTGGCTCCTAGACGCCTATGCTCATCAACACCAGGACCTGTAAGAAACTTCCCCCTCTCTTTTTATTTATCCCCAGGGCCTCTTATTCTTTTCTTGTGTTTTCGTCTTTGTACTTGTTCTTCGTCTTCGGTCTTCATCTTCTTTCTTGTCCTTTCTCTCTTCTCTGTCGTTTACTTTCTTCTTAGTTCCAAATTATAACTTTGGTTTGTGAGTTAATTTCGTTTTCGCTTTATTTTCGTGCCCGTATTTTCTTCGTTTCTATTTCTCTCTGGCCATACTGTTATCACATATCATTGTCAGTAATCCAGTATTCTTCAGGCCATGTCCTAAAATCTCGGCTGCCACCTACAATACGCTGTACTGTCCACAGAAATGTATCTGCAGATCAGCACGACAGTGCTATCAATTATACTGAATGGGCTGATACTTAACGTCTTCTCTTCCAAAGAATTGTTCTCTATGTTTTGCAGGTTTGAACTTTCAGAAAGGACAAACGAGCACAAATAGCTTTTATTCTCGTAAAGATTGGTGCTGGAAATATCAATTTCAGGCTACATTTAGTATTCGGACATATTGCTGTTAATTTCTCTTCTCAAGGCAACCAGATATGCTCGCATGTATTGCTAAACAGTCAAATGCGCAATAGCGGTAAGCATATCTCTAATCCGCGTAATTTAACCGTCAAAATATTTAACTTTTCAATGTTAACTTTCAATAAAAATTTAAAACTGTCAAGAACTTTCAGGTTAACTTTAACTATTCTCACTATTAAAAAAAAAAAGAAAAAGAAAGAAAGAAAGAACAACAAGCAGTCGTATGATTGTCCAACGTTTCCTCGTTGCGTTTTATTTAGTCCTCGATCTTTTCTTTTTAGCCGATGAGGATCTTGATTCAGTTTTGATAACCGACTTCAAGCAAGCACACTTCGAAAACAAAAAGTCTTCAACAGCAGGTTGTTTTCTTTTCACAAAAATTATCTTCTCCGTTTCCAGAATGAGATTTTCAATCTTTAGCGGAGTGTGCGCTGATATGAAACTTCCTGGCACATTAAAACTGTGTGCCCGGCCGAGACTCGAGCTCGGGACCTTTGCCTTTTGCGGGCAAGTGCTCTACTAACTACCCGGCTCAGTTAGTAGAGCACTTGCCCGCGAAAGGCAAAGGTCCCGAGTTCGAGTCTCGGCCCGGCACATAGTTTTAATCTTCCAGGAAGTTTCATCTTCTCCGTTGGTTTATTGACAGTTCTTCACAATACACAGAGTATGGTATACATTTCCATTAAATGACTTACTTCAATGGAGAAAAGACATGAACTGAACAAAATTATAATAGTAACAGTTTCTCTATCGTATTAACAATGTTATACTTTACTCGGTATCGAATCTGCTGGCCCAACGTCGTCGTTCTCTGGCGTGGCATGGCTGTCGGCTTAGTGCGTGCGGCGACCAACTTCCCAAGCTGCCATTACCGTGCTGCTGCCTGTCCGCCGTCGTTGTTTCAGCGTCTTTGAACAACACATGGAACATAAGAACACAAAATACTACACATAGTACATCTTTTACACAATTTTAATCTATTACATTTATGAATATTAACCATGAAACTCGTTAACTACTTGCTACTTCACATATTATCGTATTCTTACTGCAAGGAAGGCAGTGCTGATCGGCAAATGTGCGATACTCACTCAAGAATATGAGTCCAGGTACACTGCTCTGTACTGGTTTTTCACTGTTTGTTTTTCACATAAGAAATTGTCTATTGCGTTTGCGTGCCTAATGTCCTCCCTTTCTTGCTCATCAAATATTTAATTTTCTTTGCCGGAAGTTGGTAGTATAAATCTATCTCATCAGGATATCATTCTTTTCTTTCTGATAATGCTTTTACATCTGAGACAGCCTGGTTCATTTGTTTTTTGGCATGTTCTGTATCTGGCGTCTATGGCGTTTGGTACTGTCAGGTGATTCTTTTTCCACAGTATCTGTGTCTTCCATTTCATAGTCTGTTTCACTGGAAAAAGTCTGAAAGAAATGCACTATGTTAATTATTGGAAACTGTATCCTAAAATTAGTAATGTGAACCATAATCATTTATAGTATTATAGTGAAAGTAGTAATCCATTTTTCTTTATTTCTCTTTCAGTTGCCTGCACGTAGTGTAGAATTGCTTCTTGTAGCACAAAGATTTGAAAACCCTTGGCAATTCCCACATTGCCTGGGAGTCTGGATGCAAACATGACAAAATACAGACTCCTATCAATAGTGGATCAGAGGTTTTTAATTATAAAAGTTTTTTCAACACAATAATGCTAGGTGTAGCTGACAGTGACAGCAACTTTTTGTTTGCAGACATTGGTACCCCTGGCCAGATGAGTGATGGCGCAGTTTTCCATGACAGTTTTCTTTACCACAAAATTCAGGACACTGATGCGGTTCCCCAACCAACTTCTCTTCTTGGTGGAAACCTACCAGTTCCTTATGTTTTTCTAGGAGATGCCACCTTTGTATTAACAGACAGAATCATAAAGCCTTATCCTGTGGTACCACCCAGTGATAGCCAAAAGCGAATATCTAGTCAGCATTTATCATGTGCCAGGTTGAAACTGAATGTACATTTGGTAGAATGACATCAGTTTTACCAGCTTTTCAGAAACCAATTTTGTTGGGATCAGAAAAAGTAACATTTGTAACGCTCAAATGTGTAATATTGCATAAATTTTTAAGGAAAATCAGAACTTCACATAGCATGTATATATCTGAACGTGCAATACAACGCATCTTACAGGAAAATCAACCTACACTAGTGCCATTAATTAACGCACCAAGGCGATCTTGAATATGAAAATGTATACGAGATTACATGATAATAAAAAAGGTCTCATATAAAAATAGCTTTGTTTCAGTTCACTTACACCTGTATTTATTGTATTAGTATTCTTCTTTCTATAAATATGACCAAGAAAACTATCCATCAAGTTGTAAGCAAACCATGTACAACTGTATATGTCATCTATTGATGTCCCTGAAATGAGCGATACTTTTGTTTTCTTTTGGTATCATTGACATATGGACATAAAAGTTTCATTCTCCTTTTTAAGTTTGTTGTCGGTATAATTCAGACTAAATTTCTGTTTTATCCTCTGTCAAGCATCTGCATTTGCATTGCAGCTATTGTGGCTACTTATCTCTGGGTTCCACAAGGTACTTTCTTGCTGATATAGCTCGAAAAATCGCAGCACTTGACTACTTATCCACTGTTCCTATGCCATTTCGAAATTACCATGTGGAAACTAATGAGCGAACAAATAACCTCTACTCCAAAGCTACAGTGACAGAAAGTAATCAAATTTCTCGCCAATGTGCGGATGGCATATCGATATTGGCCCAATATTTGATGTTTGGTCGAAATACCCACAAGCGTCGGATTCGTACCAACGTTGGGGCCAATGTTTCTTCCAATGCTGTTCCATAGATTTGGCCAATACTGTTGTCGCCAATGTAGGATCTGGCCATACCACAAACACCATCTCGGCTTCTTACCAATATGAATACTGCACCGGTCTCCTCATCCTTACAACAGCTGCGTCTGTCACACAAGGAAGATATGCATGTGGTCAGAGGAACTCTCATTTGTCAGAACTATCTATTGTGGCAATGATGCATTTCCGGACACATGTTAATAGGACTTTTCTTCCGCCATTCCAGTCAGGAATCCATCCCTACAATTTGTCGGTTTTATTACTGTTCAACCTGTACATATGTTTTGGTTTTGTTTATTCTTTGATCTATGCTGTTTATGTTTTTTATCTTCTGTGCCTAGTGTTTTTATCGCATAGTTATGGGGTAACGTGAATATTCTATTCCTGGTGGATTACTGTAAAGCTGTGAGATGTATTCTCAGAACCTGTTATACAGGGTGATTCAAAAAGAATACCACAACTTGAGGAATTTAAAACTCTGCAACGACAAAAGGCAGAGCTAAGCACTATCTGTCGGCGAATTAAGGGAGCTATAAAGTTTCATTTAGTTGTACATTTGTTCGCTT
The DNA here is from genome assembly GCF_023898315.1 of Schistocerca nitens. Lineage (NCBI taxonomy): Eukaryota > Metazoa > Arthropoda > Insecta > Orthoptera > Acrididae > Schistocerca > Schistocerca nitens. The sequence continues at coordinate 467,827,606 of NC_064622.1, forward strand.
GAGGCGCTGTTGACTAGGCTCAAATGGAAACAGATGAATCTTTCGTTTCAAAGATTGTGTTTAGTGATGAAGCAACTTTCCACACTAACGGGAAAGTCAACCGTCACAATGTCTGTATATGGGGCACTGAGAATCCGCGGGAAACAACTCAGTATGAACGTGATTCGCCTAAGGTGAACGTTTTCTGTGCCATTTCAGCCAATAAAGTTTTTGTTCCCTTTTTCTTCGAAGGTGCTACTGTAACTGGACTACAGTACCTGGAGATGTTAGAGAATTGGCTGTTCCCTCAGCTCGAACAAGAAGCACAACAATTCATATTTCAGCAGGATGGAGCGCCACCACATTGGCACTTATCTGTCCGTAACTACCTGAACGTCAACTACCCGAGGCGATGGATCGGCCGCCAGGCAGCCCGTGACAGAGCACTTCATCACTGGCCTCCAAGAATCCCTGATCTTACCCGCTGCAATTTTTTCTTATGGGGGTATGTTAAGGATATGGTGTTTCGGCCACCTCTCCCAGCCACCATTGATGATTTGAAACGAGAAATAACAGCAGCTATCCAAACTGTTACGCCTGATATGCTACAGAGAGTGTGGAACGAGTTGGAGTATCGGGTTGATATTGCTCGAGTCTGGAGGGGGCCATATTGAACATCTCTGAACTTGTTTTTGAGTGAAAAAAAAACCTTTTTAAATACTCTTTGTAATGATGTATAACAGAAGGTTATATTATGTTTCTTTCATTAAATACACATTTTTAAAGTTGTGGTATTCTTTTTGAATCGCCCTGTGTTTTTTCGCCGTTTCTCCTGTGACAACATTCAACAAAGTTGGTCGTTGGTTGGACAAATGAGTTTTTAGTGTAGTTCAGATTTGTCAAGTTTAGATATATGCATGATTAAATTGTTAAACTATAGCCTACACAGCTTGTATCGATACTCATAAGTCCTTTCAGTAAATAGTTATTATTCAACTAACAAATCCTACTTGAGAATTTTGAGTCCGAAAAATAGGATATATGTTAATATTTATAATGTGTAATTTATTTACATTCTTATCTGGAGTGACTTTTAATTGATTATTTTGCGGATAAGTCAAGCCTGCAGCTTCATAATCCTTTCAAAGAATACTTAACATATTAAATTATTATCAGAATTATTTTGTTCGTGGAAAGTCATCAGACAAGTTGATCCGGCACAGTATCGTCTATTTCTGCTTGAAAATATGCAACACATTATATATCCCACTCTGTACATCTACGCTACATGATTACTCAGCAATTCACAGTTAAGTACCTGGCAGAAAATTCATCAAATCATCTTCAAGCTATTTCTCTACCATTTCACTATCGAACATTTTTATGCAAGCTCTAATTTGTCATATTTTATTATGATTATCATTCCTGCCTATGTAGGAGAAGATTTGTAATTGAATTCTCATGAGAAGATCTCCCTGCAGCGAAAAACTCCTTTGTGTTTAAGACTGCCATCCCAGTTCATGTATCAAATCCATGGCACTCTCTCTTCCGTTTCGCAGCAATACATAACGAGATGCCCTTCTTTGAAATTTTTTGGATGCCCTCTGTCAATCCTATCTGAGGCAGAACCCACACTGCACAGCAATACTCCAGAAGCGGGTGCACAAGTGTAGCATAACCAGTCTCTTTAGTAGACCTGTTGCAAGTGTCCTGCCAATTAATTGTAGTTTTTGGTTTGCTTTACCCACAAGATTAACTATGTGATGGTTGCAGCTTAAGTTGTTCATAACTGCAATCCCTAATTACTTAGTCGAATTTACAGACATTAGATTTGTGTGATTCATCATGTAAGCGAAATTTAGCGGATCCATTTTGGTACTAATGTGGTGACTTCATAGTTTTCATTATTTAGAGTCAATTGATAGCTGGAAGCAAGGGGGAACTAAGCAGTAATTTATCCTGAGGGCATGTGTCTTTACTGTTTGTGTAAATGATGATGGCGTCCTCTTTGGTAAAATATTCTGGAGGTAAAATAGTCCCCCATTAGGATCTCCAGGTGGGGACTACTCAGGAGAACGTCGTTGTCAGGAGAAAGGAAACTGGCGTTCTTCGGATCGGAGCGTGCAATGTCAGACCCCTTAATCGGGTAGGTAGGTTAGAAAATTTAAAAAGGGAAATGGATAGGTTTAAGTTAGATACAGTGGAAATTAGTGAAGTTTGTGGCAGGAGGGACAAAACTTCTGGTCAGGTGAATACAGGGTTATAAATACAAAATCAAATATGGGTAATGCAGGAGTAAGTGTAATACTGAAGAAAAAATAGGAGCATGGGTAAGCTACTATGAACAGCGTAGTGAATGGATTATTGTAGCCAAGGTAGACACAAAGCCCAAGCCTATCACAGCAGTACGAGTTTATATGCCAAGTAGCTCTGCAGATGACGAAGAAATTGGAGAATGATGAGATAAAAGAAATTATTCAGGGAGACGAAAATTTAATAGTCATGGGGGACTGGAATTTGATAGTAAGAAAAGGAAAAGTAGTAGGTGAATATGGAATAGGGATAAAGAATGAAAGAGGAAGCCGCCTGGTAGAATTTTGCACAGAGAATAACTTAATGATGGCTGACAGTTGGTTTAAGAATCATGAAGAAAGGCTGTGTACGTGGGAGAGATCTGGAGACACTGGAAGGTTTCAGATGGATTGTATAATGGTAAGACAGAGATATAGGAACCAGGTTTTAAATTTTAAGATATTTCCAGGGGCAGATGTGGACTCTGGCCACAATTTGTTGATTATGAACTGTTGATTAAAACTGAAGAAACTGCAAAAAGGCAGGAATTTAAGGAGATAAACTGAAAGAATCAAAGGTTGTAGAGAATTTCACAGAGAGCATTAGGAACGATTGACAACTACAGGAGAAAGAAATACAGTAGAAGAAGAATGGGTAGCTTTAAGAGATGAAACGATGAAGACAGTAGACGAACAAATAGGTAAAAAGACGAGGGCTAGTAGAAATCCTTTGGTAATAGAAGAGATATTGATTTTAACTAATGGAAGGAGAAAATATAAAAATGCAGTAAATGAAGCAGGCAAAAAGGAATACAAATTGAAATGCCGGCTAAACCCACTGAGCAGAACAGTTGATTAGGATTGTGAAAAGGGCCAAATAAGGTTGGGTTCAGTTTCACCTTAAAATTGGTATTTATTGTAATTTAATAACACATTCACAACCAAAGTGGCACGTAGCTGAACTTTTACAACTACGAGTTTCAAACCCAAATCTTTCACAGCTGAAGGCCTCCAAAAGAGAAATCTTAAAAATCAAAAAGGTAAATTTCAAGTGACTGAAAACAGGCAGTTACAATTACAAATAAAATATACCTTGTACTGCTGTGATTGGCTTGGGCTTCGTATCTTCCTTGCTACAATAATGCATTCAATACGCTGTTCATAGTAGCTTACCCATGCTCCTATTTTTTTCTTCATTATTAAATCTATTCCTGCATTACCAATATTTGATTGTATACATATATCACAGCTAGGCTGAAAGCCTCAAGGCAAGGGCAGACAGACAAACATCAACAAGATGCAATACAAACGGCTGAAGGCCTACGATAAAATTTTCAAAATTTTAAAATAAATCACCATAACTTTTCAAAGGCAGAAGTCCCCAATGTTTAAGCTTGAAAGGTAATTTTAAGAATAAGGTTCCAAACTGCAATTGTTAAGCTTGAAAGGTAATTTTAAGAATAAGGTTCCAAACTGCAATGTTTAAGCTTGAAAGGTAATTTAAAGAATAAGATTCCAAGACTGAAGGTTCACAATCAATTTTCCAAAATCATTAAAAAATATAACCATAAGCCTTAAGTTGTAAGTAGCCGAAACAGGACTAAAAGAGAATGGCAATAACCTTTCAGCAAATATCCACTTGCCAGAATTCAAACTTACATAAAACACAGTAAAACATAGAAAATTTTCTTTTATCATTGGCTATGATGGATTATAAACAGACAATTAAACACTGGTGAGAAATATAATGAAGAACAGCACTCAGAAGCCTCCAGGGGTCGGTCTGCCCTCGTTCACTTAGATGAGACAGGTGGTGACCCCAACTACACTTGATCCGTAGGAACCAAACCAAGGGACAGCAGCGGACTGACTAACAAACGACTTGCTTGCCAACAATCAGTACATGAGAATTCAAACACCAAATGTTACAGGCGTGATTATCCACAATCAAATATGTATATGTATTAAGCTGTCAAAACCACAAAACAGGTGAGGAAAAGACACTGCCTGAAATAACGTTAGTGGCCAGGACAGGTAACCAGAACACTAATAGCCACAAGGAAGACACTTCCGCTGGTGCACTTGAACTGTAATCAACCAATATGGTTAATTCCACTACATGGCGGCTAAATTTCAGCAATACAAACACTCGGTGTTGCTCACAGGAAAACCTCCCCAACAGCGAACCACTGAAACGAACCACACAACATGAATGGACGGGGCTTGGATATGTGAAACCACTACTCAACGTTGACGTCCTGAGTCGGTGAACCATGAAGCTCGTAGTGATCGGACAGCTCCACACATGCTCCGACACTGAGCAGGGACTTCCAGCGGACTCATCCAACTGCACCACACGGAGATAACTTGCCTGGTCTGCAGCAACCGACCGACTTCCCTCAGAATGCCGACAATATCTAAAATAGTCGTCAGTGGAAATAACGTCAACTACACACACAGCCTGACAAACACTTGCACGAATACCTGAACGATACCCAACAGTAAATAAGCACCCACGAAGACAAATCGGGACTCGATGCACACACACACCGCCGACTCATGAACGATCGGCGAGCCAAAACGCGTCGTACGGTAGGACGACCGACCGACGATCCACCAAGGCCGTGACCCACCTCAAGTGATGCGTGGCGGCAGTGGCCGGACGAGCCATGCCGATGCAGATCTCACAGCCCCAACCCGACTGCACTAGTGTCACATTGCAACTCCCTGACTGGCAAGTCTGGACTTCTCTCGAGACGCGTTCCAACTGACTGGCAGACCCGAACTCGCTACCCGAAGTCGCCTTACGACAGACAACAACCGCGAAATAACAGCAGTCATGCAAAGATACTACGGCAGGTGATATATCGATATGCGCTGCTAGCGCCGGTCACGGCCAGGCAAAGCAGCAACTCAGAGACAGTAGTAATTTAAATTAACGTAGTGAGGTGGAAGTACGTTAAAAACAGGGTGAAAATACATGATGGCGGGAACACAAGCCATAAACGGCGCACAAATGTCTCATAAATGAGATCACCAGGAACTGCAAAATGGCTAAGCAGGAATGTCTAGAAGACAAATGTAAGGCTATAGAGGCATGTATCACTAGGGGTGAGACAGATGTTGCCTACAGGAAACTTAAATAGACCTTTGGAGAAAAGAGAACAACTTGTATGAATATCAAAAGCGTAGATGGAAAACCAGTTGTAAGCAAAGAAGGGAAAGCAGAAATGCGGAAAGAGTATGTAAGGGTCTGTACAAGGGCGATGTACTTCAGGGAAATATTATGGAAATGAAGGAGGACATAGATGAAGATGAGATGGGAGATATGAAGGGCTTATTTCAATAGTTGTACAAGTCCATTTTTGTTCATTTTGAGATGCAGAGCCCCAATGTTAAATGAGCGCTGAAAAAACTGCAGTTGAGATACCAGAAATATTTAAGTATATATACTCATTTAACTTTAGGAATCTGTATCTCAGAACGAACAAAAATGGAATTGTATCACTATTGAAATAATTCCTTCATATGACACTGTGTGAAGAATTAGACAGCACTGAAAGACCTAAGTCGAAACAAGGCCCTGGAAGTAGACAGCGTTCCATTAGAACTACTGATAGAATCTGGAGAGCCAGCTCTGACGGAACTGTAGTGAGCAAGATGTATGAGACACGCAAAATACCCTCAGACTTCAAGAAGAATATAATAATTCCAATCCCAAAGAAAGCAGATGTTGACAGGTGTAAAAATTACTGGACTATCAATTTTTAATAAGTCATGGCTGCAAAATACTAAAATTAATTCTTTACGGGCGAGTGGAAAAACTGGTAGAACCTGACCTCGGAGAAGATCAGTTTGGATTCTGTAGAAATGCTGGAACACATGAGGCAATACTGATCCTACAAATTATCTTACAACATAGATTAATGAAAGGTAAAGCTATATTTGTAGCATTTGTAGACTTAGAGAAAGCTTTTGACAATGTTGACTGGAATACTCTCTTTCAAATTCTAAAGGTCTCAGAGGTAAAATACAGGGAGCGAAAGGTTATTTACAATTTGTACAAAAACCAGATGGGAGTTATAAGAGTCAAGGGGCACAAACGAGAAGCAATGGCTGGAAAGGGAGTGAGACAGGGTTGTAGCCTATCCCCAATGTTATTCAATCTATAGATTGACTCTTACATAGAAGATTACGGTAACCAGCCATTTTTTACAATGCTATTTATTTATTTAAACAGTGCCATTACCAGTTTCAAAGCGACAGGTTCATTTCAGACGGCTAGTTCACGTTTTACATTACATTTCCCCTTTCGTTTCCCCATCTGACGAAATTTCTTTGGGGTGGTGGTGCCGATGAAGAATCCATGCCATTATGTTCCTGTTCAGGCTGCTTATCATCTTGCAGCATCAAAAAATGTATTATGCTTTTTTTTATCTAAACATGCACATAATGTAAAGCACCACTCACACAGTAAGAAGTTTCGTCACATGAGATGAAAGTGCTGTTCAAATAAATAAAGCGCTGTTTAAATAAATGAACAGCAATTTAAAAAGTGGCTTGTTGCCGTAATCTTCTATGTAAGCATCAACCTATATTTTGTACACATCCACAGGCTCAAAATGTCAGTTTTTGACACAATAGCATTACTCAGTCTGTATATTGAGCAAGCAGTAAAGGAAACAAAAGAAAAAAATGGAGTAGGAATTAAAATCAATGGAGAAGAAATGAAAACTTTGAGGTTTCCCGATGACATTGTAATTTTTTCAGAGACAGCAAAGGACCTGGAAGAGCAGTTGAATGGAATGGACAGTGTTTTGAAAGGAGAATGCAAAATGACCATCAACTAAAGCAAAATGAGGATAATGGAATGTAGTCGAATTAAATCAAGTGATGCTGAGGAATTAGACTAGGAAATGAGACACTTAAAGTAGTAAATGAGTTTTGCTATTTGGGGAGCAAAACAACCGATGATGGTCGAAGTAGAGAGGATATAAAATGTAGGCTGTGCAATGGCAAGGAAAGCGTTTCTGAAAAAGAGAAATTTGTTAATATTAAGTATAGATTCAAGTGTTAAGAAGTCCTTTCTGAAGGTATTTGCATGGAGTGTAGCCCTGTATGGAAATAAAACATGGACGATAAATAGTTTAGACACGAGGAGAATAGAAGCTTTCGAAATATGGTACTACAGAAGAATGCTGAAGATTAGATGTGTAGATCACGCTACTAATGAAGAGGTACTGAATAGAATTGGGGAGAAGAGGAATTTGTGCCACAAATTGACTAGAAGAAGGTGTCGGTTGGTAGGACATATTCTGACACATCAAGGGATCACCAATTTAGAATTGGAGGGCAGTGTGGTGGGTAAAAATCGTAGAGGGAGACCAAGAGATGACTACACCAAGAAGATTCAGAAGGTTGCAGTTTGTAGTAGTTACTTGGAGATGAAGAAGCTTGCACAGGATCGGGTAGCAGGGAGAACTGCATCAAAAAGTCTCTTGACTGGAGACCACAACAACAACAGAGACAATTGTAACTTTTCGCATCATACAAATATCTTGTTTAAATGTTGGATTCTTAGAGTGAACGTACTACCTGGAACACATTGTAAGTGTTTAAATATGGCTTACAAACTACCTTATATGGAAATAAATTGAATATAAATGTTGGAATTTTGCATTTACACTATACTGTGTGTCTCCCCTATAGGTCATAAGTCGCATTTTCTCTGGTGTTTGGGCAGATATTTGCAATTTCATTCTTGTAATATGCAGCGGGAATCAGTCGAAACAGATACTGTTCTTTAAGTCTCTCAGCTCTAGACAGACTCTGACACTGTGCAGAGACCGCCAGTGGCCCAGTCCACTACGACGCACGGAGACGTCCTCGGACGAGCCGACCGACCAACAATCCACCAAAAGTCAGGCCCAGCTTAATTGATGTGTGGTGGCAATGGTCGCGCGGGCGATGGTAACGCAGGGCTCACTGCTGGCTCAGGCTGCACTCCCAATGCGTTGCAACTGACTGCCAGAGCCCAACCCACGACCTGAACCGCCGCCGTGAACTCTCCTCCTCGCACGTTCCGACTGACTCCACGACAGAATGCTAACGTCAACTACAGACACACACTGACAAACGCTTGCACCAAGACCTGAACGATACCCAAGAGCAACGTCGACGCAGACCTCGCTGCTCCATCCCGACTGGCAGGTCCGGACGCTCCAGACGCGTTCCATCTGACTGGCATCCCGAACTCGCTATCTGAACTGCCCTGCTGGCACGTTCCAACTGACTGCACTACAGACGACAACCGGGAATTAATAGCAGTGGAGCAAAGGTACTACAAGAGGGGATATATTGATATGCGCTGCTAGCACCAGTCACGGTCAGGCAAAGCATCTACTCAGTGACAGTAGTAATTTAAATTAACGTAGTGAGGTGGAAGTACGTTAAAAACAGGGTGTAGGTATTTGATGGCGGGAACACGAGCCATGCACAGCTCAGTCTTCTTAGGATTAACCTTTAGATCCTGTATAATGCACCAGTCTTTCACAATGTCCAATGCACCTTGTGCCATTTTATAACTGGGTCAGTAAATTTGCCAAGTATTACTATGACATGGTCATCTGCATATCCTTGGCAAAAACATTGTCTGGAATTTAGTTCCTCAACGAGTTCGTTAACCACTAGATTCCACAATAAAGGGGGCTGAACTCCTCCCTGTGGACAACCTCTAGTCGTGGTAGTTACCATCTTTTCATTCTTCATAGTAGCCTCTACCTTTCTTCCACTAAGCATAGCCTACATATAGTGGCTCCTAGGTGATGCACATCTGCTGCCCTTACCATGGAATCGAAGGTGGTGTTACTGAAGGCCCCCTCGATGTCCAGGGAGATGCAGAGGGCTATTTCTTGGAAGTGAAGTGCTTTCTCCACCCTCCAAACGAATTAATGGAGAGCTGTCTCACATGATTTGCCTGGTTGATATGCATGTTGGTTTGAATGTAGAGGGGCCCTAATTAGCCTCCTCTCCCCAATATATATATTAATCAGTTTTTCCAATGTTTTAAGAATGAAGGAGGGTAGACTGATTGGTCTCATATTCTTGGTATGGTCAATGCTCCCTGGCTTGGAAAGAAAACAACCTTCACTGCCCTCCAAGCATTGAGAATGATTCCTACTGCTAGGCTAACCCTGAATAACCTGCATAGTACTGCTGTTGCAGGAGACCTGGAAAGATTCCATCTAGGCCAGGTGACTGAACAGTTGGAGTGTTCCCACCGCCCCACATTAGGTTGTGGGCATTGGTGTCAAATGCAACCAACATATGGACACCTTGCCAATGGCAAGCTTCTATCAGTCTCCTCACCTCCAAAGCAGGAGGAGAGCTGTCTTTGTAAGGAAGGTATTCTGAGGCCAAAATAATTTCCCTCACAATACCTTCATCACATTGCTGCCTTCTGATGGTCCCTAGGTCCCTTGAGTAGAAATCCATCATTGGCATGAAAGAAATTCCATTTCTTACATAAATGCATGTTCTGGAGTTTCTTAGATTTCTAGCATAAATCAGCTTACCCCCAGTGCCACTGAGGCCCAGTATGCACCTTTCATATAAGTAGAGTTCTTGTATCAGGGCCACGTCCACTTCCTGCCTCCACAGGTAGCGGCTCAGGGCAGCAGAGGCCTCTTCACTGTGATGCAGATTATTTTGCAACACCTCCAGTCTCTGTCTTGTTACCATAATTGCCTTTGAGGTCTTTGATAACCCTGACAGTGACCTGCAAGAACCCTAAAAACAATTTCAGGTCTTGCTCTCGCATTGCCTTCAGGGACTTCTCTCCGACCTCCACCCACCAGGGTTCGTTCTTCCAGTACAACGTTCTCTCCAGTCCTCTGTCGAGACTTTTTGGTTCTGGACCCCTATTTTCTCGAACAGTGTCTTAAGGGAGACATCCTTAATAATCTTTGATACTCATATTGATACCTTTGCGGTCTTAAGAAGCTCCGCTGCCATCTTGACCAGCAGCCTTACATCCTCCCATTGGGATATCATGGGCACCTTGTCCTTAAGCCATTCCACCATGTGCTTCCCCTCATAGACAAAAATGAGAGCAGTACGATCTAGATAGACCCTCTTGAAGTTGGGTCATGCATCAGCACCCCTCTCCCCCGCCAATCTTTCCAAAGAGGGCCATCTGTACAAGTTTCTCTTGCAGTGAGGTGATGGCTACCAGTGGATAGCCTTTCTCGATAGTTGCCATCTTAAAAACCGAGACTGCAGTACTATAGGTCTCCCTATTTCTTGCCTCTGTTTTCTTCTGGGCTCGCTTATCCAGGGAGAAGGGAGTCTTAGATTCCTCCCTTATCCTCTTGCTGCCTGTTTTCGACATTGCAGTGGTCTGCATATACCCTTCAACCAGAGACAGTTTTTTCTTGAGTGCCTTAGGCTCAAACCCTTTTAGTTTCCTCCACTTTTCTTTTGGAAGCCATTCTTTCCCTTCCTTTTGTCTTTGTTCCCTGAATAGTTTCCTCCTCTGGGCCCCAGACAGGCTTTAATCTTGATCTGGTCCAATTTCTCGGTTACAGTGCCCACTTCTGGCTCAGGTACAGACCCTGGGAATGCATTCCATCAGTCCTGACTCCAATGTTTCGGTGTCTGAGGTCTCAGTTAGCCCCTTAGTTATTTTTAATTTATTTTCTTTATTCGTGTCCATTTGGTCCCACGAGATTTGGGGATCTACACGGTCCACACCACGAATACCCCACGCAGTGTAAGGCTACTTACTCAGGGAGATCATCCAGTATTCCTGAGGCTCCATTTGTGACACATCTTCCGGTATACCACGCACCCCTTGGCATGGATAGCATCACACCTTGGGTTAGGAAAGGGAGTTGGATAAGAATTAGGAGTGGATAACAAAGATGGAACGTTGTGAGACACTCTTAGTCTGATCCATTAGCTAAAAAAGCCTTTCTGCTAGTACATCCTCTACCTTCGGCATAGCCCTCAGCTTCACGAGGATACGTAAGCATCTCCACCTGCATGGACAGTGCTTCAACAAGGTGGTGTCCCCCGGAGAGGAGCATCAGGTTACTTGGTCACATATCCCACTCATTTGCATGATACACACAGTACATTGCCACTGTGTCCAGAGTGCCTAGTTCTGTGAATGGTCCCATACTGAAGCTGAAGACAAGGATAATAAGCAGAAATATATTATAAGCTACAGGAACCTCCAGATGTGTCTCAGTTTGGGGATGAAACGTTTTAGAATCATATACAGCATCTCCTTCAAGTAGTGTTGCTTGCTGAAGGAGTACATTGATGTAAATACCGAATGTGGGACACTGAAAAAGATTTTTATGAGTTAATGAAAAATTCAGTTTTTGGGAAAGTAATGGAAAATGTTAGAGAATACCACAAAATTCATTTAGTTTACCTTGGGATGGACACTGACCAGTCCAAGTTTCAAGCGGGCCACTATCTGCAATCAAGGACGAGTTGCCATGGGGATAGCTAAGATTTTGGTGCAGTTCATGAAGTCTGTCTATGATGCTTTTGGACCTCTCCAAACTCCACATGCACCAATTTCACTATGTGTACACACACACACACACACACACACACACACACACATTATACATATATATTTGAAGGGGGGCTTTAAGGGTTTCCCTGCTCATGAGACTGGTGACACTCAGAGAAGCTGAATATGGAGCATTATGTATGTGCATAGTGAAACAATATTCATGGATAAAAACACTAGTTTATTGGTTAAGTTCTTTTGTTTCTTTTCACAGTGCAGTGCTGAAGTTTGTAACCAGGAGTAGAGTAGTGCAGAGTAGAGTTTAATTGGTTCTAGTAATCATATACTATACAAATGTTACATTCTGATGTAGGACAAATCAATGTGTAAAAAATTATTAAATAATTTACATTTACACTAATTTCACTATTTCTAGATAAATGATCATTGAGTTACAATAAACAGAGCAAATATTGAACAAAAAGACATTATAAGGCAGATAGCACATGTTCTATACTGGCAAATTAATATTTGCATTACAGTAACATTTACATGATAAATAATTAAGGTTCTAGTAGCATTTATATGATACATCAGTAATCCAAATTAATGTACTTGCTGGAGGGACTTGTGGAGGCTATAGAGGCAGTTATGAGTCAGATATACCCTGTCAGCTAACCTGAAATTTGCTAGGTCCTTTGTTGACTTAATTTCTGATGGAAGTTTATTATAAATAACTTTCCCATAATATAGGGTCCTTTTTTATTTAAGGTAGTGTTGGTAGGCTATAAATGAAAGCTTTCTTTTTGCCTAGTGTTACAGGAGTTGATATTTTCATTTCTTTCGAAGAGATTCGAATTTTCCATTGAATATTTTTTAACAACAACAGTTATCTCATACACATATATGCATGGACGTGGGAGGATTTCTAGCATTTTAAACCGTTGTCCACAGGTTTTGTTCCATTTTACACCTTACATTATTCTTATAACTCTGTTTTGTAGCGTTAAGAGCTTTTGTCTAAGAGAAGAGTTACCCCAGAAAATAATATCATATCTTCGCAGAAGAAGCTGAATAGCACAGTCACTGTGGTGTAGTGGTTATGATACTAGACTGTTACATGGAGGGTCGCGAGTTCAAAACTCACCTTATAACACTACCATCTGCTACTGCTGTACCATAACCTTAAAGTTGTAAGCAGGTCGTGAAATAAAGCTATCTTGTTCAAGCAATTATGATATAAAGCAACAGACCAGTGTTACCCTCTGAGAGGAATTTTGTTATGTTGACCGTGTTGTACCTAACCGAGGTGGCTTATCGGAAAAGAAAGTCAGGATTACGTAAATATTTGAACAGTAACAAACAAAATTTTGCCTATCTGCACTGTTTAACGGATAAAGAAAACGGTCGCCAGCCTAACTAGGCAAGAGAATGATTAACATTCTCGTTCAAGAAAATAGTTATTAGTAACTTTAATGGATAAACACAACCTATACTTTGTCACATGCGAGTGCAGCGAACTCTGGCACAAACATATGTTTACGGTAAGATTGAAACACAGTTAGAGAAGCACAAACTATTTACAAAATTATAACAGATATTGGAACACACTATTACTTTCAGGGCTTACACAAACTGAATGGTGTTTATAACGTTATTATTACTATTCACTGCAGAATCATTAATTGGATATTGGTTAAGTCTCTCTCAGTTAAATACTTTACTATTTAAAATGAAAGTTCATTGGAATCCACTAACAGGTTGCTTCTCACTATCATTTGAATACAGAAATTATGGTTTTCATAATTAGTGGTCTTTCCGTTACTTGTTACTGAACATTAACACAATAGACAAACTGTGGACCCTATTATACTATAAATATGCACTTCTAATACACAAGAGAGACAAACACTTAGCAAACATGAGTATATAACGTTTCACAACTGCAGTTTTCCACTTTTACTACAGTGAGACACAAAATTAACATATATGTAAGATACTGACTCACCTTCTGCAATTTACGACAGGCAGTAATGTGATCCTTTACTAAGCAAAACTTTATAAGCCTCAGTCTTAAGAACTTTTAATTTGAAGTTGGCAACAACACATTAATAAGCAGTTTTACTAAGAAAATTATTTTCAGCAAGCATCATTAACTTTAACTCACTCTCTTGCCACCTTAACTTTAACTTTCGTTTTTACTATGTTCATGAGGCATCAATTAGCAAAACACTGGGCTTTAATGTTCTTTCAGTAAGGACACTTGGAAATCACTTTAGTTCAAACAGAGAGGAACCTGAGAGATTTTATGATAAGGAGAAAAATCAAGGTAGGTACATAAATTCAGTTATAAATTACCTTATATTTGGGCACACTAACACATCCATTAAGCTGATCCTTCACTGTACATTACTATACAGTGATTGCGCAATGTGGTGGCGATTGCATGTTGGTAGGTGGAATTGCAGGTAGAATTGCTGGACTCTGTCATTTCTTGGTAGCGATGATAGATACAAATTCCAGAATAGTTCCAGCTATTTATCCATCCATCGGAGGCATTGGAAAGCGGCAGGAAAAGCCTCTCTCGGAACCAGCACAATATGTAACATTTACATCACAGTGCACAGTTTGGTAGCTTGTCCCCGACTGACTCTTGTTTCCACCTTTTCTACCTAGGCCAACCACAATTTGCGTGCGCTACACAGTTCCGTTCCCGAGGGGAACCACAAAACCTTTTACATACAGAATAACTAAGAACCCTAAGTGAGGATCAGCAGTTTACATAACAGCAAACAAACGTTTTAAATAAAACAGAACATTTGCACATGTTAGTATTTCTACCAAAAATTATTCACACAGAAATTACAATTATATACAGTAAATTTTGTTCCCTCCAAATGGGACAAAGAATTTAAATGACAGATACACTACATTGCATAGAATCAAATCATGACATCAAAGTTTTAACAAAGAAAGGAGTATACAGTTTTGTATTATCGATTCAAACAAACAATATTTACAGAAGCTTAACGATGTAATATTAAATGAAACGAAAGCCAAATAAATCAGTAGAGCATTAGAGCTATGGTGTTACAACCTGAACTGTAAAACTTTAATTGCTATAGTCGGTTTGAGTACATTCTAGAAGTATCCACAAATGTCTGGAATCATTGTACTGGAATGTTCTGTAACTGTATATATACCATGTGTGTTCTGGCTGGAGGCAGTTCGCTCTGCGCTCTTGTATGTGCAAGTGCTGAATAAACCTTCGTTAATTGAAGTTAGTGTTCGTCATTCATCTAATTGCACCTTTTTCTACGTGACATTATTCTGGTGAAGACTCTGAGTATCGGAACCGGTAATAGCGCACATTATCGACGACACAGTGGCTCCCATCAGGCCACGACAGAGCCGCCGTTTACGTGGCGACAAACCCGAGTTCGCAGATCGCAATCTATCGGAAACAGAAAAAGAAGAGGACGTTACGATGACAGAAACCATGTGCCACCACATGAGACATCCTTCCGGGTCCTCTGGTGACGATGGCTAAGATCCATACAAATGGCTGAAGATATACGAGCGTATAACCAAATTTAACAAATGGGATGACACCGTGTGTTTGGCTAACGTATTTTTCTACTTGTAGGGCATTGTCAAGCAGTGGTACGACGAGAAGTTCACAAGCTGGGAAGTATTCCAGCCGGAACTGCGCAGGTATTTCGGCGACACACAACGACAGAAGAGCAATGCTGAAGATGAATTAAAGTGCAGGTCACAGCGACCAGGAGGAACTACAGCATCCTACATTCAAGACATCTTGGAGCTGTGTAAAATAGAGGATCATAGAATGAAGCAGGAAGATAAGGTTGCACATCTCATGAAGGGTATTGCTGAGGACATGTATCAAGACCTACTCCTGAAGGAGGTTTCGACAGCAGACGACTTCATAAAATGGTGCCAGTATATCGAGACAATGCATCAAAAAATAATTACATGCAAAGAAGTTTGAACGGCTTCCAAACGTCGTATCGATGTCTGTGATGGAGGAAGGAACTGATTTCACGTGTTCTTCGTCTGCTAGTAAGAGAAGAAATTCAGAAGGCACTGGGATTGGATGGTGAGCAAAAACCCGAGACGCTTCAAGAGGTCATAAGGGAGGAAGTGGAACAGACATTGAGCCCAATCTCTCGTCCTTCATTTCCCTTTAAAACGGTGAAAAAGTCGAGATCCAGGTGAAGTTAGGTTCCTAAAATGCCGCATGAGGAACCTGTTTGGGCACTAAGGAATACTGACGTCTGGAGGACCCAGGATAACCAACTAGTAAGTTTCCATTGCGGACGACCGGGACATTTGATGACGCCCGCGCCAGAAGACAGCAGACCGATCTTAGCTGACGCCAAATACGGGACGACGAAGATGAACAAGAAGATGTGGGTGCAGAACGACGTAGATCATCATAGCCGCAAGCTAGCTGCTGGAGAGGACGCTCTTCAACATGCCGATCAAGTTCTCCATCGCCGTTTAGAAGCTCCAGCCGATCATCTAGCCGCCACAACCTGGGAAACTAAAGGGAGCGATCTTCCTTGGAGGTGAGGCCATCGAAGAGAAAAATCCTCCTCCGTCGATCACTACAAAAGTGATAGGAAACTACGTCGATATCCTCATGGATGATCCACCAGCCCAAGCTCTTGTGGACTCTGGAGCATCATATTCAGTCATTTCGGAGAAGTACCGTCGCCAGTAGCAGAAAACCGTATTCGTCGACAGCAATACATCTGTGCTGAAGGTGGATAATGGGAAATATGTAAAACATACAGGAAGATGAGTCATTCGTGTGGGTATGAGTGGCCATAGACAGATTTCATCGTCATACAAGGGTGTAGTCATGACGTCATTCTCGGATGGGACATTTTGAAAGCTTCTCAGGCAATTATAAATTGTGGTCACTCGAAGATTGTGCTAGACAAGATGAGATACTGTGGACAGGAAGATGTGCATCCGAGTGCGTGGAGACTATGTGTGCTGCATGAATTGATCATTCCTGCAGTCAGCGCTAGAAAGGTAACTGTCATGTGTCATGCCATGCATCAACCCATGGATCTTGTAGTGGAATGTAAGAGAAGCATACCACTGATGTATAACGATTTCCAACATCTAGTAGTGGCAATAGATGGATTATTGTTTCCACTAATTATCTGACGCGCTATGCCATTACAAAAGCCGTGAAAACAGCTGAAGCATTCGAGGTAGCCAAATTCATCGTGGAAGACATTTTATTAAAACACAGTGCCCCAAGGTTGTTAATTACGGATCGAGGGAAAGTTTTTCAATTGAATCTTATGACAGAGATAAACTGTCTGTGCAGCATTACTCATTACATGACGACTGCCTACCATCTGCAAACTAACGGACTTACTGAATGCCTTAATAAGACCTTGGTTGACATGCTATCAGTGTTCTTCAGTGTTGAACAGAGCAACTGGGATGAGGTGCTACCTTTCGAGACGTTTGTCTACAACACAGCCAAACAAGACACCACAGGATTTACGCCATTTTTCCTGGTGCATGGGTGTGAGGTGACTACGACGATGGACACTGTGTTTCCGTTACATCCTGATGACGTGGACGACGACTACATCGGCCAGGTGTTAACCAGAGCTGAGGAAGCTCGGCAGTTAGCTCGACTCCGCACGTTGCAGGCTCAAGTAACGATCGCCGAAGGTATGACGCGAGCCACCACCCCATTGTCTACCAGCCTGGTGACCTCGTCTGGATCTTCACTCCTGTTCGGAAGGTTGGTCTCTCTGAGAAGCTCCTCAGACTCTGCTTTGGACCTTATAAGCCTGTAAGACAGTTGTCTGATGCTACTTAAGAAATTGAAGATTTCAACCCTGATGCAATACGAAAAAGATCAGAGACACGGCCCACGTCCTTCGAATGAAGCCCTACAAGGATCCTGCCACCCAGGGTAAATTCTAAGCTCCAGTGACAGGCAACAAGCGGAAAGGTGATGGAAAGCGTAGTGGCAAAAGAAGTTCTGAGAAGATCACTGCCAGGGCGAGGATCAGTCATCAGTAGTTGGAGTATGCAGGACCGATGACTCGTTCCTGGACTAGGAGGACGTAACACTGAAATGCTGTTCTCTTAAGGAGGGAGCAATGTAGCAGAAGAAGCTGAATAGTACAGTCACCGTGGTGTAGTGGTTGTAATACTAGACTGTTGTATGGACGGTCATGAGTTCTAAAGCTCACCTGGACAGTAAAATTTTAATTTCTATAGTTGGTTCGAGTACATTCTAGAAGTATCCACAAATGTCAAGAATCATTGTACTGCAATGTTCTGTAACTGTATATAAACCGTGTGAGTTCTGGTCGGAATTTAATGTTACCCACACTCTGAAGGTCCTTGTCGAATATCTGAATCTGAACAGTTTGGTCACCTTTTTCCACATTATAGAAATTTAGTGCCACTGTCTTACTTGCCTTTATTACCAATTTGTTGTGACATAACCAGTTTTCAATATTGTTCAGTGTCTATGTTGTAGACTTCTGAAACACTGCCATTTCTTTTCCACTCACTAGCAGATTTGTATGGCCAGAAAAAGGGATAGTGTTCTCACAGAATTTGTTTTGGTCATTCACATACAATAGAAATAGGAGAGGTCCCAGAGCTGAGCCTTGTGACACTCCATATTTAATGGCTTCATAGTTTGATAGGGTGAATGATTTTATCCAGTTGTTAGAGGTTCCTCTAATCCCCAAGTTGTCAAGCTTAGTCAGAAGTTTTGTGTGATCTGTGATATCAAAAGCCTTAGAGAGATCTAGCATATTCCACTGACATTTTCGCTAGTATCTAGTTTCTGAAATACTTCGTTTAATAATGCAAAAACTACTGTATCTGCCTTAATCTGCCTTTCCTGCAACCATGTTGTGCTGTGGATAGTATTTTGTGCTCTTCCAGGAAGTCTACTAACTTCTTTGAAAACCATTTTCTGTGATTTTTGAGACTGGGCCTTAGTTAGTTAATCGTTTTTGCCTTTTTTGAATAGTGGTATGACCTTAACTGTTTTTAGACACACTGGGAACATTTCAGTTTGAAAGAAACTTTTTTAATACTTTTTAATAAAATTGTCTGGGATGCCACCTATTCCAGCGGAATGCTTCATTTTTTAAGTTCTAACAACGGAGAGGACTTCTTTCTGGTTTGTTGGCGAGAGAAATAGTTAAGTAGGTTTTATGTTGATATTTCAGCGACTAATTGCTCACTTATATTGCTATGATAATTATTGAAAACATTTGCTATTTCTTTAGGATCATTAATTCCTTTGCCATCACAATTCAATTCAGTATTGGAATTCTGAAGAGAAACATTATTATTTTGTTGTTTCACTATATATATACACTCCTGGAAATTGAAATAAGAACACCGTGAATTCATTGTCCCAGGAAGGGGAAACTTTATTGACACATTCCTGGGGTCAGATACATCACATGATCACACTGACAGAACCACAGGCACATAGACACAGGCAACAGAGCATGCACAATGTCGGCACTAGTACAGTGTATATCCACCTTTCGCAGCAATGCAGGCTGCTATTCTCCCATGGAGACAATCGTAGAGATGCTGGATGTAGTCCTGTGGAACGGCTTGCCATGCCATTTCCACCTGGCGCCTCAGTTGGACCAGCGTTCGTGCTGGACGTGCAGACCGCGTGAGACGACACTTCATCCAGTCCCAAACATGCTCAATAGGGGACAGATCCGGAGATCTTGCTGGCCAGGGTAGTTGACTTACACCTTCTAGAGCACGTTGGATGGCACGGGATACATGCGGACGTGCATTGCCCTGTTGGAACAGCAAGTTCCCTTGCCGGTCTAGGAATGGTAGAACGATGGGTTCGATGACGGTTTGGATGTACCGTGCACTATTCAGTGTCCCCTCGACGATCACCAGTGGTGTACGGCCAGTGTAGGAGATCGCTCCCCACACCATGATGCCGGGTGTTGGCCCTGTGTGCCTCGGTCGTATGCAGTCCTGATTGTGGCGCTCACCTGCACGGCGCCAAACACGCATACGACCATCATTGGCACCAAGGCAGAAGCGACTCTCATCGCTGAAGACGACACGTCTCCATTCGTCCCTCCATTCACGCCTGTCGCGACACCACTGGAGGCGGGCTGCACGATGTTGGGGCGTGAGCGGAAGACGGCCTAACGGTGTGCGGGACCGTAGCCCAGCTTCATGGAGACGGTTGCGAATGGTCCTCGCCGATACCCCAGGAGCAACAGTGTCCCCAATTTGCTGGGAAGTGGCGGTGCGGTCCCCTACGGCACTGCGTAGGATCCTACGGTCTTGGCGTGCATCCGTGCGTCGCTGCGGTCCGGTCCCAGGTCGACGGGCACGTGCACCTTCCGCCGACCACTGGCGACAACATCGATGTACTGTGGAGACCTCACGCCCCACGTGTTGAGCAATTCGGCGGTACGTCCACCCGGCCTCCCGCATGCCCACTATACGCCCTCGCTCAAAGTTCGTCAACTGCACATACGGTTCACGTCCACGCTGTCGCGGCATGCTACCAGTGTTAAAGACTGCGATGGAGCTCCGTATGCCACGGCAAACTGGCTGACACTGACGGCGGCGGTGCACAAATGCTGCGCAGCTAGCGCCATTCGACGGCCAACACCGCGGTTCCTGGTGTGTCCGCTGTGCCGTGCGTGTGATCATTGCTTGTACAGCCCTCTCGCAGTGTCTGGAGCAAGTATGGTGGGTCTGACACACCGGTGTCAATGTGTTCTTTTTTCCATTTCCAGGAGTATATATATATATATATATATATATATATATATATATATATATATATGGTTATAATAGAGGGAAACATTCCACGGAGGAAAAATATATCTAAAAACAAAGATGATGTGACTTACCAAATGAAAGTGCTGGCAGGTCGACAGACACACAAACAAACACAAACATACACACAAAATTCAAGCTTTCGCAACAAACTGTTGCCTCATCAGGAAAGAGGGAAGGAGAGGGAAAGACGAAAGGATGTGGGTTTTAAGGGAGAGGGTAAGGAGTCATTCCAATCCCGGGAGCGGAAAGACTTACCTTAGGGGGAAAAAAGGACTGGTATACACTCGCACACACACACATATCCATTCATACATATACAGACACAAGCAGACATATTTAAAGACCATATATATATATTATTATTATTATTATTCGTTACAGTCAACTTTGGACTACGCTAAGCATCAGTCATTTCTTGTGCTTTTTCTTGCGTTCTTCCCAGTACTTCTTCATTTTTTCTGAGTGGGCTTCTTTACGTTCTTGCGACCAGGTTGTTCCCGTCTTCTTTGATTGCGTTCGGTCTTTGAATCCCTGTATTTTGTTGATGGCATTCCTATATTCCATTCTGTTGTAAACTGTCTCTGGTATAATGTTCATTTCTGCAATGTCTTCTTTTACTTCTTTCAGCCAGTTAATTTGTGTCTTTCTGCTTTCCATGTATTCCAGGATTTTCTTTGCCGTTCTTTCTGGTGCCATTCTTTTGACATGCCCATAGAAACTCAGTCTTCTCTTTTTAAAGGATGTTGTCAGTTTTTCAATTTTCTCGTATAACTCTTTATTGGATCGCAATTTATAATCTTGTCCATCCTTTTTAGGTCCTAAGATCTTTCTCAGTATTTTTCTCTCTTTTATTTCCAATTTCTCCAACAGACGTTTTCTGTTCAGTGGGATGCATTCAATCGCATACAAACTTTCTGGTTTTATTACCGCATTGTAGTGCCTGAGCTTGGCATTGATGGAGATCGACTTTTTATTGTATACATTTCGGCATAGCTGGTACGCCGTTTCCATCTTTATTGCTCTTTCCTGTAGTGAAACATTTGGTAACCCTGTCGGTGTAATCCATTCCCCTAGATACTTAAATTTATGAACTCTCTTAATTATTCCATATTTAGTTTGCAATGTCTGTGTTGGGTCTGTTTTGTCCTGTATCATCAGTTCTGTCTTTTCATACGATATTTGTAGACCTGTCTTCTCAGCGATCTCATGCAGCATTTCTATCTGAATCTTTGCTGTTTCGATGTCATCTGCCAATATTGCCATGTCATCAGCAAATGCCAGACATTCAATTTTTGTTTTATTTCTTCCTAACGTTATCCCATTTTTCACTCCAGCTTCTGCCATCTTCTTTCTCCATTCCCTGACCACTTTTTCAAGGACAATGTTAAACAACAGTGGGGAGAGCCCATCCCCTTGTCTAACACCTGTTCCAATTACAAACGGTTGTGACAATCTACCCAAAAACTTCACTTGCGATTTTGTTCCCGTAAGGGTTTCCTGGATTAGACTTCTGCTTTTATCATCAATCCCAAATTCTTCTAATGTGTTAATCAGGGTTGGTCTATCAATAGAATCATATGCTTTTTTGAAGTCTATGAATGTAATTACTAGATTTTTCGATGTGCATGCGCGAAGTTGTATTATGGAGAGTAGACTGAATATCTGTTCACTGCATGATCTTCCTTTTCTAAACCCAGCCTGATATTCACCCAGTTCTTTCTCTACTTGATTTTCAATCCTGTTTTGTAGTGCCTTGGATAGGATCTTATAGGCCACTGATAACAATGAGATACCTCTGTAGTTATTTGCATTTGTCTTGGCACCCTTCTTATGTAACGGATGAATCAATGCTGTCTTCCATTCCTCCAGAATCTTCTCTGTATTCCAAATCTCTTCAAACAGCGCCTCGAAATTATTTATTAAGTTTTCTCCTGCGTATTTCAGTAGTTCCGTGACTAACGAATCTTTACCAGATGCTTTATTGTTTTTCAATCCTTTCAAGATCTCTTTAATTTCTTCTTTATTAGGTGGTTCAGAGTCTGGTAGCTTATTCTTAGGCTTCTCAAATGTCAAGGTTTCATCAGGTCTTTTGCAGCTTAGCAGCGTTTCAAAGTAGTTCGCTAGGTGTTGGCAATTTTGTTCCACGCTGGTGATCAGATTTCCTTTTTCATCTTTGAAGCAGAGTGTCGGTGGTTTATATCTTGTTATTGTAGTTCTGAATGTTTGAAAGAAATTGCGTGTATTGTTCTTAGAAAATTCATCTTGTATTTTCTGTATTTGTTGTGTGTCATATTTCCTTCGTTCACTTTTAATGATTTTCGTCGTTTCACGTCTTTGCGTTTTGAACTGCTCCCAGTCAGTTGGCCTTTTGGTTGAGTTGTATTTCTCCCAAGTTCTGGCTCTTTTCTGTAGTGCTTTCTCACAGACCTCATTCCACCAGGGATGCTTTTTCTTTTTGGTTAGTAAAATTGTTTGTTCTGTTACGTCTCGTATTGAGGTTGCAATTTCTTCCCATTTGTGACTTTTGATTTTATCTGTCTTTTCCTTGTAGTCGTCTAAGACTTGCTGATTGAGCATTAAGTCCTGTACTCTATATCTGGCTATTTTTGTTTCGTCACTCTTGTGACTTCTTTCTGGTGTTAATTTCATCTTAATTTTGGTCAGATAATGGTCAGAATCAAAGTTGGCCCCTTTCACCACCTGTACATCTTGAATGTCCCTTGAATTATCATAACTTATTGTCACGTGATCAATCTGGAACTCGCCAAGTAATTTGTTCGGTGATTTCCATGTTGTTTGTTTTTTGGGATTCTTCTGGAATTTAGTTGTCATAATGTTCAATTTGAATTTCTCACAAAACTCTACTAATCTCTGGCCATTCATGTTAGTTTTAGTGTGTGCTGTAAACCTCCCTGTGCTTTTTGATAATTCGTTTCTTCCAATTTGTGCATTAAAGTCTCCTAACAGAATTGTAGTGTGTTGCTCAGGGATCTTCCCTATTGTTTCTTCCAGTTCCTCCCAAAATGTCTGCACTTTCTCTGGATTTTGTTGGTTGTCTTTATTTATTGGTGCATGGGCATTTATAAGTGTATACTTTTTATTTTTATTTCTGAATGTTATCAATGATATTCTTGGTGATTTAGATTTAAATTCTAGTACCTTAGTAGAGAATGAGTTATGTATCACAAATGCTGTGCCATATACCCAAAGACCTTTTGTATTCTTTACTATCTGTGCTGGTTTCCCTTTATAAATCCTGTACTGGTCTGCCTGTACTGTATCCTCATCTGGGTATCTTGTTTCTTGTATAGCCAGAACTTTTAGTTTGTGTTCATCCATTAGTTTTGTCAGTTCTTTTTGTTTACCTGTTCTCAGCATTGAGTTCACGTTCAGTGTTCCTATGAACGTTTGATGTCTGTTCCTATGTTTAGCGTTAGGGATCCTAGGACCCTCCGACTGGTCTGTTGCGCAATGATGCTGGGCCCCCGGATCCGAATGCCCAGCTTCGGTGGTATTACCACCACGGGGAGGAAACTTTCTCATTGCACCTTCCATTTCTGATACTTGGTTAAAGCTGTTGTTTCCAGAGGTATACACCTCCTTCCACTAAGACTTAGTTCGCTACACTAAGAAGTTAATTCAGGCCGCTCCTCTGGAGTACAGACGCCTTTCGCAGCCGCTTCTCTGAAGTACAGACGCTGCTGATTGAAGATAACTCTTCCGCTCCAAAAGCCGTTAGGACATACAGTGTCTTCTTCTGCCTTCTGGACCGTTGGTTAATCTTCACCTTTTCCGCCAGTTCCGCCGTTCCGATGATCTTCATCTCCGCCTTCACTGCCGTTGAGGTCTTCACCGTTACCCTGGCAAGGGACCCTTACGAGGTACTATCACCCGGGCCAGGTGAACCAAGGTTTTTTAACGAGGTTGTTACTCCTCCCCCTCCTCCTTTTTCAACCGGGCTTGGGACCGGCTTTGGCGGAGTTCATATATATATATATATATATATATATATATATATATATATATGTGTGTGTGTGTGTGTGTGTGTGTGTGTGTGTGCACGCAGACATATTTAAAACCATATATATATATATATATATATATATATATATATGTGTGTGTGTGTGTGTGTGTGTGTGTGTGTGTGTTGCAGTTATATAGCTGTCATTTGCCATTAATTTAGTTGCTTTGATGCCCTGTTTAAGTATCATTTTATATTTTTTGAAATATATAAGTACGTCATTAGATACTATGGGAAACTTGGAGATCTCATATAATCTTCGCTTTTCAGCACATGACTGTTTTATATCAGTTGTCAACCAGCAATTTTTCTGTTATGCCTAGTACATTCGATTTTTTGATTATTAACTGGAAATGGTATGTGAAAATAATGTGTAAAGATATCGATAAATATGTTTAAATTCTCGTCAGTGTTTTCATATCTGTTCAGTTCTTGTTTACTTCCTTACCAAATTCCTAAAGTACTCAATAATTTAACAATGGAAAATCCAGGATGGGATGTAACAATATTATGAGAAGCAAAGTTGCTACTCACCATATAGCGGAGATGTTGAGTTGCAGATAGGCACAACAAAAAGACTCGCACAATTATACCTTTTGGCAATTAAGGGCTTCGTCAACAATAGACACACATACACACATACACATGCATGCAAATGTACGCATAACTCAGTTGTGTGTGTCAGTTACATGTGTGTGTGTGTGTGTGTGTGTGTGTGTGTGTGTGTGTCTGTGTGTGTGCGTGTGTGTGTGTGTGTGTGTGTGTGTGTGTGTGTTTGTGTGTGTATGTGTCTATTGTTGACAAAGGCCTTAATGGCTGAAAGCAATAATTGTGTGAGCTTTTTTTGTTGTGCCTATCTACAACTCAGCGTCTCCACTATATGGTAGCAACTTTCTTTCTCATAATATTGTTTAAGTACTCAATGTTTTGACAGCTGATGGTTCTTCCTATTTTCGTCTTTTTTGATTGTGTACTTAAGTTCAACATTGAAGATATTTCAAGAAGCTGTGCACAGTGGTCACTGAAACCTTTGTTGAAGTTTCTAGCTATGAATTCATGGTTTTCCTTGTTTATCTGTATCATATCAATAGTGGTAATAACTATGGAAGGGGAATTTATAATTTGGTGCAGATAGTATGTTCAAAATTAATAAATAGTTAATCATGAAAGTCGGAACCATTTTATCCACAAATATTGGGGGTTCTGTCTGAAGTCAACTGAATGAGTGATGGCTCAGTTTTGCTGCCTAGTCTGCGATGGTTATGAAGAACTTTTTTGGCGCAGTTTTGCTTGAGACGACGTAGTGACGTATAATGTAGTGATTTTGGGTCTATGACGAGGTTTCACATTCTAACGATGATTGATAGTGCAGAGCAACGCAGGGAGAAATTTTAAACATGACAAACGCAGAAATAGCTGATGAAAAAAAAGAAAAAATCTAGAAATGGCAATATTAGGTAATACGGAAAAAGTAAATAGAAGTATAACATCTTCACGGCTTAAAACCATTAAATCTTCACATAAATTAAATTTTGGAACAGTTCCAAATGACAAGAGAAATCGGAAATGATTGAGAGAATTTTCTGGTTTTACTATTAAATCACTAGATGGTGAACATGAAGCTAAGAAATCATCCATTGAAGCATTAGAGCAATCTGCATTATGTTGTGGATATATAGTGCTACTAAAACTGAAATGATTACCGAGATTTGTTATTATTTATCCAACACTGACATATCTGAGGTGAAAATTAACGATGACATGGAGGATGCTGATGTTGCCAGCAGTAAAGAAGAGCATGCAATCCTAATGGATAGTGACAAAACATCGAGTTTACGAGATGAAAAAACTTTTCGATTTATAAATACATAACAAATGTGAAACACGATTCTCAGTAAATTCAAAACATTAATCAAAATTTAAACTCCAGTAAGAAAGGTGCTAAAGGCTCAAGTAATACAAATACTAAAAGTGTAACTTTGTATCCAAATGAAAGTGTTTTAATTGTAATTACAGCGGTCACAGGTCAAGTGATTGCAACCTTAAGAGCAAGGGAAATAGATGCTTCAATTGCAACAAGTTTGGCCATATCTCATCCGAAAGCATGAAGGAGAAGAGTGATTGAAACCGACAAAGAATGTAAACACTGTTAAGAAGAGTATTAACAACTGTAAATTTAAATATGTACGAATCAGTAACCGAGAGGAGAAGTCTCTACTTGACTGTGGCATCAATTTAATTTATTACAATAGGGTGTTTATGAGATGTGGATGCTCCAAATTTGCAAAACACAGATATTGGCTTGACAGGATTTGGGAAAAATTCCATGTCTCTGCAATATATTTTACAAGCATTGTTGAGACTGATGATGTCAAAATGGAAACAGATATTTATGTGGTTTCTAGAGTCATTGTGAATATAGAAATGGTAGTTGGAACGAGTTTCTAGAACGAACTGAAGTTTTAAAAAACAAGGGCAGAGTCACTACCGGGAGGCCAGAAGAGGAAACTCATCTTATGTGTCTCCATATGGCAGACACACAGGAATTGGATATTGAAAGCTCTGTTATTGATAAAACAAAGGAAGACATTGAAGATTTAGTGACTAATTGTGCGCCAACAAAGACAAAGTCCATTAATGTAAGAATGAAGATTATTGTGAGGACAACAAGTAATCTATAACACTCTTAGACTCAGAAGATCATCACCAGGAGAGAAATAAATTGGAAATATCCAAGTCCTGATTTAGTTTGATCAAGAAATAATAGAATCAGTTTCATATGAATGTGCTAACCAGGTTGCAGTTTTAAAAAAGAAAAATGTTTCTATAATCTATAGAAAATTAAACAAGATCACAGTGAAATATCATTACCCATTGCCCATCATAGAAGATCTCTTAGATAAATTACAAGATGCCTTGGTGTTTTCCACCTAGACCACAAGAATGATTTTTTCACTTTGATCTTGAAGAGAAAACCGAATATATACCTCGTTTCTGACACACTCAGGGCAGTTACTGTTCAGGAAAGTTCCATTTGCCTTATCAAAATTCACCTGCAGTGTTCCAGCGTTTTATAAACACTGTTTCTTGCGCATTGGATCGAGAGAACATCGTATTTATTTACATAGATGATATTATAGTACCAACAAAGAGTGATTATGAGGCGCTTTAGTGCCTTGCTTCAGTGTTAAAAATTCTATCAGAATAATAAATTTTGCAAAATGCCAGTTCTTGAAGAGAACTGTTGAGATTCTTGGGTATGTAACATGGTGTGGACAAATCCCACATTCTTCTGAGAAGACAATTGCTATTCAAAGCCAGAACCGAAGTCTGTTGCAGCAATACATAGTTTTCTAGGTCTAACAGGATAGTTTATGAAGGCTATCTCAAAGTACTCTGCAATTACCAAACCTCTCAGGGAATTTCTGAGGAATGATCAAGAATATAACTTTGAAGAAGAGCAGAAGCAACCATTCAAGATGCTGAAAGATACTCTTTCATCCAATCGAGTTTTAAAAATCTACAAAATGAGAAAGTGAACTACACACAGTGTCACAAACAAAGAAGGTTTTGGAGCTGTGTTATTACAGAAATCTTTAGAAGATGACAAATTAAATCCAGTCTCGTACATGAGTAAAAAAAATAACATATCAAGAGAAAAAATTACGGTAGTTATGGGTTTGAAGTTTTAGCTGTTGTTAATACTTTAAGGAAAATCCATCTGCATCTTCCAGGAACACATTACAGCATTGTAACAGACTGTGCTACATTCCAAAAGACTCAGGATAATGACTTGTTGCCAAGTGCCCATACAAGTTCCAAATTTTTCCATTTCCAGTTTTGGCACTTCCTGAATGATGATGAGATGATGAGTACAGCACAAACATCCAGTCCCTGAGTGGAGAAAATTGTCGACCCAGCCGGAAATCGGACCTGGGACCCCATGATCCAGAGGTAGCAATGCTAACCACTAGACCACGAGCTGTGGACTATTTGCAGTGATGAATCATCATTGTCAGGTTGGAGTAATAGATGTAGTACATAATTATCGTGAAAGCTACATCAAATGTATGTTTTCTAAAAAATTATCCAGCAGAGTTTCGCGAAAACTATGTTGTATCTCCTTCATGGAATACTATTTTACTTTGGAGACGTGAAGTCAGTTCAAGGGTTACATATCCAGATGTCCAAACAACCATCAGACTCGAGCACTCTCTAATTATATGCACATGTTGAAGATTTCTTGGCTTGTTTCTAATGATAGTCTGAACTCAAACTCAATATACGCTTATAATTTGTCACATGATTATGACATCTTTTTTCATTATGGCTCCTAAATTTTTAGAAAGTACATGTACCCCTCAAGCCAATATATGGTGCGTTGTGGAGGGAACTGTGCTCCATTTGCAAACAGAACAAGTGGAAAAACCGACTGTCTATATGGTTCTGTATGATTCCTAATTGTTTCTCTTATCTTCGTGCTCCTTACGCAAAATGTGTATTGGCAGTAACAGTCATTCTGTTGTCAGTCAGAGATGTCGGTTCTCTAAAATTTCTCAACACCGTTGTCTCGAAATTAACGTCACCTTCTCTCAGGGATTCTGGTATGATTGCACACTGAAACAGTATGTGTAAGTAGGCGAGTTATTTGGCTGCGTAGAACTAGTAGCAGGCAAGGAAAATTTGTTTGTATGGCTACATACTAGCTGGCAGGCCGAGAGCACACCATGGTTGGTCCAGTGAAGCGACCGCTATGGCCCTTGCCAAGTACAAAGGAGAACAGTACTTGTCCAGAAATTGGTAAAACTCAGTGGAGGGAATTTGGATGGTGGTTGCTTGCTTAGCTGAAGAACAAAAAATGCACCAGAAGTGGCACCCTTTAAGACAGTCTGAAATACAACTTCATAGAGTTCTTAGAAATTCTATAGTAAAACACAATAATATCCACCCTGAATTTTCTCATAGTGAAACACAGTTACGTAATAAAGCAGATACGACTTGATTAGATTACATTAGATTAGATTAGTTTTCGTTCCATAGATCCGTGCTGAGGAGATCCTCGCGGATGTGGAACATGTCAATTTTTTTTAAGCTGAAATAATAATACTAATAGTATGAATATATACAATACATCATTTGTTTCTATTAAAAAATTCGTCAATGGAGTAGAAGGAGTTGGTCACTAGTAAGTCTTTCGGGCTCCTTTTAAACTGATCTTTATTTGTAACTAAATTTTTTATGTTTGCTGGCAAATTATTGAAGATGAGTGTTCCTGAGTAGTGGACCCCTTTTTGAACTAAAGTAAGTGCTTTTAAGTCCTTGTGCAGATCATTTTTGTTCCTGGTATTGTATGTATGAACTGAGCTGCTTGTTGGAAAAAGAGATATATTATTTAGGACAAATTTCATTTAGGAGTAAATACACTGAGAGGCAGTAGTTAGTATACCCAGTTCTTTGAAGGGGTTTCTACAGGACGTCCATGAATTTACTCCACAAATAATACGTATTACACGCTTTTGGACTCTGAAAACTTTTGTTTGACTTGAAGAGTTACCCCAAAATATTATACCATATGACATTATGGAATGAAAGTAGGCAAAGTATTAAAGCTTTTTAATTTTTATGTCACCTATGTCTGCTAACACTCGAACTGCAAATATAGATTTGTTAAGGCGTTTCTGCAGTTCTGTGGTGTGCTCCTCCCAACTGAATTTTTTATCAAGTTGTAATCCCAGGAATTTAAGACTCAACCTCTTCTATCTGCTCTTCTTCATACTTTATGCATATGCTGGCTGGAAACCTCTTACAGGTTCTAAATTGCATACAGCGAGTCTTTTCGAAGTTTAATGTCAGTGAGTTGGCTTTAAACCATTTATTAATATCCATGAAAATATCATTAGCAGATCTTTCTAGAACTACAATTGACATACTATTTATTGCAATACTTGTGTCATCTGCAAACAAAATAAACTCTGCTTCTGGCAGTGTAAGTGATGAGAGATCATTAATGTACACAAGAAAAAGCAATGGCCCTAAGATGGATCCCTGTGGGACACCACATGTAATTTCTTCCCATTCTGATGATGACTGATGACTTAATTCACTAGTCCCTTGCACTGACACCCTTTGTTTCCTGTTAGTGAGGTATGACTTGAAACATTTTGCAGCACTGCCTGTAACACCATAGAATTCTAATTTACTTAAAAGGATGTTGTGGTTCACACAATCAAATACCTTTGACAAATCACAGAAAATACCTGCTGCTTGTAATTTGTTATTTAATGAATTAAGTACATTTTCACTGTAGGTGTAAATAGCCTTCTCGATATCGGAACCCTTCAGAAATCCAAACTGTGTTCTTGATAATATGTTATTTGTGGTCAGATGGTTGAGCAGCTGCCTGTACATTGCTTTTTCTAAAATTTTTGAGAATGCTGGCAAAGTGAAATCGGTCTGTAGTTTGATGGTATCTCTTTATCTCATTTCTTGAATAGAGGCTTAACATCTGCATATTTTAGCCAGTCAGGAAATGTCCCAGTTATAATTGACTGGTTACACAAGTAACTTAGAATTGTAATAAACTCACAAGAACATGCCTTAATTAACTTTGTTGATATTTCATCGTACTCACTAGAAAGCTTTGTTTTTAAAGATTTTATTATGGACGTTATTTCTTTTGGTGAAGTGAGTGATATATTCATGTACTTGAAGCTATTTGTGAAGGCTAGCTTCAGATAATCAAGGGCATTATTTACTGATCCTGAAAGTCCCATTCTATCAGTAACAGATATAAAGCACTTGTTAAATAGATTTGCCACACTATGCCCATCAGTTACTAATGTGTCGTCTACCCTTAGTGATATTTGCTCCTGTTCCTTTCTGGTTCTACCAGTCTGCTCTTTCACTACATCCCATATTGTTTTTATTTTGTTCCCTGACATTGCTATCTTCTTCTCGTAGTGCATTTGTTTAGACATCTGCATTACTTTTTTTAATGTTTTACAGTATTCCTTGTATTTAGCTAAATCATCAGCATTGGAGCTATTCTTGGTCGACAGATACATTTTCCTTTTTGTCTTACAGAAAATCTTTATTCCTTGTGTAATCCATGGTTTTATCATAGACTTCTGTTTAGTTTGAGTAACTGTTAGAGGAAAACAGTTTTCAAACATGGTACTGACATTGTTCATGAATGTGTTATATTTTTCATTCATGTCGTGAGCACTATAAACATCTTTCCAGTTCATATCTTTGAGCAGTTTTCTAAAACACTCAATTTTTGGCTGATTGACTACTCTCCTGTACTCAGATTTAGCAGTCTTGATAATCTGCTTAGAATTTACATCCAAAACAAGGAGCTGCATGTCATGATCTGATAGTCCATTTATAACAGGTTTTATGATATGATTTTGTTCCTTTGATTTGTCTATAAAAATGTTATCAATGGCTGTCCTTGAGGATTTAGTGATCCTAGTTGGAAAGTTTACAGTGTGAGTTAGATTGAAAGGCAACATTACTAACTGCAGTGAATGTTTACTGGAAGATTGCATTAGAAAATCTGTATTAAAGTCACCAGCAATCAAAATTTCTTTGTTTCTTCCTGTTAAATAACCCAAAAGAGCTTCTAGATGATCTAAGAATAGATTATAATTTCCTGCAGGTGCTCAGTAAATAGTTATTATTATATAGGATCTGTTATGGAACTCTACTTCTCTTGCACATGCTTCTAGAT
This sequence comes from Schistocerca nitens, assembly GCF_023898315.1. Classification (NCBI taxonomy): domain Eukaryota; kingdom Metazoa; phylum Arthropoda; class Insecta; order Orthoptera; family Acrididae; genus Schistocerca; species Schistocerca nitens. The sequence goes on from NC_064622.1 coordinate 467,860,017, forward strand.
GCTGCTCTAAACAGAATTTATTAATGTCAATGTTCTTGAATTTATGGCAGTTTTTGATAAATATGGCAACTCCTCCTCCATCCACATCCACTCTGCAGAAGTAGGAAGCTAGCTTAAATCCTGAAATGTCTAACATATCTATATCAGTGGTCACTTGATGTTCAGAGAGGCAGATTATGTCAATTTGGTTAGATGAATTCATTTCATCGATACAAATGAGTAGTTCATCAACTTTATTTCTAAGTCCCGGAATGTTCTGGTGTAATAAAGGTAACTGATACTGCATACTAATGGGATTGTAACTGCTTTGGCGAAGATGAACTGGCAGTTTCTGATTACTTTCTGTTAAACACTGTTTAAATGGAGGCTGTATGATAAAATCTGACTCCTGTTCATCTGTTTTCTCATACTGAGTGTGTCTGCCAATCTCTCTTAAAACTCGTTTTCTTTCCCCCTTCCCTATCCTAAAAAAGGCATCCTTCTGACACCTGTGACCACTGGTATTGTACCACTTGTGCCAGTGTCCCCCCTTAAGTTTTCTGCAATCAACCCATACAGTTTTCCCTTCCATTTCCTATTGAGGTGAAGGCCATGCCTAGTATAGTCCCACCTATTGATAGCATCCACAGGAATCAAACCAATATGGGACCCTATGACTATATCTGCCACATCAGAAAAATTAAGCACATCCAATGAAACGATAATATTTTCAATAACTTAAAAACTACAGAACTTAATATTTTACAGTGACTGAATATTTTTACAGTGAACCTTGAAATTAACAACTTTTAAATGCTTCATGCGATTTCAGCAATCGATTTTTCAGATGATAGCATAGCACTATAGCTATCATGCCTGAGAGCTCTGTACCTGTAACTATTTTATTTGTTAATTGCTCATATTTTATATCTTTTTGTTGTGCAAACGTCTGTCAGACCATTGTGTCCTCCACAATAAAACAGTGACTGAATGCAGCATGGATACCTCATATCTTGTCATACTTGTGCAGTTATTTAAAGAATATGCTACTATTTTCCCCAATAACATTTTTTAAATATGATTACAGTCAATATGAAAAATAAGTTTGATTTAAAAATGGTCAATCGTATATCTTAGCTGACACCGTCATTGAAAAAGAATGCCAAAAGATGCTTCTATCAAGCAGATATAAATAATTGTTCAAAGAATATTTAATGAATTTTCTTGTCATTTAATATGAACACACCTGCACAAGAATGCTGACTTACTTACTTACGAATGAACCTTTATTTACATTTATTGTGAATGGCCTGTGTCTAAGAGAATGTTTGTAACATTTGTTTATTAGTGCAGAAAGCTGTCAGGTTGAACCAAATCATGCCTGTAGAAATTAAGAGTGATGTATTTTGCTGGGGATGGCTTTCACCCAATAAGAGATAGACAGTAGCAGAATACTACTGGAATCAAATGAAAACAGATATTTTTCATGTCAATGGTGAATGACTGTTGCAAGACTAACTTTTAACACTTAAACGAGTTCTGGTAGAAGGCAGACCTGCCTGAGGGAATGTGTAAGTTTCAGCCATGTGGGTGACTGATTCTGGGCGATGAATGGCCACAACAATACTTTAAATTCTGAAGAGACTCTATCTTGCAGAAGGCCTGAACATGCTCCAGTGCATAACTTTAACTTTGTTGTTTACAGTACAAAATTGAGAATAGACAGAGTATGAGTCACTACTTGCTATCTCCATGTGTTAATATATAAACAGTCATTCTGAACTCTAAATTATTTTGAATAGGCGATTCGCTGATGACATTGCTATTCTGAGTGAAAGTGAAGAAGAATTAAATGATCTGCTGAATGGAATGAACAGTCTAATGAGTACACAGTATGGTTTGAGAGTAAATTGGAGAAAGACGAAGGTAATGAGAAGTAGTAGAAATGAGAACAGCGAGAAACTTAACATCAGGATTGATGGTCACGAAGTCAATGAAGTTAAGGAATTCTGCTACCTAGGCAGTAAAATAACCAATGACGGACGGAGCAAGGAGGACATCGAAAGCAGACTCGCTATGGCAAAAAAGGCATTTCTGGCCAAGAGAAGTCTACTAATATCAAATACCGGCCTTAATTTGAGGAAGAAATTTCTGAGGATGTACGTCTGGAGTACAGCATTGTATGGTAGTGAAACATGGACTGTAGGAAAACCGGAACAGAAGAGAATCGAAGCATTTGAGATGTGGTGCTATAGACGAATGTTGAAAGTTAGGTGGACTGATAAGGTAAGGAATGAGGAGGTTCTATGCGGAATCGGAGAGGAAAGGAATATGTGGAAAACACTGATAAGGAGAAGGGAGGATGATCGGACATCTGCTAAGACATGAGGGAATGGCTTCCATGGTACTAGAGGGAGCTGTAAAGGGCAAAAACTGTAGAGGAAGACAGAGATTGGAATACGTCAAGCAAATAATTGAGGACGTAGGTTGCAAGTGCTCCTCTGAGATGAAGAGGTTAGCACAGGAAAGGAATTCGTGGCAGGCCGCATCAAACCAGTCAGAAGACTGATGAAAAAAATAAATAAATAAAAAATAAAAGGCGATTGTTTTGTGTAGGGTAGCCATGGAATAGACTTAGTTTTATATGGATACTGAATAACTATTTAGCCTGAAGATATTCTACTACCGTTCTTGTAATGCACTTACTGCAACTTTATTGCTTTTTATAGGGTTATCTTTCAGTATGTATCATAACTGCTTATCGTAGGATCACTTCCCATTTATTTGAGACTTTCTTTCTGGAATAAAGATAATTGTGTCATCTACATCAATTACTCACATCAGAATATAACCTTGTTTTTAAAAATTCTTTATTTGTTTTTTATTTTATATATGTCATTATTTTATTAATTAGTAATTCTAGCCAATGTGTAGACTATTTGACTGCAAAATCACAGCTACAGGCTATTATTTGCAGCAAGTTATCTGCCAGGCACGAAAGCAGATGTATGTGGCTTGACTCCACAACATTATCAAGCTATTCTTTTTAAACAGAGCCATAAGGTATGAGTAACAGCAGGTAAAGTCACAATCAGGTTGCTCATACTGAATGCTGGTTAGAGAAGGTACTCAGCGGAATATTCATTACATAATGTTGCTGTTAGAGTTTTCTCGTCCAGCATGTGAATCTAATACAATTACAATTATAATTCTAACATTTTACAGTATTCTGTGATCCAGGTCCCAAATCTATTACATAACAGGCAGTTTTTGTCAGGGTTCTGAGCGTAAGATTTTCCAGCTGTTAGATGCATGAGGATCGGTAGTGAAATTAGGTGTGAGGAAGTGAGCCACAGAACATAAAAAAGAAGCAGCTTGAAAAAGACATGCTGAGTCCCACATTGCACCAGGCAGCAGCTGAACCTTTGCTGGCAGTGTGAGCCGCAGCAGCTACCATGCAACCACTGGCATGACTTCATCAGCATTGGCATCACAGCAGCAACGTAGCAGAAGCAGTGAGTGTGACTGAAAACTTGAGTATGCGTGCTGAGAGTATTAGAGTATTAATATGCGTAAACCCACATTGTGGCCACCAGTGATAAAACCTACAATGAACGAGCAATCTCCCAATCAGTGTGGTTCAGATAATACTACCGGACCAGTTAGTCCTAAATCTGAATGTGGTGCTATCGAGATGGAACTTACTGATGGGGCAGTTAGTCCAAAATCAGAGAGGGGATTTAAAGTTTCAGACATACATTGTCACAATTAATGCAAATTTTGCTAGAAATGTGATTTAGTGTGGGGGAATTTGATAATGAGTTATATTCAGTTAAAAACAGAGCTAATTTCAAAAACTGAAAATGTAGAGACAAATGTAGAAACTTTCAAGGCTGAGGTGGGAAAGATTAGATCAAATACTGAATTGATGATTAATACAAAATTAGAGGCTGTAAGGACAGACAGGGGCAAAATTTCTGAGCAGGCTGGCCTGGTTAACATCAGAGGCGGCGTTGTGGAAAAAGCTTTTGGATACAACATGAAGAAGGTGCAGGACGAGCTGGTTAACTGTGTTAAGGATTCTGTGTTGAGGCAAAAGAAGTCACCACTAAATCAGTAAACAATTTGTCGGGTAGAATGGTAAAGTGTGAGAAAGAAGTGATCAAAAATAGGCTGCATTTTGAGCCAGGAATAGAAAAGAAGTTTTCCAGCAGGAGCAGTGAATTCAAGAAGTATGGGCAAAATCAAGTTCTTTAGCAGCAAATCAGGCTACCACTGTGATAGGTGTTCCATGGATTAATTCATAAACGACAAATTATTTTGCTAATAGTGGAAAATACCATCCTGTTGACTATATTATTGCATGTAGAGATAGTTTTGCAAGAGGAATCTCAGAAGATGCCAAAATTATATTGCTGGAAAGCCATGCTTAGGGCAACACTCAATCTTGGGCACATTTAACGAGTGCTTCATTTACTACCTAAATTACTTTCCGAATAACTTACCCTGTAAATCTATCCTCTATGCTGATGGCACAACATTAGCTAATTCTGAAAAGGATATAAACATATTGAAGGAGGAAAGTGAAGAGTGTCTCAAAATATCTAATATCTGGTTTAAAGCTAATGACTTATCTATGAACCATGAAAAGACTGTCAAGATAATCTTCAGTTTATCAAACAGTAACATGGAGTTATCATCTGTTAAACTACTAGGAATACACATTGACACATATACAGATTATGTATGTTGAAAGCTATCACGAGCTATCTACCTACTAGCCAAACCACACACATGTGTTACACAAGATTTATTGCTTGAGTCATACTATGCCTTCTTTCATTGCCATCTACAATATGGCATTCTTTTATGGGGTAACTCCCCAGGAGCCAAAAAAATTTTCACTTGGCAGAAGAAAGCAATTAGACGTTTTTACGGAATCACTGACAACAAGACCTCATGTAGACCTTATTTTAGAGACTTAAAAATTCTCACAGTCCCATCTCTTCACATATATTGTTGCCTATTAAACATAAAAGAAAACTTGAACCACTACACTATAAGGAAATCAGTTCATCAACACAATACTCGACAAACAAATATGATTGATATACCCACAACCAGGCTTAAGAAAACCCAATCTAGCTACGAACACATAGGCATAAAATTATTCAACACTTTACCCGTACAGGCTCAATTGGTTTCAATGGATATTTTCAAACTAAAACCAAAGTGTGGATGAAGAAAAATACTTTCTACAGTGTAGAAGAATTTCAGTATAGTTGTATAGATGATCTAATTTATTGATAAACTAAGGCTTACTGTTATGTATAGTTATGGATGTAGAGGCAGCTAGCTATAAGCTAATAGGGTACAACAGTGTCTTTTATTCCATATAATATTTTTTGTTATATGAAACATAATGTACAAATAGCTATAATACTTCTGACAACATTAATTGCATGTTAATGCTGATAAATTATGGCTTACTGTTATGTATGGATCTAGGTGTAGAGGCTGTTGTAAGCTAATAGTTTACAACATTGCTATATTTTTACTATGTAATGTTTTGGTATGTAAAACATAATGTACAAATAGCTGTAACTCTTCTGACGACATCGATTGCATGTTAGTGCTGAAAGATGGATAAAATAAATAAATTAATTAATACCTATGTAGTATTTGAGAGCTGTTCCCTGAAAAAATTTTGGAGTGAAGCAAAGCAAACGTGACTTCAGAATCAGCTCCTAAATGGACCAAGTTTCCAATTCGAAAGTTGGTTAGTGCAGGATTTTTGTGTACATGAACTGGATACGTTGATGTATATAAATCGTCCCCTGGGAGTTTTAACAGAAATCACGATGTTAAAGAATCGCTTACCGGAATTTTTACAATGGAGTTTTTAGATGTTGTTGAAAAAGTAGAACTGGCATTGAAATTTAGGCTGCGTGGTGAGAACAACAGACAGGAAAATGGGTACCAGAGCAGGAACCCAATAATCATCAAAATAATTATCATGATCAGAACCAAAATAATTATTATCATAATGGTAGTAATAACTTTCAAAGGAAAGGGGAATGGGATTTTCGACAATGGAAAGCAAAACTGGGAATCAAGATTGGAGGAACAGGCGCATCACGAAATGCAAAACGTGAAGAAGACGTCAGAAAACTAGAGATCGTCGCATCTTTGGTCCAGAGGTGGCGAAATAAATCGGCATTGAAAAAGAAACGTTTTAAAAATTCAGTGGCTGCCGATAATTCGGCAAGGAGTCGCAAATGTTGGAAAGAGAGGTAATAAGAAGTAGAAATAAAATGGGGAATAATTTTGAGAGGCATAACGACAAAGTGGGCGCAAGAAATATCGTATAACCTGTGGAGAAATCTGATAATGATAATATAGGGCTAAAATATTTATTTTGTGAGGGGAAAGTGAATGATGTAATTAATGTATGTTTGATGGAAAATTCAACTGTGGGAGTCGCCAGAAGAACATCTGTGAATGTACAATGAAACGCAGCATTATTCTGTGGCGATGATCACACGGAATGTCTGCTTTACTCTTTGATTTTTATAAGTATTCTTTGTAGTGACTTATGTTTTTCAGTTGATTGGTGTTCGAGCTTTAGTAAATATAAAGTTATTGCTTGACTACTACGTTGTATCTGTTCAGCACACGGAGAAAAGCTGTATTTGACCAAACTATGATCAGAAGGGAGGCCAAAGTGTATCTAAATTTGGTGGAAGTGGGATATATGATGAATTCAGACGAGACAATAGTCAGTAGCAACAATTATAGTGATGTAGATGAAACTAACGTAGATGAGTTTGTATCTGTGGAAGAAATGAAGCTATATGTGAAGGCGACATAGCTGTTGTCATCTGGAGATGTATGTTATGGAGTATTGATGGAAACATGCGAAGATATTTTTGTAGACGGCGCAGTGGTAGTCTTGTCAGCTAGCAATGCATTTTATAATGTATCGGCGGAAGTGTTATCCTGTTCTAACAATATATCTGTTAGAACAAGATAACAGTTTTGTTTCAGGTGCCGAAGTCGTGAAGGTTGAATCTACTGATCTAGATATCTCAGAGGAAGTAATTTGTAAATTTATTTATATTGACAAAAGTGAACTTATGGCTCTTGATGAAAACCTAAATTGTGAGTGAGTGTTAAAAGATGAATGTGAAAATAATGCGTCAGACAGCATATTAAAGCATAAAGTGGTGGAGGCGTCTGAGAGGAGAGATAATGTTATGGAGGGAGAAGTAGACTCGTATACTATAAATTCTGATGTGGTGCTGTCCAGTAGTGACAATTTGTGTGATGTATTGGAGGAAGTTTGTGGAATTGTTGATGGTGCTTTTTATAATGTGTCAACAGATGTAAAGGAAGCTTTATGTAATGACGATTACAGCATATTGGCAGATGTTTATGGAGGAACATGTAGCACAATTTGCAGTGTTTTGGAGAAAATAATTGAGTTTCATTTAATTCTGCCCATCCACTGGCGCAATACATCTGCAACAAAATGTCGTGTGAGTGCCAGACAGCAGTGTCTTGTGAGTCTGAGCCAGTGATCTCTATACAACCTGGATGTAGAAGTCTGGTCTCTGAGTATAGAACTGCAGCGTGTCTGCAAATACACGTGCTTTGCATCATCCGCCATATTGTAGTTTGCCAAACAAATTTCCATCAGTCTGCATGTGACACAAAATTGCAGACTGATTTCTTGTTTTGAACTTTATGTCAACATATGAAGTAATAGTCTTATGAGGGAGAGGAATTGAAAAGTATTTTCTTTTCGTGTTCTAGTGACATTTCCTGGTAGCCATGTTGTAGTTCGGCAAGAAACGAAATATGAGCATCTATGGCTGGCAAGATCAAATAGCTGAAGTTCAACATCCAGGTAGCATAGAGATCACTGGTCTGAGCCGTTATACTGTATTGTTCATCGTCCTCTGGCACAACTGCAGTGCACAACCTGTGTGTGAACTGTGACTCCCATGCAACCAACCATATCCGATGCAGCAGAGGCATCCATGTCTACTCAGTCACGTTTTATCAGAGTGTTTGAACAAAATTGCTGTGGAAAAGGCATGGGCAGCTGTAGGAAAACAAACTGATGTGAGTGGTAGTTACATTATTTGTTGTTTCAGTAGTATCATTGTACATATGAAATTGTGGGAAGTATACAGCAGTTTCCACTATCTCCAGTTACAGCATTGTTTAGTATTATCTGCTTTTATTCAAATTTACTATGAACTATTTTTATTAGAGCAACAACAAACCTTTCATGCACTTGCACAAATGATAATCGAATTTATTTTGATTTAATTACTGTTAACGCAATAGTTCCATCGCCAAGGTAAAGCAACATGCCAGGAAATATTGTGTTACATGATTTCGTAATTATTGGGCATTTGAGGTGTCATCAATTGGAGTGATTTGTCTACTTGCACTGGCTGTCCAATTTGATCCTTTCAAAGCCATGTGAAGTATTGACTTATGGATTATACTTTCCCTTCTCTGCTTCTGACGAAGTTGTGCAGCACACACACAGCTTTTCATTTCGAGATATTTTTGCAAGTTATAGCATTCTCTAAAACTGGGAACTTTTGGCTCAGCATGCCGAATGCACACACTATAGAATTTCAGTACTGGCTCAATATGTAGTTGAAAATCCATGTGCTGTCATTCAGTCTTTTTTTAAGGATATGGTTGCATGGAATTTTTCTTGAAAGGTAATACTTCATCAGCTACAAAATAAAATCTTGTAATGCCATGAGGTAAGGTACTCGTGAAACCCAACAGTTGCTTGAAGGTCTCTCCAGCATGCAGCCAAATTGATTGATCATTGCAGATCGAGGCTGTGGTTGAATCTCGATCTTTGAAAATTCCGCCGTTACTCTTTCTTCCCAGAAATTTTGTTTCAATCATAATGAAATTTCCATCGGAATCGACTGCAGTCATCAGGACAATTGAATGATATGACTTATAGTTGGAATTGTTGATCATGTATAGATTTTTTTTACTTTGCATGTTTTGTTCCATATATTGCGCCTATGCAGTTGAGCAGGTTCCAGACAGATTGAAAACGCTGTGATATTTGTTTCCAGAGGGTTTTGTCTGGAGCTGGCATGTATTTCTTCTGTAGCCCATTCCAAATAGCGTCACAGTATTCCTTCACTGTGCTTCCGCTGGTATTATTTCCATGAATGAAACAAAACGATAGTGAGGAGAAACTGAACCACTTTCCAAGTACCTGAAACAAAAGTCTCTGTTGTCAGTGTAGGAAAGATGTAGACAAACGTCTGCAGCTCGTGGTTGTGCGGTAGCGTTCTCGCTTCCCACGCCCGGGTTCCCGGGTCCGATTCCCGGCGGGGTCAGGGATTTTCTCTGCCTCGTGATGACTGGGTGTTGTGTGATGTCCTTAGGTTAGTTAGGTTTAAGTAGTTCTAAGTTCTAGGGGACTGATGACCATAGATGTTAAGTCCCATAGTGCTCAGAGCCATTTGAACCTTTTTTTTTGTAGACAAAATCACACTACTAAAGTTTATATTTTTTCTTCAACTATTACCAGACCTAAAAAACTGAAACCTGTCAACTGAAAACACTATACTTAAGGGAATACTACAAAATGTTCATAGAGCTATGACTTATTATTTAAAATAATTATATTAAATTAAATTAGAAATTTTGTAAAAGAAGAAATTCTGTACATTTTTCTCGAATAGCATTGCTGAGAGACATCTTAAATTTATTGCAGCTTTAGGAAATGTAGGTACAAACAAATTGGTAGGACAATTTTTTTAAGTAATGCATTATTTCTTTATATTTCAGTTGCTTTCTGTAAGAAAAGGTGGAGAAATGTGAAGACAGTATTTCAAGCAGACAGTACTTGTCTAAGGAGCTACAGTTTCTTATTCCAGTTGTGAAACTGGTGCTAGCAGACGTTGCTGGAAATTTGCCTCCAGTACCTGAGCAAGAAATTTAGGCTCTCATCAGAGCACATATCAATGATGATGAGGAGGAAATTGATGGCGAGTAACCAGACGAACATGCGTCTGCATATAGCACCACTCCATCCCAGTCATCTCAACCCAGCGTTAAGTTCCAGCCTACACCTGTACTGGACGAAATGAAGACTAAACACACTGTGAAGGAGAAATAAATCAATCACTGATACCTGCAGCCGACGGAGTTTTATAAGTTTCTGTGATCAGCAAAGCAGTGTCTCAGAAGACAATCCGAGACGACATTTTTACTAATCTACTGGCAGATGTGGAAAGCATGAGAAAAAAGTCTTTTTTTCAGTTCAGAAGCGAAGTGCTACCATTTATAGATGTTATTCAAGAGTCCCCTAACTCAACACATATATATTCTCCATGCCCATGGATGAATCAGTCAGCTGGTAGCAATTTGATGCTGACAGCCCACATGTTCAGTTAGAAGAACTCACATCATCTTTTTCATTTTTTATGTTAAAACAATTTAAATACTGTACAATTACATCTTTTATAATGAGTTGAGATTTATGGGTATATGGATTTGCTTCACCATGAAATTCTTTTATACATTATTATGATTAATAAAATGCATGTTACCTCAAAGTAAGTAGCAGTTTTACTTTAACTGAAACACTTTTCCTTCAGTTTGTATCTTTTTTTGGAATGGTTATTCGAATACTTTCTGTCAGCTCCTCATATAGATCCTTCAACATCCTATAAATTCCTTTAAATTTTACTTCGTCTTTTTCGAGTTCTCGCGATAAAGCGAAAGTTGAATGTATCTGTTTCTTGCGAAGGAATAGATAAATCCAGAATATCCACTCTCTTTGAAGCTTCTTCAAATGCAAATACGCAATGAGACCATTGCGAACTGCATAACTTGGCGTTGTGTAGCAGAATGGCAAAAATCAGCACATTTGAGGCGATCGCGCGTCGCAAAATATTTGCATCAGTGGACGAAGAAAGTGTAAAGCAACTATCATCCAACGGTAGCCAAAACATCTCGTTGCCGTTGCGTTGCACCAATGGACAAACACTCAAACAGCCACAAACTCACAGAACTGAGAACACCGAAATATTAGAACTAGAAGTCCAAGGCCCATTGCAACAAGTACGTCTCTTCGACAAATTCAAAGTATAACTTTGGAAAGAACACAGTCACAATATAAATGTAAATAATGACACAAATATAAAACATATCTGTGGCGAGGCGCGTCTGTCAATTAGATGTGCTAATTTATTGTTGAACAGGTGATGCAAAATTGCTTAGCAGGTTCCTGACGTTAAATATATGAGACTGAAGAAATACGGTGATTGTTATTACATTTGTCCTTTCTCAGAGTCAATGTCCCGGAGAAATAGATAATGTGGACAAACGTAAACATGGATAAGTAATGTTTTTAACATTCGTGACGCAGGTGAGTAATGTAAACAGTGTTTAGTTTGTTTGTCGGTAGACCATTTTACAAATAGCACACGTGTCAGTTAACGTAAGTAACGGTAACAGAGTTTTGCGTTAAGAAGTAGATCCAAACAAATAATGGAATACTACGTACTCTTAAAAATGTATTGTTGTTCCTTGTGTTGTACACGGTCTCGTAATTACTTTCACATTGTGTGTAGTATTCATTTATGTTTGAGTACCAACAAAGACAATATTTACGAAAAAACACACGTAGTCGGTACACCAGACAACATAATATAACTGTCAGGCCAGTTAGCACTCGTGATGGTAACACACACAGTTTGTGTTAGTTGAGGTAATATTCTTATAGGTGTTCTGGTGTATTGTACGGACGGGCTGTAGTGAGGTAAAATTCTGGTTTATGTTTAAATGTTGACAATCTGTCATATACTTATATCTTCTGGATGTCAACATTTGCTGTGCCGGACAGATATGTTCATATGTGTCATGGGGCATTTGGAACATGAACAGTATAATGAAGTAACATTGGTAGTTGGCAAAATAACGTTCAAAAATGGGTGGGGGGGATCAATGGTGAGGGGGATACTTGTGACTAGTGGATTAACGGGTAAGCGGATTGATTGTTTCAGAATATTTTTTCACAGAAACTTTGGGATGTTTCTATCAAATACGTAGCTTAGATCTGGCAAGAAAGAAATTGCAATTACAGAAATGTAAACACAGTGTGGACCCCATGAAATTGTACAGTACTACAGGATCATTTGTGGCCAGTGTTATTGACATAAACCTGCTACTTGTTTGGTTTGGATTTTCTTATGCTAGAAGAGCAATTAAGGCGATTGGAAAGATTAGGCCAGTGTTAAATCACAGGATTCAGAATAAGTTGGAGAACCTTTATCATGTTGGATTACCTTTTTAGTACAACCATACTTGATTTCCAAGAATACATTTGATTGAAGAGACTGCATGATTAGGTAATAGTTATTTATTCATCCACAGATTATTTTACAGTGACATTGGATTTTTAAACATAATACAAGAAGAAACATAGTTAAAAGTTACGAGATACTGATTTATAAGTACTTTTTGAGTTACCAGTCTTCTGGATGATTTGCAGCTTGTTATGGCTTCTCCAGTGACAGCATTTTGATTTTGGACTAGTACTTCCACACATCATTGTGAGTTATTTGTTTCATCATGTTCTTCAGATATTCCTCTCCTTGCCAATTCGATAAAGCTCTTCATTTTTTTAGTCCACCATCATCGCTCAGCATCACGTCGCAGACACATGAATTCTCTTGTTTTCTGGTTTTCCCATTGTCTATGAGTCACTTCTATACAGTACTGTTCTCCATAGGCCTATGTACATTTTCATAATTTTTTGCCTCAAAATAACTGTGATGTATGATACCTACTAGTAGACTTCTTTTGATCAAGAATATCTGTTTTGCCTGTGCTAGTTTGTCATATATCCTCCTTTCTTTGTCAGTCGTTATTTATTTTGCTTCAGAGGTAACAATTCCATCACTTCATCTAACCTGTGGTACTCAGTTTTGATACATTTACTGCTAATCTCATTTCAGCTACACTCTGTTTTAGTCTTTCATTTGTTTACTGTCAGTCAATATTTTGTGCTCATTAGACTGTTCATTCCATTGAAAAGGTCCTGTAATTTCTCACTCACTAATTTCTCACTCACTTTCATTGAGTATATCAGTGTCATCAGTGAACTGTGTCATTGATGTCCTTACACACAGAATTTCAACCTTTCTCTTATTTCTGTCAATGCTTCCTTGTTGTAATAGACTGAGCAGTAATTGCAAGAGACTGCATCCTTGAATTTTGCGCATTTTTTATTTGAGTGATTTGTTCTTGATCTCCCCACTTTGATTGCAATATAAGTCACATAGTGGACATTCGTCACACTTTTTGTAGGTAGCATTTGGTGTATAATATGCACAAAAATACTGTTTGGAGGCTTGCCCATTATATTTTATGCATTTCTGAATTTGTAATGCAGTTTAGTTCTTACAACAAAAAGTGCATTAAATATGGAAAAGTATCAGGTGATACTACAGATCTGTTTGTTACCACAGCCTTTATTTTGCATTCACATTTGTTGGCTGCACCAACCATCAACTAAATTATCAAGTTCCAACGTAACCTAGACCTCGGACTACACTACAGATCATTCTGTCACCACAACAAAGATTCCAAAGGGGGATATGGAGATGGGGTACTGTGTCGAATTCTAGCCTTTATTGCTGTATCTTGATTCCTGTATATATTTCATGTTACCAGTCTTTACCTATGGCTTATATGTATTTTACTGAGAATTTCGAACAACTAGCCAATTTTGTACAACTGAGTGATTTTTCAGGCAGGTTTATTTAATTCCAAAATTAATGTTACACTGTCATTAGTACATGTTGTCTCCCTTCTTTTTTTTTCCCTCTTTTTTTCCACAGTTGGACATACACAAGTTGTATAGGTTAATTGCCATCTGTAGCACTGATATTGTTCTTCCATGGAACGTATTGCCGCTGTTGTCTCATGTATGACTTAGTGCAATGATTTGACTTATTGAAGAAGTGTTATTTCTGTAATTTATTGAGTACCTTTGGTGGGGGTAAGTTGTATTATTCCACCATTTCAGTTTTTGCCTAGAACATGTGCAAAAGACTTCTGTATGTGATAATTAAGTGGGCAGCAATCTTAAAAGTGCCAATTAACGTGCCTGTTTTTATCCACATTTTAACGCTTAGTTGTTACATGTCATTCATGATCCAACAGTTTCTTTTGCAATTTATAACATTGTTCTTCACACTGGTGAATCTGAAGTATCGACACACCATTGAAACCACTGATACTTGTGTTCCTTGTGCACGGTGTTAGCACATACTTGCAGGACAGTTTTTTTTTTCTCTTTTACGTGGGCGTGATGGAGTGCAGAAGCTGATGGTAAGGATCTGAGGTAGAATGCTCGTCACTAAAAATTAATGGATAGCTCTCAAGGATGTAAATTTGTCTGCTGCACTGTATAAATACCTCTATTGACTCATCCCCATGCACGCTGATGTGCACTACAGGAGATCTACAATAGTGGCAGCATAATGGCCGCACAGTCTTCTTTGAGTACAGATTCTCTGAATTTATCAAACAGGGTGTTATGTGAGAGTTGTCATGTTTCTTCCAAGTATTCCCATTTAAATTCCTTGAGCATTTTTGGGGTCAACGGAAGCGTCCGAAACCACCGGTCGGCTTTGACCCGTGACATAAGCCTGTTGCGGTGTGTGACGTCACAGTGGCGCGGAGTTTAGTTTATGAGTGTGGCGTGTTTATAGGTGTCATTTTGTTGCAGTCTGTGGTGCCCTCTGGTGGTGTGTATATGGGTTGCGTGTTATGTGGTGTATTGGGTTCATTTTCGTGTTACTGCTTGACCCGTGAGGTATTGTTTTTGACTGTGCTTCGACAGGAATTGGTTTCAGTGACTTAACGATTTAGTTTTCGTTGTGTCTTAAGTTATTGTAGTGCTATTTGTTGTGTGTTGTGTGTGTATTTGTTTAAATTAATTTGTTGCTGCCTTTGTTAGGTATGGATATGGCAGATAAGTTCAACAGTGCGCGTTTCCGTGTGGAGATGGGGGACAATGCTTTGTCCCTCATCAAAATTTTGCATCTTTATGGGCTGTGTGTGTGGATGTGTGTGATTGTGGTGGCTGACCTAGAGTGCAGTGCCAGAAATTTTTTTGTGGTAAGTAGTCGTTCTTTTCGGTGTATTTTTTGCATGTTATAATGGTTGGTGGTATCGGTGATTTGGTATCGTGAGTTGCTGTTGACTTATATAGGAGAAGTGTTTGATTCCAATGCACGGTTGTTGCTATAGGTCTTTTGGTATCCTGAGCTGCTGGTGACCTATATAGGTCAAGGGGAGTGTTTGATTCCAATTTTGTTTGTCTAGGTGTTGTTTTTGTGGTACTAATAGCTGTGGCGGTGGTGTAATTTTTGGAGTTTTATAATGTGGTATCGACAATTGCAGTTGAGCTGTATAAGTGAAGGGAAGTGACCGATTCCAGAGGATAATGTGTGTAGTGGAATTTGGGAATTTTGTGTTGTTGTTTTATTTTGTCGTTTTGTGTTGTTTGGTACAGTGGTGTTTGCCCCCACCCAAAAACCCTCAATTTCCCATGATTGTCCCTTTTGTTTGACTATATTTGTGCAGGGAGAAGAGTGTGATGGTTTTTTAATGTATTTTCATGTTTGTTATGTTTACGTAATGACTTCATAGGCGCAATATTGGAGTCGTAGTGAATGGTTGTTTCCGCCTTATTGGTGATGTCATGGTTCAAAGCCAACAGGTGGAATCGGATGCTTCTGTATTCCCCATTTTTGTTACACTTATATATTGCCTGTACCTACCTGTTATAGTATCTGAAAACATTTGATGTTTGTTGTCACACCTTGTTGACAATGGTTCCAAACACTGGAACAATATTCTACAATTAATAATTGTAGTACCTTGTATCTGCTTTTTTTCCCCTTTCTTTTCGGATGCATAGCATTTTCTCAGAATCTTTCCAGCAAATCTGTATCTTCTGATCTGTCTTCCCTAATATGGCTTTTATGTGACCGTCCCATTTAAGATAACTTCTTAGTAATATCTCTAAATACTTATACTGTTTCACCAGCTAGAGGTGTTCACCACAATCTTCAAGCAGATACTGTCATATGCTTTCTCTTTGTTATGGGCATTGTCTTTCATTTTATCTTTAACGGGTGTGTCCTCTTGCTGTGCAAGTTGGAGGGCTTTGAAGTCGAGTTTATTCCTGATCACTCCCCTACAGGAGTGTGTGTCCACCAGTGCTTTTTGCTCACTGTCAACTTGCTTGATGTCCTTTATGTGCTGCATAATATAATCTAAATATCATCATGTTGAGGTGCTTTATCTTTCTTTATGTGATACTGAAACTGCTCGTGATTTTACACCAATTGAGCAGGTTGGCTAGGAAAAGCTTTCATTCCTTCGTACTCAAAAGATATACATTAATAAAACTTCAGCTCATATAAGCAGTAAATATATATTATTCTTTTAAGCAATAAATATGTGTTATTCTTTAAAAACCAGAAAATATGGGGCAAACCCCCAGCAGAAACAATATTAATGTAAAACAGAGTGATACAAGCAAATGGGAACTATTAACTTATAGTTGCATTTTAAAAGAGAACACTGAGTTAACTGCTTGTACATCAAACAATACAAGACATTACACCACTAAACCAAATCTCGATGGGTCCTTGCCCATATCATGAAGTTATTGAAGGAAATTCTAAAGTATTCACCAGAATTTTTTATCTTTGATAAACACCAGTAGGTGATTGCCTAAGATCAGCTTGAACCACCTTTTTAATAGTACATTACAGCAGATAAAATGACGCAAGTTCCAATCCAAAACAATATGCTGTCATCAACAAATGACTAATGATCATTGGCAATTTTGTTACAATAACACTAAATGAGAACAAAGCAGTAAAATACTCTTGAAAACTTAAGACCAGAAAATTCGTGTATCACCATACCAGGATGTGCAGCTCAGTTAAACATTACAGGACTAGACCCAGATTATGCACCATCCCTTTGGCTGGGCAAGAACTACAAACCAGCTGTAGGCCGCCTGCACTACAAATAAATTACAAAACAATCCTGTGGCAGCAGAGAAAACTGGAGCACAGTGTATTATCAGACTTCTACAACAAAAGGGAAATGAAATTAGGTAACTCGAGTAACAAACATTTCAATATGTGTGTCTAATTAGCAGATGCATTACAACATGCACAATTGACAAGACACAGCAATCCAAAATGGTTTTTTCATAAATGTCGTTCTTGGCGACATAATATGTCAGTCCTTCCAAAATAGCTTCTTTCACAATTTCACCCTCTAATGAACAAATGTGTAAGCAGTCACTTGAACAATGTGTGAAGTGAGATTGACACTAGCAATTAAAGCCTTGAAATTCCCACAAGGACATAAATTCGAAATCCAATAACTGCAGCGAAGGTACTGTATAATGTTTCTAATGAGTTGTGATGCCAACACAGTCCCCCAATGTTCAGATTTCCAGCCCACCATAGAAGCAGCCATCCACTGTGCTACCGAATACCTTGCATCTCGAGGATGTGCGCACATTGCATCCCGTCAAAACAAGGCATCTTAATACAGCCCACAGTGCTTGCTCACTGCTGTTGTCTGGACTGGACTCTCGTGGCTGCCACACACAGAACTACTGTCAGCAGCAGAGTCTTCAGCACCAGCTTGCAGATCACTTGGCAGCCTCCTGCTCAGTCCAACTAGTATGTTTCATTGAGTGCGCTGCTCAAGAGCCTTTTCCTTGCCACATAGCGTTTCCTCCAGCAAATCCCCAGCAATGTTGCTGTAGTCATTGCACTTGTTACAAAATTGATTGGGATGCATTAAGTACCTCAGATGATTGTAAATTATTGGCCTACAAGCAAGTGCCGGAACATTTTTACAGAGGCATAGGTAAGCATGTAGCTCATAGTTTCATGTGGACATATTAATATGGTGATAGAGTGCCAAAGGCTATCGTTGGTTCGTATGTTGTAGCACAGCTCCCATAGCATTTGCAAATGTATCCATGATGAGGCCAGGAGATGTTTGAAGATGACAGTGCCAGTAGTGCAACTTTTGCAATATCAGTGTTCGCCTCACTTGTCCACTGCAGTATAAGCCATATTTTTGGTGAGCATATTGAACACAGTTAGTGGTATGGCCAAAAACACTCACTTATTCAGAAGTCAGCAAAAACAGTCAGTCAAGTTGAAGCAGTGCCACAACTCACATGGATTGTGTGCATTTACACGTTACCTCCAACCTTTCCTGAGTCAAGTAAATTGTTGCACATTGTTACTTCTTTTGCTCCAGACATGCATATATACAGTTTAATCACTAAACTGTGAACTTTGAGTCAGGTGATTCTGTTGCAAATGAGGGAAATATTCTCCTCTAATAAACAGCATTTGGAGGTTATCAGTGTACATGTAGCATGTTCCTCATTGACGAAACTTGAAACAATTTCAAGACATTGCATAGTTCGAACAGCGTTTGTTGAAAGTCCAAAAGTCTAACTGTAGAAGAAAACACAGTCTTTGGAAAGTTGCTAGGAACAATGGTAATTTGAAGCAATTTATAATTTTTTATCTTCGACCACGGACCCTTGATCCTTCTGTCTGTGCCAGTGCAGAAAATTTTCCCTATCCCTACCCAGAACCCACATACTTTTTGTGCAATGTTGCCCAGCTCATGGAACCCTCACAAATGGTGTTACTGTCAGCCGTCTCCAGCCACAACCCCTCATTCCACATTACCTGTTCAGATTCCATCGGTGCATAGCCCTCACCAACCTAGTGATTCAAAATCAGAGAATCGGGCCCAAACCTCCTTGCAGTACCTCCTCTCTGTTCGTAAAATTCTCCTGCTCTGCAATCCCAGATTCCTGCATCCCATTTCCCAGATTAAAACCCTTTCCCTCCAGGAACTACAGCAGCATCTACTCAAAAAACTCCCCATCCTTTTCATTTCATACTCTTGCCTTGGAGTACCACTATCCACTACCTCTACAAGAACCTCCAAACCTTCCCCACAGCTCTTCATAGCCGGCAAACACTACCTCACAGACCTGCGACATTTATAGTCATGAGCCTGTCCTCCAAAACCCTCAGTCCCACAGAAGTATTAGTCTTTTCCAAAGGCCTTACCTTTTGCCCCACTCCTAAATTCAGCCATGCTGGCTTGTCAAAGACTTATCTTTCCTACCCTCACTTCCATCAACACTACTAATCAGACTCAATTCAAAACCTACACTGAACCATGTCTCGCTCCTCCATCCAACTGTGAAGCAAACCTACTGCTCACAAATCACTCCCTCTCAACTTTTCAGAATTTCCTAAACTTGACCTTGCCTCACCACCATTCCTCAAGGTGGAAACCGTCACATCCACAGAAAGAATTGCAGTCCACTACCTAAAAGCTGACTCTGACGTTATAATCCTACCTGCTGACAAAGACATTTTGTGGTAATGGATCACAATTATCACCTGGGGTGGGGGACTGTCAGATACATCCACTTACAAACTCTGCCACAATAGCCCCACTTCAGCAATTCTGCAACATCGTCAGTCCCTCTTCAAATCCTTAGGTCCATGCCAGAGCCTCTCTTCAGAGTCTATCTTTCTCCTCACTTATACCACTCCCTGCAGTCGTATCTTCTAAATGCTTCCTATAAACTGAAACAGCCAGGACACAGTTATTGTTCCTTTCATCGCATCCTGCTCATCACTATTGATGCCACCTTCCTCTATGCTAACATCTCTAATGCCCTTAACCTTGCTGCTATTGAGCACTATCTTTCCCAGTAACCGACTGACTCCAAACCTATTGCCTCCTTTTTGGTCATCACAACCGATTATATCCTCACTCCCAAATACTTCTCCTTTCAAGGTATCGCCTACAAACAAATCCTTGGTACACAGGGGGCACCCGCATGGCTCCACTCTATGCCAACCTATTGATGAGTCATCTGGAGAAAGGCTTCCTAACCATCCAGAATTCCAGACACCTGACTTGGTTTAGTCTCATTGATGTCTTCTTCATGATCTGGATCGAGGGTGAGATTACCCTATCTACATTCCTCCACACCCCAACACCTTTTCATCCATGTTCTTCACCTGGTCCTCCTCAACCCAACAAGCCACTTTCCTTGATATTTACCTCCATCTAATGATGGCTACATCAGCAGCTCTGTCCACATCAAACCTGCCAACTACTAACAATACCTCCACTTAGACAGCTGCCACCCATTCCTTACAAAGAGGTCGCTTATTATCACATCTATAGTGACAAGCAGTGCCTCTCTAAATGTATCAAGAGTCTCATGGGGGCCTTCACAGATCAAAATTACCCTCCCAACCTTGTCCAGGAAAAGACATCCTGTGCTTATCACTACCAGTTCCCACATACTCACTGTCAGCCACATAGGACTGTCAGCCACATAGGAGCACTCCTCTCATGAGTCAGTACCACCCAGGACTGGACAGTTTAATTATATTCTCCGCCACAGTTTTGACTATATCATTGTGACCAGAAATGAAGGATATCCTCTCCACTATACTATTCATATCTCCCATAGTGATATTCCGCTACCCACTCAACCTGTGCAGTATCCTAGTTGAGCCCTACTCCACCCCTCCTACCTAACAGCCATATTCTCTCCCCACCAAGTCCCTGCGTGCTCTGTTATGCAACACTAGCAGCTTCGCCCAGCTTTTCCCTACTGTACCTTCCCCTCATTGCCTTGTGTCACCTGCTTGCCCATCACAGCAGATTGATGCTTCTCCACATACAGTCACAGTTGGGCTATTGTGACTTGATACAGTGCCCATATGTGTGTGACTTGTGTTTGTGTATGTGTGTTTTCATCTGTAGGAGGAGGACATTGTCCAAAAGCTTTAATATTTTAGCAGTCTTTGTCATTGTGCCTGTCTGTGATTCATCACCTCCTCTGTATTGTGAGTAACAATTTATCCTTCCAATATTGCTGTTTCCTCCTGGATGTTCCATTGTTTAATTTTGCAAACTTGGTGTGGTGCACATCTACCAAAAAATTTACACAGTTGAACAGTGATGCAAGGGACATCAGTGCTGTTTGTGGAATGAGTTTTATATATATCCCTCAAATCCGTACCACATTCCTCAGTATGTCCAACCACCCAACAGTGGTTGACAGTATGATACTTAATCCAAATATACTGAGAATTCTACATGTTCATGTGACTGATATCTGTGAATGAGTCATGTATTCCCACATTACCTTTCAGTGGCAGATGTTTATTCTATAATGTGTAGTGCAGAAGGTAGCCTTACCAAAGAAATGATTTATGATACAATCTGGAAAAAAATATTGCCATTACAAACAATGGCACACAGGGATACCTTAGAAGTGTTCACGAGTTTTGGTACCGGTGCCATATACGATGCGTGACTTGCATTCATATGCTGATACAATGTTTTCTTCCATTTACACAAATGAAGTTTATTGTCCCAGTCTTGTGTGATGAAATGGGTCATCTGGCACATCTCATAGTATGTCCACTTTAATACTTTTGTCAAAGAATGCAGCATCCACTGTGAACAAATGGATGTGTTATATAGCCATCTTCTGGGTTATTCAGAACACTCTGCTAGGGCAGCACTATGTGTGTAGAATCTGTGAACAGAAGAGTAAAAAACAGTGTCCAGTCACAGTGTATGACCTCAGCATGGGTTTCATTGATTTGTTCTCAGGTTCTGGGTCAAAGCTAGTTGGTCACGGAATGAGTCGGCACATAGTTCACAGAAACCTGTTCAGAAAAATTAATACATGATTAAAGTATCAATAAAATGTTAACAAAGAGAGCAAATGTGAATAAATAAGATATTACAAAGAAAGTGTATCGAACAGTGTGAGGATCTCCTGTACAAAATACTATTAGTGAGCCACAAGAATACTTCTCAACTTGGATCTGAATATTTACATGGGGCTCATCACTCAATATTTTCAGCTCTTCTGCAAACTTATTGATTACAAAATATGCTGAATAGTGTACACCATTCTGTGCAGGGCTCAAGGAAATGTTACCCAGGCACACATCATTTTTCTGTCTGGTGTTCCCCAAGTGAATATTGCACTTTTATTTGCATAAGTCATTACTGTCAACAACAGATCCCACATACAGGGATGGCAGAGCTATAATTCTAAGATATGCAAAGTTCACAAACTGGCACTGCAGATCTGTGGCCACCCTTTCCTGGGCTAAGAATATTCTTGTTGAGTGCACAGAATTGCCCCAAAATGAAAGATGGTGCAAGTGAAAGTATGCAAAGCAAACAAGCCGTCATGTTTTAGTGTAAGAGACAGTGAGAGCATTCATATAGTGAAAGTAAACAAACCTATGTATTTTGGTGTAGGGGACATTCTTATAGTGAAAACTGTGGCCTCCAGTTTCTGCAACAGATTTTATGATCATTTTGTTTACTTGTGCATGATATACAGCTTCACCTGCGATGTTGACTCCGTGACTGCAGTGTCGTGTGCAGAGGACTGCACTGGCAGAATTTGTCAGATCTGTTGTTCACATTGGGAATATAAATGTCATCAGTGGCATGCAGAGTAGGAAAAAATGTGTCTTTCTGTGAGTCTCACTTCAGCCTATTCCAAAATGCTGACCTGCTACAAAATTGACAGAAACATGAAGCTTGCACTGTTGCATGACATCATGGGCAGTAATTCAGTGCAACGGTTTGAAGTGAAGTGGCAGATATAAACAACATTAATCTCTCTAAGTGCTGCAGTGAGCAATATGTCAGAAGGTTTCATAGCTTGTGGTACTCTGGCAGAGTGCTGCTGCACTGGCTGTGTGGAGTACCATGGCCAACCACACGTGGCACTGAATCTCTGAGCTGTCTGCAGAGAGCAATAGTGCCATAGCCCCCCACCCTATCCTTGACCTCCCCCCCCCCCCCCCCCACCCTGTAGGTTGACAAAGCTTTCATGGTATAATATGTGTCCATTCTCCTGAGTCTGCCAAGTAAGGACTTTCCGATATTACTGTAAGATTCTGCCATGATGTAGACAAAGCTGTGACAATTTGTACTGACCTTCCTTACGCATGTTCAGTATCCCACGTTAGTTTGATGATTCAGTTTCTTCAGTAACCCCATCAGTGGTCATCCCAATGGAGGTAGCTGAGCTGGCATGGGTAGAATAGTAGAATAGATCAGAAACCTACCATGGAGGGTGTACACATTGTGTCATGTGGGTAGACCCGCTGATAGAGGTGTTTACTTGTGAATGACAGTAGGCAGAGCAGGCCAAAACTCCTGCAGAGTTCATCGGCTTCAGAACTAACCTTGCGCTTGGGCCAAGAGCTGTCATATTCTCAGTCATTAGCTGGCTCTGCCAGTCGCATGCTGAGTATATTGTCATGCACATATCTACATGGCTTTGACGCTCTGTATCCCGTAATTCAATTTGCACAGTGAGTTTGTTCAGTTTAAGGGGTTCTGTTCTCTGGATGTAACCAAGTAACTGTCAGCCTGTGTAGTACCCATGCCAACTGTACCGAGCAGAGGTGTTGTCACACCTACTGCAGATACTAAAATTTGTATCCCTATAAATTGTTACACCAAGGTATTTGAGTTGACCATTTTCAGTTACAGCTCACTGATGTCGTAGTTGTAGGGTCTTGCATTTTTTCGTTCAATGAAGTGCATAATTTTAAATTTCTATATGTTTAAAGCAAGTATTGCGATGACCCTCCGTCCAAGATAACATGTTTTGTTCTCTCAATGAGAAAATCATCAGGCCAGTCACAAATTTCACTTGATACTTCACGGGAGTGTGCTTATAAAAAGTGTATGAATGGTACTGATTCAAATGCTTTCCGGAAGTCAAGAAATATTAATCAACCTGACTGCTGTAATCTGTGACCTCCAGGATGTGTGAGAAAAGCAGGAGTTGGGTTTCTCAGGACGTATTTTTCCAGAATCCATGCTGGTCTGGCTGGAGGAGCTCATTCTGTTTGACATGTCTCCCTATGTTGGAGCTCAGAATTGATGTAAGGTTCTCCAACAGAAGGATGTCAGAGAGATTGGAACAGTTGAACGAAATCTGTTGTCTTTCCTCCATTAAGCAAAATTCATTAGGCACCCTGCCCTGTGTGTGAGCCCTTCCCTCATTCAGATAGCAGCATGGTTCACTAAACACTGAAACACGTAGGCATATTCAGTTAACATCTTTATTGTTTTACAAATCAGTCTGACTTTAAATGTGTTTTATACATGTCACATGATTACTAATTTAATTAAAACTGAAGGGTTTTAAATTGTAATTGAGGCACTTCTTCACTTTGGTTTTTGTGTTTTCTTCACTTCTGTTTTTGTGTTTATTTCTTAATAATTTTTACAGGTAGGATGCGCTTCACACTCACCAGAGTGCTATCTTCGCTGTGCCTGTGTACTGTTACTATGCTGACCTGGGTGGTGCTGAAGCAAATGCATACAAAGGCCTTCACACAAACGTGTCATCACCCAACCAATTTCCAGGATGATCTTCATAATTTAGCTGACAGGTAAGATACACCAGTCTTTCATTCTAAAATAATGTTATCACTTTGATCTTCTCCATATTACAAAGAAAGTATCGTATTTTTAACAGTTAAAACCAAATGAAAATGGTACCAAAATATGAAGATGTGCATGTTCTACGAGCCAGCAAGGCAATTTATCTGCAAAATTATGCCTTTGTTTACAGTTGGTGTTTGAAGGTTGACTAATATAAAGACTGCAGAAGCAATGGTTACTGAAGAAACAATAGTTAGTTAGTGAGTTACATAGTCCATAGATCATTTGAATGATTTTTTTATCAAAATGATGTGGAGCAAGTCAATTTACAGTATATGCACGTGATGAACATACTTTTTAGTTCTACTCATGCAACTACAATGTAAGACTAGTTTTCTTATAGGCTACCAGTTTTTAACTAAAAATTTGTCCATGGGGGGGGGGGGGGGTTGGCCAGGAGAAATGATTTTGTATTAGATATTTAAAACTGTAACCAGGAGATATGACCAGCAGATTCACAAGAGTTGTGAATGAAGGGTGCTATTTGACAAATAGTTGAACATTTGCTAGAAACAATGTGTGTTAATATATACAGTACACCTACCCGCAGAGATTTTTGTGTATAAAATCATCCTCCATGTTGCGAAATAGAATTACAGGGCATCCAGGTGTATATATTAATAATGCAGCTTGACAAAGATATTGTTACAGATCCTAACTCCCCTCTTTATGTTGAATTAAGATTTAAAAAAATATTTTACAAAACTCTCATCAAAACTTCCAAATATTTGCTGTGATTTCATTTGCAGTCCACTTTCTCAAACCTTGAGAAAAAATATGAGGAACAGTTATATTATGTTTATATATATGTCAGCTTTATAACAAGTGAGCGTTTCTGCTATGTATCTTGTATTGCTTGTCCATTAGTAGTCATTGTCTCATTGTTAACGCAATTATCTTGGAAATTCTTACTTACAAAATTTCTTACCACATTACTAAATGAAAGCCTCAGGCCACTGGTTTTAGTCTTCCACATTTTTATTCATAATTCTCAAATATTATTACAGTAGTTGCTAAACACTTCCAAACAACTTGGTGCATAACTTACAACCCTTTTTGCCAAAAAAAGCTGTACATGAAAGAGGTTACACTACAGTTATTTCACTTGTGTCAAAGAAACTATTTTAAAAGAAATAATGAATTTCATTTGCTTTACATGTCTTTGTGATTTTATTTTAAATGTTTCAAAGTCAGTAACATTAGTTATAAATGTACTATAATAAAGAAAACTTGCAAAAGAATGAAATATATAAAGAAATGACAAAAGCCTGCAAACCATTCCCAAGATTGTCATCATTTAGGGTAGCCACAGCTCACAAAAGCATATCATATTTGTGTGTGTGTGTGTGTGTGTGTGTGTGTGTGTGTGTGTGTGTGTGTGTACACTGTGTATGCTTAAATGAGTAGAAAATGAGTAACAAAATACAAACCCAATAACTACTATGAGAAATAACAATGTATCATATAGTGTATGAAAATGATGTATCAAGTTGTTTACTAAAATATGAGGGAAGGAATTGACCAGTTTCATTATGAACTGATGTGGTTTTGAACTTATTCCCGTATTTGTCATCAAAATGCGAAGGTGGAGTTTCACAATTGAGAAACAGAACACCCACTTAACAAAGCCAAGTGCACATGCTACTTTATTTTCTGTGCATCTGCACTGCAGTAGTCCAATGTCAAAATCCACAGATATCACATTTTCAAATGATGCAAGCATTCAAAATCAACAAGATATCTGGGTAGAGTTCAAAATAAAATTTGTCACTTTTTTTTTCCAGTGACATGTGCCTCTGTAATCTTTAGACTTGCTAACCTTCAAACATTGATTATACATGAATGCAGAGATTTACATATGAATGATCTAGATGGGTGGTAGAACAGACAAATGTCTGTGCTTCAAAATAATTTTGATTGGGTTGTATTCTTTCAAGTTGTTGTTCTCCCCAGTTAGACTATCATTTAAAGAACTGTGACAGTATGAGATGAATCATGAGGACAAGATGGTGTCTGAATATAAATTTTGGAACTGGTTGAGCTGGCATTTTGTGCAAATTTAACTAATACATGTGGGTTGAATCCCAAGTTCATTTGTTTTTTGAAAACAGTGATGGTGAGCTAGCACTGGCTTGCTAGACCTCTCATTGATCTTTGTGTTAATATTTTGTTTTTTGTTCTGCACTAGATGGTCTGCACCTGACAGGCATTTTGTCATGTGAATAAGGTTTATTTGTTTACCTGCCAATACTTGGGAGACCATGAACAAGATGTAAAGACTGTGTGAGGATGATGTGAATCGAAGAGGACTAAAGTGGGAGAGAGAGAAGATTGGAAGAGGCTTTGTGAAAGATCTGCATGAGCAAAAACACATGAAGAAGAAGAAGAAGAAGAAGAAGAAGAAGAAGAATAAGAAGCTTAGGACCGACATATCCCTATTGCTGCTGTGATTTTTTTCACCACTGTGAGATGTTGCCCATTTGTTTCTTATCGCTTAAAGAAATCTTTAACTTTTCAAAGCTTCACAGCTAATAAGTTCATCCACATAATTTTTGACAGCAACTATTCTACAAATATGCTACAAAAATCATATGATATTTTTTCTGTATCTTCCATCATTCAGTAGGAAACTGTAGAAAAAACTTTTTAAAGCCAATGTATTATTTTTCCAGCTTTTTAGGAATAAAGTTGTGTAACAGCTTACCCATTTGATATTTTGAGGCTTACTTCATATTATTTGTAATTTTTTTGGATAGATGGAAAAACTACTCACTAAGTGGCAGCAGGAGATTGCAGTTATAAAAGATATGAAAGTCTGCAAGCTGTTTTGGAGCTAGTTGCTCCTTCTTCTGGCAGAAGGTATGAAGGGGAAGGAAAAGGGGTAATGGAAAAGGACTGGTGAAGTTTAGGAAATGGGGAGAGCTTGGAAAAGTCAGACAGACCCACAGGTCAGGGGAGACTTATCAGATAGGATTAGATGGAAAGACCTAGAGAGAGAGAGAGAGAGAGAGAGAGAGAGAGAGAGAGAGAGAGAGAGAGAGAGAGACTGACGTTCAGATGAAATATTTGTCAGTATAAACCCCCCCCCTTCCCCCCACCTCTCTCTCTCTCTCTCTCTCTCTCTCTCTCTCTCTATTGTATGTGTAAAATGAGGGGGATGGGGGAGATTACTCTTTGCCTTCTGGTGCCTTAATTCAAAGCACAGCCTGCTACCATGCACCTTTCATGTGAACAATGAATTTCCACATGTTCATTTACTATGAGTGATAATAGTTTCTCCAGATTTCTCTTAAACACATCTATGAAGCAAAAATGAGGGCCCCCAGGGGCTCACATCTCTTGTGAGTACATGCTTGACCACTACAAAGCCATGGCCATTACAGCGCTACTTCCCTTTTCGCGCTACAATTCTATCTTTCTACTATTCTTATTTCCTCTTTTCCTCTTTGTTGGATTGTCTGTTGGTTGCCAGTTATGCCTGGATTTGGTTTGTGAATTTGGACACTCATTTTTCTTTCCTTTTGGCATTCTACAACTTTTCATTCTTAACTGTATGGCCCCCATTGTTGGCTTTGATCTTCTCTCTCTTTTCTAAATTTTACAGGAGTGTGTGTTGTGCAAGGAATGTCGCCCAGTGCGGTGTATATTCCACCTTTTGTTCCTTTCTCTGTTTGCTTCCTTCTTCTCCTGCAAAACTACTGTGTCCAAAACTCAGCATAGTAGCCATTCAGTTGTAGGGCAGGGGGCCATAAAGTACCTGCATGGTGGTAACCCCCTGACCACGCAGGGATCATACTGTTGCCACCTTAGCTGGAAACTCCTCACACAAGCCAAGGAGTATGTACCCTTCCTGGCTGGGACAAAGAGGCTCTGGGCAATGGTTTACTGGCCAAGTAACCCTTGCTGTGGCCCTCACGAGGTGAACCCATGATAAGAGTGGTTGGTAACATGCCAGAAGATTCACACATGAACTAATTAAACTTTTTTATGAAATCATTTTGCTTTAGGCTGTTAAAATCTTATTTATTGTGATTGAACTTTTGACACATGGTTATTTTTAAGCTTTGTGAAAACAGTCAGTCGTCAAGTATAATATTTTGAAGCTTCGTACACTTTTGTAACCCACTCAATAATATAAAACTTTGACATACTGTGTAAGAGCAATTGCTTGTGGAGTTGCAGCTGTTCCATATACCATATACATTAGAAAGCTGTGGAATGATGTCTCTTAAAAATATAACGTAGTCTGTGGACTCAGTTATCATCAAACTTCTGAATTAAACTATCTTCCACTGGTGGCTGCAAGTCTCCAGCAGTCTTTTTAGATGGGAAATGTTATTACAATGCAGAGAGATACAACCCCGCGATATTTCCTTCCCTGGCTATGCTTTGGGGAGAGGGATAAGCCAGACATTTGGGAGTGAAATGCTTCACCTAATACTTGGTATGTACTCAGACTGCTGGGGGTACTTCTACTGCAATGGAACCATTATTTTTTGTCAAATAAGTTAAAGGCAAATGTGGGGAAACTGAGTCTCTTGGAAAAATGCAAAATGGTTTGTTATTACTTAAAACTTCATCTGCTGCCAATCTGCAGCTCTTCAGACATCTGATTGTCTAAGTGACATACCCCTGACCATTATCCCACAAAAAACTTTGAAAATTGACCAAGGAATCATCGTTCAGAGATCTTATGCTCCAAACAGGCAAGGTACTCTGGACTGATATGCGGCATGCATTTTATCAGAGATGTACAGAAAGGGTCCAGGCGCCTGTACCTAAGCCTTTAAAGGAAGTGTCCTGTAGAAAGTTAAGGTCATGGTGTACAGATGTGATGTGGAATGGCATGTCCCACCACCTACAATATGCTTAAGATGTTTACACTTTGGGCATATGTCATCCTGCTGCATGGCGATCCCAAAATTTGGTGCGATGAGTAATCACTCCTTGAAGGTAGTCTTTATGAAGATCTACCTTTGTGTGTAAAATGCCCAGTACATAAACCTTCAAGTCTGCCAGTTTTCTCAGTTTCTTTCTGTTCTCTCTCTCTCTCTCTCTCTCTCTCTCTCTCTCTCTCTCTCTCTCTCTCTTTTAAGGAGACAAAAAGCACCCATACAACCTTCTCCAAAACAAATCTTCCACCACCCACCTCTCTTGTGGGTCCCACGGTTCCTTCTTCGGGATCTGTGTCCTGCACCCAACTGGAGAAGCATTCTTCTTTGGCATCTCGTAGTGACAGGGCTCTTTCTTGGGATCCATCTCCCTAGCAACACCTGGACCAGAGGCCTGACACCAAACAATAGCTGAAGGAGCTGCGGCATGAGAGTCCCAGATCTGTCTCCTCTTCAACTCTCCCTGCAGCACCCAATGCAGATATTCCCTTGAAAAAACCTTGCACATCAAAGGTTGCAAAGGAGGAGGAGGAGGAGAATTGGCACAAGGCTCCTCCATTATCCCCAGAGGTGCCAGATTCCCCCACGCTGTCGCATTCTGAGCTGGTGTTTTTTGATGTGGTTCCATCTTCACTGGTGACAGGCAGTGATCCTGCCGTGTGACTGGTGCTCCTGACCCCTTCATGCCTAACCTGGTCACAGTCATGTGATCATTCAGTGTAGTTTTAATGGGTACTATTGACACCTTCCGATACAACAACACCTTATTTCCTCTTCTGTGATTTGCATTGCTCTCCAAGAAATGCACTTCACTGATGACCATTCTCCAATTCTCCATCGTTATCGTGCATTCTGCTGTAACCATGCTCATCTCGAGAGAGCTTCTGGAGAGGTCTACGCTTGAGTTTATATGGATGTCCCCTTCGTACCTCATTCGAGGCAACAGTGGCGCATGTGTGAATGAATGACCTCAGCAATCGTAATGTGCAACATTTATATGTCACCAGGCAGGCCACTTACGTTGAATTGACCACAGTAATCCAACAGCCCCCCCCCCCTTTTTTTTTCAGTAACTACATTCGCCTGTTTGTGGGGTAACATTTCCCCTGGTAGTGGCTTTTTAATTGACCGGCTTCTCACGGACGTGATCTGTGCCTCCTTAATGATGGTTCTCCTACTCACTCCAGTGCCATCCATGGCACCTTTTCAGCTGTCGATCTAACAGTCTCTTCCCCTAATATTATGACTTCGCTATACTGGTTGTTGCATGATGACATTTTTGCCAATGACCACTTTCCAGTGATCTGACATTTCCTTGCCACAGTCTGACAGACTGACTACCACGTTCAGCACTTCACAGAGCCATTTGGCGTTGGCCTTTGTATACCTCTGCTGCTACATTTGATTCCTCTCTGTCAGATTGTGTTGATGAGGTTGTGCAAGGTGTCTCAGGTGCAGTCATCCACACCACTGGAACTGCTATTTCACTTTCTATGGGTATCCCCCTCATCCTGGCCCCGGCCATTCCTCAGCCAGTACTGTAAAGACATTGAGGCATTGTAATAGCTATGATGAGCCCTGCAACGATTCAGACATTCTTCGCAGACCAAGCTAATCACTTTAAGTGACTTTGTGGTTAGGTTTGCTATCTACTCAAACACAGTAAGAAGAAATGCTGGGAGCATTATGTCTCCTCATTCAGTTCACAGTCAGATGATCTGGCATCTGAATGTTCCTGAAAGGCAACAACTTCTTAGGGCCTTAGCTGTCTTTGGCTACAAGATGCCTTCCCCTCACAATGGTGAGATAGCGTAGATATACCAATCCTTAAGCCCAGTGAGAACACAATGTCTCTTGACAGTTGCCAACTGATTAGCCTGACCAACATACTTCGTAAGCTGCTTGAAAAGATGGTTGCTCACTATTATCCTGGTTTCTCAAATGGGCCTTTTGCCCCCCTATCAGTGAACATCTCTTCTTCTGGATGCAGTGCTCTTGGATAAAAGGATTGGTGACCTCGTGGGCCATCCCCGCCCCTCCTCCAATCAATAAACCAACCAAAACTTCTACACACCGCAGGGGCTTACATGTTTGCACAAGTTCTGTGTGTGTGAAATTTGGCCCAAAATTCACATGCTGAGCAAGCTGTATATGTAAAGCACGTGTAACGGTGCTTCCGTTGGAGGTTACTGTGTGTACTTCATCACTCGGGAAATAAGTTCTGTTCAACATGTTTGTCATTTGGCTTGCCCTGTGGATGGTGGGACAGTGTATGGTCAGTTTGGTTCACAGTTTGCCTACAGGTAACCACACAGCTGCGTTAAATCCCTGGTGTTCAATCTGCAACTCTTTTTTAGCTATCTGACCTCTATAGGTCTGCCAATTTCTGACCGAGATTAAGATTGACAACACATGGCAATTTTAATTTAAATATTTGTTTATTGAAAGGTATGTTTATAAATCACACTTGACATCTGATGTTGCCCTGAATGGACATGCAACAGCATCTGTATCTATCGTAGCATTGACCTAAAAAAAATGCTCTGAATTCTTATTGAGTCAAAAGTATACACAGCACGAGTGAATTTAATCAGAGTTGTGAACAAGTGCGAGTTCACAAAAATTCGATGTATTTAACTTTCAGTTCTTGCTCCATTTCGCAAGCCCATATAATTTTTGAAGTTTGCTCAAGCACCAGTGGCATAGAAATAAAGTTACAGTAAGCAGTGGTTATTTATGTTAATGATAAAGTTAAAAGTCCATAACTATTCTGCATATGAAAAAAATATTCTGAATATTGGCAAATTTCTTTAAAGCCTCTTGGGTTTTTAACTTTTTCTTGCAGGAGGCGTGCAAAATGTTGTTCTCCCAAAACATTAAGTTTCCTAATCTTTCCACCATCCTAAATTCCAAGTTACTCTCCAAATCAACACAGGCTACATATAATTCTGCATCTGAAATCTTATTGGCCCCTTCCTATAGGGCTCTCTTACTCCATTGTTTCAGGGGAATGCTCTTGGTTGTTCTGTGGTTTTCCCTGATGGGGTTTTTAAAGTGCGTCTCCCAGAACAATTTTCAAATTATGATGCGGAGTTATATGGCATTCTAATGGCACTGTAGAAGGTTCACAGACATCACCATACGAGTTTTCCTGCCTGTTCCGACTCTCTTAGTGCACTGCAAGCGCTTCACCAGATGTATCCGGTAGACCTGCTGATTCAGCTCATCCATGACTGCTTACAGCGGCTCCAATGCCGTGGCGAGCAGGTGATCTTTTGCTGGGTACCTGGCCACGTTGGGATACAGGGCAACGACATGGCTGATAAAGCTGCCAAGGAAGCATGTTGGGATGGCCCACGAGGTCACCAGTCCTTTTCTCCAAGAGAATTGCATCCAGAAGAAATGTTCATTGAGAACGTGCTATTATCTCATTTTCTGACAGATGCATCATGCGTCAGTGAGAGACTGAATAGTTGCAGGTGTCGGACAACAAACTGCGGTCACTCAAACCAACCACAAAAGCTTGGCAGACTGCGTGTCAGCCTCGCCGCTGGAAGGAGGTTTTGCTTACCAGACCGTGCATTGGGCATAGCCCTTTCACACATAGTTTCCTCCTCCGGGGGGGGGGGGGGATCCACTTTTCTGTGAAGTTCGTCGCATTACACTTTCAGTTCAGCATATTGTGGCTACGTGTGTCCTATATACTGATAATAGGGCAGCCCTTAGTCTCACTGGAGATCTGCCCACCGTCCTCACAGATACCAATATCAGTGTTAACAGAGTGGTGAAATTTTGTGAACTATCAGGTGTCATTCCTGAACTGGTGGGGAAGGGCGGCAGACTTTCGTATGTTATAAACTACTCTGCATGTGGGGACAGCCTTCGTCCCCACCCATGAGATTTCCTGTTGTTGTTTCCTCAGGGCGCTGATGACCGTGATGTCGAGCGCCCCCTCAACCCAACTCATCGTCATCATCATGCCAGTTTTCATTGTGTTTTTAGCCTGTATCATTCCTTACTATTACAGAACTCCCTTCCTCTTACTCCTTCCCCCACTCCCCAACTCCCCTTATCACCACAACCACTCTTTGGTGGGTATGGGGTAGCTATCACAGGATCCCAGCCTTTGCAATACTACTTCCTCTTTCTGTGCTGCAAACCCCTACACTTTGACTATCTTATATCTCCTCTGATTTCCCCTCAGATGGTCCTTTTGGTGCAGACCCTGCTGGACTTGGCTATCTTCACCTTAGTGATTATATGGTCCTCATTATTGGGTTTGGCCTGCCATCTTTTCCAAATTTTACAGAAGTGCTTGTCATGCAGGGAAGGTTGCCTACTGTGATGTGTGCTCCACCTCTGTACCTTTCTACCCTGGCACCCTTCCATCTTGTTGTCATAGTGCATCCAAAACCCAACATGGTAGCCATCCCGTTCTGGGGATCATCAAGTACCTGCACAATGGCAGCCCCCTGACCACGCAAGAAGTTTAGTATCGTTCCCTGCACTCCACACTGTCCGTCTATGCCATGGATTATTTGCCCATCATGGCTGGGGTGCGGGACTCCTGGAAACTGATTACTGGCCAGGTAGCCCTTGCTGTGGCTGGGTGGTGCCCATGGGGAGAGCCCCCTTTCAGAGTGGATGGCACCATGGTGGATAGTGCGCACATGAGGTGACTTAAACTTTCTCCTGCTGCTGGTTACATTGACGCAGCAGTCTTCAAATGGAAAGGGCTCATATGATGCAACAAAGTACGATCCCAATGCATTCCCTTCCCTGGCCATGCCATAGGAGTAGTGCAGAACTAGCTGGCAAGGAGTAAAATCCTCTCCCCAATTCCTGGTCTGTAACAGGACCAGTGGAACACCTTTTTGGCTTTTATTTTTTGTGGGTATGTTGAAGACAAATATGGGGAAATTGCAGCCAACTCTAAGATGAATAGAGGTTCCCTCCTTATAAAAATGTCATCTCCTACCCAGTGACAGGCACTGCTCCCTCGTGAAAAGTTGGGTGACATTACTGTGACTGCCACTCCCCACGAGAGTCTCAATGTGATCCAGGACATCACCTGCGATCTTCTTTTGCAATCTGACGAGGAGCTGCTGGCCTACTTAGTGATGTGGTGTGCACTTCATCTGTCAAGTCGATAGGAGAACAAGGGAGCGCCTTGCCACGGTTCACACAGCTCCCGCTGTCAGAGGTTGGAGTCCTCCCTCGGGCATGGGTGCCTGTGTTGTCCTTAGCATAAGTTAGTTTAAGTTAGATTAAGTAGTGTGTAAGCCTAGGGGCCGATGACCTCAGTAGTTTGGTCCCATAGGAACTGTACCACCACCACCACCACCAGAACAAGGGAAAACCAAGTTGCTACCGGGGCCTTCACTTTGGCTTTTGAGGGTGGTACGTTGCCTGAGTAGGTCAAGGTGTTGGTCTATTGGTGTGACATGAAACCCCAAGTTTCTCCTTCTATGAGATGCTTTAGATTTAGGAAGTGCGGACATATGTCTCCCCATTGCACGTCTACCCGTGTCTGCATGGATTGTGGCCGTGCTGCATGTGAACTTTCCTTGTGCCCCTGCCCCCATCTGTGTAAACTGCTGCAAGCTCCACTCTCTCTGCTCCCCCCAGGGGATCCACAACTCTTTTGTGGATACGTGCGTAGCGAGCACGGGACCCCGAGCTGATGTGGCCTTCCTTCCTTTCCGGGCTGCATACCTTCCCTTTCCGCATCCTTCCCCATCCCCCATCTTCGCCCCCCCTCTTCACCTCTGGCTCTTTCTTTCCCTTTCTCTGGGGTTATGGTTTGTGCCTACGTCCGGAGACGGACGCTTATAAATATACTACATTCTTCGCCTTCCTTCCTTGCTTGTAAGTCTTCATCCTTCCCTTGTCCTTCTCTTTTCCTTACCTCTTCTCTCTACCTTCTCCGCTGCGGCGTTTGAGACCTCTCTTCTTTCCTTTCCCTTTCTCTTTCTTCCTCCCTGTGCGTGTCTGAAGGCCAACCCACGCACTTCCATGCGTAGCCGGTGACGGGGTAACGCGTAATTCCCCGCCCCGGGTAGACAGGTAGGACACGTACGTACCCCCTGGTAACGGCCAGGCCCAGGGAGGGGTGATTACCCGAGCTGATACCTTCCGAAAGTGCCGATTGGTCCCTCCGTCCGTTTGTCGGGAGGTGTGAACAATCACCTAAGGCGGGAGTGCCCTCAGAGAGGGCCCCCACAAGGGAGGAGCGCGCCATCGGAGACGCCGGTAATCATGGGGGATTCTTCCGCAATGGTTTCCTCACCTTCCACTATGTCTGCTCACAAACGTAAGTTCACTGAGTCTCAACCACAGTCAGTTCTTCCATCGTTGCCACAGTTCCTTGTTGTTTCTCGGTCTGACGAAGGTCACGACTTCTCCACGGTCAACCCTTTCATTATTCAGAAAGGTGTCGACGCAATTGCAGGTCCTGTAAAGTCTTGTTCCAGATTACGGAATGGCACCCTGTTGTTAGAAACAGTCAGTGCCCTCCAGGCACAAAAATTGCTGCGTACGTCACTACTACACACCTTCCCTGTCCGGGTGGAACCGCACCGTACCTTAAATTCCTCGCGTGGAGTCGTTTATACACGCTCCCTCGATGGACTGTCTGACGAAGAAATTCAGCACTACCTGTCTGACCAGGGCGTAACGGCTGTTCATAGGGTTATGAAAAGGGTTGACACGAACATCATTCCAACCCGCACTGTCTTCTTGACATTTGACAAAGTTCAACTACCATCGAAAATCAAAGCCGGCTATGAGATAATTTCCGTTCGCCCTTACGTCCCGAACCCTACGCGTTGCTATCGGTGCCAGCGGTTCAATCACACCAGCCAGTCCTGTTCCAATCCGGCCAAATGTGTTATGTGTGGCAGGGATGCCCATGAGGGTGCTTGTCCACCTCCATCCCCTCGCTGCATCAACTGTATGGGTGACCACGCCGCTTCCTCTCGAGATTGTCCCGTTTTTAAGGACGAAAAGCTCATCCAGGAAATTCGAGTAAAGGAAAAGGTGTCGACCTTTGCTGCTCGAAAATTATTCGCCAGTCGACAGCCCACCGTGTCTCAGAAAGGAAAATACAGCACTGTCCTTGCTTCTCCTCGGCCAACAAAGGAGGCGGCCACGCAGACTTGCGACCTCACCTTTAGTGCCACGGTCGTCAGATCGGCCAGCGCAAAGATCGCCCGTTCAACCTCACCACTTTCGCCTGCCCACTCTCTGGTTCACCCTTCGTAGAGTTCTGCTAAATCTCGAGCCCAAAAGTCAGACACCAAGACTTCGAAAAAAGAGCATACTCGTGAAGAGTTTTTACGTACGGCAACTTCGCAATCATCGGTTCCTCCTTCCTCTAAACATCATACTTCCAAGAAGGCTACAAAGAAACCCAGTTCCTCTCCTTCTCTGCCAAGGCGTGTCCCATCTACAGCACCACCTGGCGGAAGTCGCCCTCGGCCGTCTTCTGTGTCGCCGAGGCGCACTGCTGGCGGCCGATCAACCGGCCGGTCGCTGGTGGCAGGAGCTGCTCCTGACCAACCTATGGATCAGGATGTTCTGCCTTCGGCTGAATGCCATTCCGTGCTGTCGGTCGCAAGCTCAGAGCAGTCGTTGAGTTGACAGCGACCTTGGTCACATTCCTCCATTTCCAGTTCACCCTATGTCCATTATCCACTGGAATATCCGCGGTATTCGAGCCAATCGGGATGAATTGTCGATCCTCTTACAACACTACTCGCCGGTCATCTTTTGTCTTCAGGAAACAAAGCTGCGTCCCCATGACCGCTTTGTTCTCCCTCATTTTCAGTCCGTCCGATATGATCTCCCCTCTGTTGAAGGCACTCCAGCACATGGAGGACTCATGATTGTTCTCCATGAAACTCTCCATTATCACCCAATCCATTTAAACACTTCCTTCCAAGCTGTCGCCGTCCGTCTTTCCCTTTCCGGATACACGTTCTCTCTTTGTACTGTATACATTCCATCGTCCACACCAATGGCACGAGCTGATCTCCTTCATCTTCTTGGTCAGCTTCCACCCCCATATTTGCTGGTTGGGGACTTCAATGCCCACCACCCGCTTTGGGGATCTCCACATCCTTGTCCACGTGGCTCACTATTGCTAGACGTCTTCCACCAAGCAGATCTAGTTTGCCTCAACACTGGGGTCCCTACGTTTTTGTCCGCCTCCACAGCAAATTTATCTCATTTGGACCTTGCGGTCGGTACTGTTCCACTAGCTCGGCGCTTCGAATGGTTCGCCCTTGATGATACACACTCGAGTGACCACTTTCCATGTATCCTTAGACTGAAGCCTCAACAGCCATATATGTGCCCGCGACGCTGGAAGTTTGCTCAAGCCGATTGGACACTTTTTTCGTCTCTAGCGACATTCGATGACCGTCACTTTCCCAGCGTCGACGATGAGGTCACACATATTACCGACGTTATTCTTACAGCTGCGGAACATTCAATACCACGCACCTCCGAATTGCCCCGGCGCCCCCCAGTTCCTTGGTGGAACGAGGCATGCCGTGATGCACTACGTGAGCGGCGACGTGCTCTCCGCGTTTTCCGCCACCATCCTACTTTGGCCAACTGTATCCGCTATAAGCAGCTCCGAGCGCGATGCCGTCGTGTCATCCGCGATAGCAAGAAGGCAAGCTGGACATTCTTTATTAGCTCATTTAACACCTTCACTCCCTCCTCGGAAGTTTGGAGTCGGCTTCGACGGTTCTCAGGCGCGCCTGGTTTCTCCCCGGTCTCTGGGCTCACTGTCGCGCATGACACATTAGTGGACCCCGTCGCAATTTTTAACTCGTTGGGTCAGCACTTTGCCGAGATTTCGAGCTCTTCAAATTACCCGCCAGCGTTTCTCCCGAAGAAACGTGCAGCGGAAGTGCGACCTCTTGCTTTCTCCTCTCAAAATCGCGAAAGCTACAATACTGTTTTCTCCATGCGGGAACTCCAACATGCACTCTCTTCTTCTCGCTCCTCCGCCCCAGGACCAGATGGTATCCACGTCCAAATGTTGCTACATTTATCAACCCATAGTCTGCGTTACCTCCTTCGCCTTTATAATCGAATTTGGACCGACAGTACTTTTCCCAGACGATGGCGGGAAGCTATCGTCGTTCCTGTTCCGAAACCTGGAAAGGACAAACATCTCCCCTCTAGCTATCGCCCCATTTCTCTCACAAGTAGTGTCTGTAAGGTTTTGGAGCGTATGGTGAATTACCGTTTAGCGTGGTGGCTGGAATCCCGCAGTCTTTTAACACCTGCCCAATGCGGATTCCGAAAGCATCGTTCTGCAGTTGACCATCTTGTTGCTCTCTCCACTTATATCATGAACAATTTTCTCCGGAAACGCCAAACGGTAGCAATATTTTTTGATCTGGAGAGAGCATACGATACCTGTTGGAGGACAGGCATCCTCCGCACACTGTTCTCATGGGGCTTTCGAGGCCGGCTGCCCCTTTTTCTTCGCGAATTTATGGCAGAGCGCACATTTAGGGTGCGGGTGAACACTACTCTCTCCCGCACTTTCTCCCAAGAAAACGGGGTACCCCAGGGCTCCGTGCTGAGTGTTGTACTGTTTGCCATCGCTATAAATCCAATTATGGATTGTCTCCTTCCCGATGTCTCGGGCTCCCTCTTTGTGGATGATTTTGCGATCTACTACAGCTCTCAACGGACCAGCCTTCTTGAACGACGTCTTCAAGGATGTCTCGATCGCCTCCACTCTTGGAGCATCGAAACCGGCTTCCGTTTCTCTCCCAGTAAGACCGTTTGTGTTAATTTTTGGCGACGTAAGGAGTTTCTTCCGCCCTCCTTACATCTAGGACCTGTCAACATTCCGTTTTCAGACGTCGCTAAATTCTTGGGTCTTATGTTTGACAGAAAACTGTGCTGGTCCTCCCACGTTTCCTATCTTTCGGCTCGCTGTCTGCGATCGCTTAACACCCTCCGTGTCCTGAATGGTACCTCCTGGGGAGCGGACCGAGTGGTCCTTCTCCGCCTCTATCGCGCCTTAGTGCGCTCGAAATTGGATTATGGAAGCATAGTCTACTCCTCTGCTCGGCCGTCTATTCTTCGGCGTCTCGACTCTATCCACCACCGTGGATTACGTTTAGTGTCTGGAGCTTTTTACACTAGCCCTGTGGAGAGCCTTTATGCTGAGACTGCTGAACCTCCGTTGTCCAATCGGCGAGCAGTCCTTCTGAGTCGTTATGCTAGCCATCTGTCTTCCATGCCTGCTAATCCAGCCCATGCCCTTTTTTTCGACCCCTCATTTGATGTAGGGTATGCAGGCCGCTCCTCCTCCCTACTACCCCCGGGAGTCCGCTTCCGTCAACTGCTCCATTCTCTTTCCTTCCGCTTTCCTAAAACCTTCTTGACAACTTGGGGTACAGCACCGCCTCGGCTCCGTCCCCGGATCTGCCTGCTCCGTGACCTTTGTCGATTTCCCAAGGATGGTACCCCTACACTTGCTTATCGTCGGGCATTTGCTGCTCTACGTGCACAAATGACAGACGCCACATTTATTTACACCGACGGCTCGAAAACATCGTTAGGTGTAGGGAGTGCCTATATTGTTGGCGACACCCCAAATGAATTTCGGCTTCCCGACCAGTGTTCGGTGTATACTGCGGAGCTTTACGCTGTTCTCCAGGCTGTCCACTACATCCGCCGCCATCGGCGGATACAGTACGTTATCTGCTCGGATTCTCTCAGCTCTCTCCTCAGTCTCCAAGCTCTTTACCCTGTGCACCCTCTGGTCCACCGGATTCAGGACTGTCTGCGCTTGCTCCACCTGGGGGGCGTCTCGGTGGCGTTCCTCTGGCTCCCGGGACACGCTGGTATCTGTGGGAATGAGGCGGCCGATATAGCGGCCAAGGCTGCAGTCTCTCTTCCTCGGCCAGCTATTCAGTCGCTTCCCTTCACCGATCTACGGAGCAGTTTATGTCGCAAAGTTGCTCGTTTATGGCATGCGCATTGGTCCACACTTCCCCATAATAAATTGCGGGAAGTGAAAGCCCTTCCTTGCGCTTGGACCTCTTCCTCCCGAACGCGTCGTCGGGAGGAGGTAATTTTAACTAGACTCTGGATAGGGCACTGTCTTTTTAGCCATCAACATCTTTTAAGCGGCGATCCTCCCCCAATCTGTCCCCACTGCTCTCAGCTGTGGACGGTAAGACACCTTTTAATTGAATGCCCCTATTTTAATCCGTTACGCGCCCGTCTACAGCTATCGCCTGATCTATCGTCGATTTTAGCCGATGACACGCGCTCAGCCGACCGCGTTCTCCAGTTTATTAGTGACAGTGAAATGACGTCAGTTATTTGAAGCTTTTTTGGGGATAACAAACACCTTTCTGTGGTGGATTTTTAAGCCTTCCTTCTGCTTTTAGTTTCTCCAATTTTATGACTTTGTTCCCATTGCTGCTTGTTTTCAATTTCGGTTTTTTTACTGTTTCCTAAGTTACGGGCTGGGCGCTAATGACCATAGCAGTTTTGCGCCCTAAAACCAAACAAAAAAAAAACAAAAAAACAAAAAAAAAACCTCTCTCTGCTCAACAGATGGCTCAGTTTTTAAGCGCGACAGGAAAATCCAGTTGTATAAGACCATGGACAGCCTCACATATCAAGAGGCTAAAAAGAAGTATGAGCATATTATTCCCATACAAATGACAGAATCTTACACTACAGCTGCAACATCATCGCCTTCCTCCGTTGCACCTCTTAAAATGGGTCCTCAGAGCCATTTGCTGATATCTGCCACCCCCCCCCCCCCCTCCCCGGCTGTTGAGGTCCCTTCTGGTGCTTCCACTGCACCTACTTTGGGAGCATTGG
Organism: Schistocerca nitens; assembly: GCF_023898315.1. Taxonomy (NCBI): domain Eukaryota; kingdom Metazoa; phylum Arthropoda; class Insecta; order Orthoptera; family Acrididae; genus Schistocerca; species Schistocerca nitens. Next base: position 467,901,434 of record NC_064622.1, read on the forward strand.
TCCTCACATGCTCAGGTCACTGGTCCCCACCCCAAGCTGGAGGCACCTCTCTAGCTAGGAAGAGGCCCCTTGGGACCCTTCTTTACATGGTTCCTGCTGGTCCACAGCCAGACAGCACCCAGTGGCTGAAGTGACAACAGGCTGCTGGCAGTCAGATTTCTCATTCTTCCTCTGTCTCTGAAACCAGTTCAGGGACATGGCAGCACATGACCCAGGGTCATAACTTGCCCTCCTGTCCCTGTGTAGTCGCTTCAGGCCCCACAGTATTCACACAGTCAGATCCTCCAGTGGAATTGTAATAGGTTTTTCCACCACCTGGCTGAGCGACAGTAGCTTTTAAGCACTTACCCAGCATTCTGTATTGCTGTCCAGGTAATGTTGTTTCCAGCAATTCAAACTCTTGCCCTTCATGGCTACTGAGGTTATGTTAAGAAACATAGATTATGAAAGGGTATCAGGTGGAGTTTGTACGTATGTTCTGGACTCTGTATACAGTGATCTTGTGCCTCATCATACATCTTTGAAGGCTGTGACAGATCAGGTAAGGCACATCATGATTTTACCATCTGTAATGTTTATCTCCCTCCAGATTTTACCATCATCTCCTGATGATGTCATGTCCCAGGATGTACTGCCTCCATTGCTCTCTCACCTCCCTTCAATTTCACACTCTTGGGTGACTTCAACATCCATAACCCTTTGTGGGGTGGTACATTGATCAGTTGCCTCTTGAACTCTTGTGTCTCCCTAAACTTCATTGTGGCACACAAAACTTAATAGGCCATTGATCTCTCCTTGTGCAGTCAGAGTCTTCTACCATCTCTGCACTGGCGGGTCCACGGTGGCCTGTGTGGAAGTGATCAGTTCCTGATCTTCCTATTCCTCCCTCAGTATTGCTCTCCTGGATGCGTCCCCAGATGGGTTCTCTGTATTGATGCTGACTGGGATGGGTTCACCTCTTGCTGTCATCCTTAGTAGACCGAGCGAGGTGGCGCAGTGGTAAGACACTGGACTCGCATTCGGGAGGACGACGGTTCAATCCCGCGTCCGGCCATCCTGATTTAGGTTTTCCGTGATTTCCCTAAATCACTCCAGGCGAATCCGGGATGGTTCCTCTGAAAGGGCACGGCCGACTTCCTTCCCCATCCTTCCCTAATCCGATGAGACCGATGACCACGCTGTCTGGTCTCCTTCCCCAAAACCAACCAACCATCCTTAGTTCCCCATCGCAAGGTAGTATTGATCCGTCTGTTCAGCATACAATGGCAGCCATTCTTTTAGCAGCAAAGTAAGCCAGACACTCTTCCTTGGGATCCCCCTATCATAAGATGCTGGTGGACCCCATAGGTCGCTGCGGCCATTAGATATCGTAGGAGGGCTCTCCAATGCCATAAGCGGCACCCTTCTCAGGAGCACCTCATTGCTTTAAATGGGTCTATGCCCGCATCCACTACTTCATAAAACTACGAAAGCAAGCGTCCTGAGAACAGTATGTTTCCACTATTGGACTACATACCTCTCCATCACAGGTATGGGCAAAAATTAGATTGCTCTACAGCTTCGACTCCCTGTCAGGTGCATCAAGTATTTTCTTAGATGGTGCTATTTATACTGATCCAGATGCTGTGAGCATTATAATTGCACATCTGCATCTGACAACTACCAACCCATCTTTTGGCTCATTGAATAGCGGGCGGAGCAAATGCACTTATCTTTTACTACCTGCTGTATGTCATATAATACTCCATTCAGTGAATGGGAACTTCTCAGTGCCCTAGCACTTTCCCGGATATGGCCCAAGGGCCAGCCTGCATCGGCAACCAGATGCTAAAACATCTCTCAGTGGATTGTCAGTGTCACACCCTTGCCTCCTTTAGTCGGATCTGGGGCGAGGGTCAGTCCCCGTCTCAGTGGTGTGAAAGCGCAGTAGTTCTGGTACTGAAACTAGATAAGAACCCATTGTAGGTAGACAATGATCATCCAACCAGCCTTACCGTCATTCTCTGTAAGTTGCTTGAATGCATGGTGAACAAGGGGCTGTATTGGCTCCTTGAGTCTTGGGGCCTTTTGGTTGCATATCAGGATGGTTTTTGCAAAGGCTGCTCTGCTGCTGATGATTTGGTTCACGTGGAGTCCACCATCCAGATGGCCTTTGCTCATCATCAGCACCTCTTTGTTGTCTTTTCCGACCTACAGAAGGCTGATTACATGACAGGGCATCACCACATCCTTTCTACATTACATTGTGGGGTCTATGGGGTCCACACCCGACTTTTGTCAAGAACATCCTTTTGCACTGTATGTTCCAGATTCAGATGGGTGCTTCATCCCGTACCTCCCCCCCCCCCCCCCCTCCCCCCCTCTGTATCCAAGAGAATGAGGTTCCTCAGGGCTCTGTGCAGAGCCTCACCCTCTTTTTTTTTTTTTGGTAGCCATCAGTTGTATAGTGGCAGTTGTAAGGTATTCGGTATCGCCCTCCGAATATGCTGATGGTTTCTGCTTTTGTAGTTGCTCATTAGTATGGGTGTTGCTGAGCATCGCCTACAGGGCAGTGAGCATCTCCTACAGGGCACCGTACAAAAGGCGCATTCATGAGCTCTCACCCATGGCTTTGGTTTTTCAGCTGCCAAGACTCGTGTTATGCACTTCTGTCACCGTCGTTCTGCCCACCCACACCCACAGCTTAACCTAAACTTTCTATTAATTCTTGTAATTTGATGTTTTGCTTTTTGGGACTGGTCTTAGATTCCCAGCTGACGTGGCTTCACCACCTTTGCCAAGTTAAACGAAAGTGCTGGCAACTCCTCAATATACTTCGCTTCCTCAGTAACACTAGCTGGGAAACAGATCACTCTACCGTTTTGAAGCTCCACAAAGCCCTGATTCTTTCCCATTTTGATTATAAGATTCTTGCATATTGTTCAGCATCACTCTCAGCATTGCGGATACTGGACCTTATTCATCATTGTGGGAGCCGACTTGGGATAGGAGCCTTCCAAACTAACCCTGTGAACAGCTTACTAGTTGAGGCTGTAGTCCCTCCGTTACCTAACAGGCACCAACAACAGCTGCTGCATTACACTATATGCATTTGTACCTTCCCTGAACATCCTAACTACTGTGTCCTTTTCCCTGGAAGGGAGCTCCGCCTCCCATAACAGCAACCCAGAACTGGGTTTACAACTGCTGCGCACCTCCAGTGTTTCTGCTCGAAAGTGAAACCACCTCCACTGTCGTCTCTGATCATGAAGAAATCACATCTGCCACATGGATTGTGCCCTGACCTTGGATTTTTCTGCCTCCTTTGGTCCAAAAGATTCCATTCACTCCACTATTTTTCACTACCTGTTCTTGGTTATCCTTCACATGTATCTGGGTTCAGAAGTGGTGTTAACCAATGGCTCAACAGCCGACAGACAAATAGGTTTGGCATGTGCATGTGTACGGTGCAGTGAACTCAACTCTTTGCCAGACGTCTGCAGTATCTTCACTGTTGAATTGTGGCCATTACACTAGTCATTAGCCATGTTCATTCTTGCACTGGCAAGAGTATCCTAATCTGTAATGGCTCCCTTAGCAACCTTCAAGCTACACACCAATGCTACTCTCCTAACCCAATGGTTGTGGCTATCCAGGATCTTGTCTCCGACCTCCTCCTAGCTAGACAACCAGTCATTTTCGTTTGGACCCTGGTCATGTTGGATTTCTGTAAATGAACTAGCTGACCCATTGGTTAAGCTGGCGACCAGTATGCCAATTCTGGAAATGGGGGTCCCAGAACCAGGCCTTGCCATACGCTGCTGGAAGTATGGAATCAGAATGGTCTGCCCTGATTCCCCCAAACAAACTGAAGACAATTAACGAGACCACAACCTTGTGGCAGTCTTCTCTGTGTGCTTCTCGCAGAGCAAGAAGTGGAGATTTGCCCGTACAACCATTTCATATGTGTATCATGAACATCAGGATTCTGGTAAAACATCAAATCTCCGACATCACTGCGGCAGACAAAGATCCTGCAGAAATGGGACCTAAGACGACTGAAGAGAACTGTTCAACGTGAAAGAAGTACAGCCCTTCAGCAAATTGCTGCAGATGCTGAGCCATTAACTGTCAGCGTGTGAACTATTCAACGAAACATCATCGATATGGGCTTTTGGAGCTGACTGCACAACACAAAGCATTATGCCTCGCCTGGGCCCATCAGCACTGACACTGGACTGTTGATGACTGGAAACATGACTGGAAATGAGTCTCTTTTCAAATTGTATCAAGCAGATGGACATGTACGAGTATGGAGACAACTTCATGAATCCATGGACCCTGCATGTCAGCAGGGGACTGTTGAAGCTGGTGGAGGCTCTGTAATGGTGTGGGGTGGTGTGCAGTTGGAGTGATATGGGACTTCTGTTACGTCTAGATACGACTCTGATAGGTGACACACATGTAAGATCCATCTGATCACCTGCATCCATTCATGTCCATTGTGCATTCTGACAGACTGGGGCAATTCCTGCAGGACCATGTGACACCCCACACAGCTAGAATTGCTACATCTACATCTACATTTATACTCCGCAAGCCACCCAACGGTGTGTGGTGGAGGGCACTTTACGTGCCACTGTCATTACCTCCCTTTCCTGTTCCAGTCGCGTATGGTTCGCGGGAAGAACGACTGTCTGAAAGCCTCCGTGCGCGCTCTAATCTCTCTAATTTTACATTCGTGATCTCCTCGGGAGGTATAAGTAGGGGGAAGCAATATATTCGATACCTCATCCAGAAACGCACCCTCTCGAAACCTGGCGAGCAAGCTACACCGCTACACAGAGCGCCTCTCTTGCAGAGTCTGCCACTTGAGTTTATTAAACATCTCCGTAACGCTATCACGGTTACCAAATAACCCTGTGATGAAACGCGCCGCTCTTCTTTGGATCTTCTCTATCTCCTCCGTCAACCCGACCTGGTACGGATCCCACACTGATGAGCAATACTCAAGTATAGGTCGAACGAGTGTTTTGTAAGCCACCTCCTTTGTTGATGGACTACATTTTCTAAGCACTCTCCCAATGAATCTCAACCTGGTACCCGCCTTACCAACAATTAATTTTATATGATCATTCCACTTCAAATCGTTCCGCACGCATACTCCCAGATATATATTTTACACAAGTAACTGCTACCAGTGTTTGTTCCGCTATCATATAATCATACAATAAAGGATCCTTCTTTCTATGTATTCGCAATACATTACATTTGTCTATGTTAAGTGCAGTTGCCACTCCCTGCACCAAGTGCCTATCCGCTGCAGATCTTCCTGCATTTCGCTGCAATTTTCTAAGCTGCAACTTCTCTGTATACTACAGCATCATCCGCGAAAAGCCGCATTGAACTTCCGACACTATCTACTAGGTCATTTATATATGTATTGTGAAAAGCAATGGTCCCATAACACTCCCCTGTGGCACGCCAGAGGTTACTTTAACGTCTGTAGACGTCTCTCCATTGATAACAACATGCTGTGTTCTGTTTGCTAAAAACTCTTCAATCCAGCCACACAGCTGGTCTGATATTCCGTAGGCTCTTACTTTGTTTATCAGGCGACAGTGCGGAACTGTATCGAACGCCTTCCGGAAGTCAAGAAAAATAGCATCTACCTGGGAGCCTGTATCTAATATTTTCTGGGTCTCATGAACAAATAAAGCGAGTTGGGTCTCACACGAATGCTGTTTCCAAAATACATGTTGATTCCTACAGAGTAGATTCTGGGTTTCCAAAAACGACATGATACTCGAGCAAAAAACATGTTCTAAAATTCTACAACAGATCGACGTCAGAGATATAGGTCTATAGTTTTGCGCATCTGCTCGACGACCCTTCTTGAAGACTGGGACTACCTGTGCTCTTTTCCAATCATTGGAACCATCCGTTCCTCTAGATCAGGGCCGCACAAGGTGCATCGCAGAGTGCAGAAGACGGCTGCGCTATGTTGACGACGGTGCAGACTCCCCCACTTCTCAGCTTTGCGCAACAGCGCTGCCTCTCGCTTCCTTAGCTTGTGTCGCTTGCGCCGCCTGTCTCGAACTGTTTCAAAGCTTTAACCCTGTTGTCTTCCTCCTTGCCAAATACTAATGTACACTAGGTGGAGAGCTTAGTTCGGTGTACCGGTACAAAAGAGATTTATAAAATTACTGTAATGGTAACAATTTTAAATTTGGTTTTAACACAAATGTATCTTCCTATGTGTCCGCATCTCGTGGTCGTGCGGTAGCATTCTCGCTTCCCACGCCCGGGTTCCCGGGTTCGATTCCGGGCGGGGTCAGGGATTTTCTCTGCCTCGTGATGACTGGGTGTTGTGTGATGTCCTTAGTTAGGTTTAAGTAGTTCTAAGTTCTAGGGGACTGATGACCATAGCTGTTAAGTCCCATAGTGCTCAGAGCCATTTTTTATCTTCCTATGTGCTCTTTATTTTATTTGCAATAATGCTACTAAGATCTGGAACAAGAGATTGGCTGACATCAATTCTGAGAGAATTTTTTAAATTACAATTAGAAATACTCGCACGCAATCTAATTTTTGTACAAGACAAAACAGAAAAAAACCTTTCACATACACAAGTGGAACCAAACATAGAAATAATCTTCGCTGCTTCTCTGTGTAACGTGGGAAATTCTTCCTTCGGCAAATTCTGATATAATTGGAGCAAACCTTTTGTATTGTAAAACACATCCTTCGGTGAACATCGCTTTGCAAATCAATTAGTTCGAAATGTAAATCTGAAAGCACACTTTCAATATCCATCGAAAAAGGTTTCACAAAAACATCAAGAATTTGCTGCAGGTAGGTAATTTCCTGAAACAATAACAAAGCCAATGTTAATAAATGAAAGTAATGTAAGCCGTTGTTTCGAAGTACTAAAATGCGTTAGATTTTAATAAACATGTAATGTGTACTATTGGTTTTAATGTAATGTTACACTTGCATATGTAACGCAATTTCCTTTATTTAGCTGTATGTCATATACCGGCACATTACCTGGAATCAGTCGTTAAACGCATTTTCAAGGGATTGTAGCACCTCGACGTATTTTTCAAAGCGCGCTCCTTCCTGCACAGATGCTCTCAAACAAAAACATAGTACCGTTTTGATTAGAGCGGTTATAAAAATCAGGCTGTTTTAATAAAGGTACAATTTATATCTCGCTTACCTAGTTCAGGAAAGTGTTGCATATTTTTCTCTGAAAGGTTGTTTTTGAGGAGCTTCAGTTTATACTGGAAATCGTTTATCTTGCTGATCATATCGTTGATGATATTGTTTTCTTTTTGGAGTTTCAGACTTAAATCATTTAGGAGAGCCATAATGTCTGCTAAAAATCCTAAATCAGCTACCCATTCAGGGTCATGAAAAAGTGGCTCCGGACGTCCTTTGGTCTCCAAAAACTGAGCCACAATGTGGCATAGTCGAAAAATTCGGGAAATCACTTTCCCTTTGCTCAGCCAGCGCACCTCAGCGTGGTAGGGAATATCTGGATACTCCTCTTCAAAGGAAATAAAAAATTCTTTGAATTGACGATGAGTGAGTCCATGAGAACGAATGTAGTTCACGATACACACCACTACCTTCATCACATCTTGAAGACCGATAACTTTCGCACAAAGAGCCTCTTGGTGTGCAAAACAATGAACGGAAGGTAAATTCGACATCTTAAGTTTTTTCCGCAGTAGGCTAATAAACCCTTTTGCTTTACCGCACATTGCTGGTGCCCTGTCTGTGGTTACGGAAAACAGCTTCTCGCAAGGGAGTCCTATTCCTTCAGCTGCCATTTCAACAGCTGCTAAAATATCCGCCCCTGTAACAGTGTCCTTCAACGAAATCATATCCAGGAGCTCTTCCATTACATGTAGGTCGTCGTCCACGCCATGCAAAAATATTGCTAACTGAGCCATGTCTTCAACATCCGTGGAATCATCAAGTGCGATGGAGTACGCTAGGAAGTTTTCAATTTTGGCTGCCAGTTGTTCATGCAAATTCTCAGCAATGTTGTTGATTCTCCGATGTATTGTCATTCCGGAAAGTGGTATTCTGCTGTACGCGGGAGCTAATGTGGCATTCATTGTCTCTACTACGTCCAACATAATGTTTTTTATTAATGGACCGTCCATAAATGGCCTCGAAGCTCTTGCTAAACGTAGAGCAACTTTGTAACTAGCTCTGAGAGTCTTTTCGCAACACCCCTCATCTTCTTCACCCTAAAGTAGAGAAAAAAGGTATGTTAGAAATAATTTATGCGAAAACGAAAACTAAGGAATCTAAACAAATGTTATTTCGTTTCGCATGACCTTTAACCAAAATATACTTGCTAAAGTACTTGCAAAAAACCTCGTTTGTAGATACAGACTTCTCTTCTGCAAGAGTTTGCAACTTCCGTAATTCTTCCTCTCTGGCATCCCCTGTTATCTCACTATAATTTTCTGAATGCAATTTAATGTAGTGCCTTTCAATAGACGATTTTCTGACACACGTAATTAGTGTACCGCAGATTAGACATTTGGCTTTATCGTCACAACACCCAAAAAAGTAGGAGAGTTCCCATTCCTGTTTAAATTGACTTTCGGCAATTTTCCCTTTTTTTGGAGCAGATGGTTTCATTATTCCGGTAATTGTCTTGCGCTTACGTATTCCAATGTTGACTAAGCCGTCTGGCAGCGCATTCGTCAGCGCACAGCGTCGGCCTCACCTAGGAAGCCGAGTTGAGGCGAAGTATGCCGAGTTCAGCCGATGCACTGTGCAGGCACTCGCTGCACCTCGCTTTGCACGCGTGCGGTTTTCCATGTTCGTGTGGCCCTGCTCTAGAGACTTGCGGTACACGGCTGTTAGAAGGTGGGCAAGTTCTTTCGCGTACTCTGTGTAGAATCGAATTGGTATCCCGTCAGGACCAGTGGACTTTCCTCTATTGAGTGATTCCAGTTGCTTTTCTATTCCTTGGACACTTATTTCGATGTCAGCCATTTTTTCGTTTGTGCGAGGATTTAGAGAAGGAACTGCAGTGCGGTCTTCCTCTGTGAAACAGCTTTGGAAAAAGGTGTTTAGTATTTCAGCTTTACACGTGTCATCCTCTGTTTCATAGCCATCATCATCCCGGAGTGTCTGGATATGCTGTTTCGAGCCACTTACTGATTTAACGTAAGACCAGAACTTCCTAGGATTTTCTGTCAAGTCAGTACATAGAATTTTACTTTCGAATTCACTGAACGCTTCACGCATAGCCCTCCTTACACTAACTTTGACATCGTTTAGCTTCTGTTTGTCTGAGAGGTTTTGGCTGCGTTTAAACTTGGAGTGAAGCTCTCTTTGCTTTCGCAGTAGTTTCCTAACTTTGTTGTTGTACCACGGTGGGTTTTTCCTGTCCCTCACAGTTTTACTCGGCACGCACCTGTCTAAAACACATTTTACGATTGCCTTGAACTTTTTCCATAAACATTCAACATTGTCAGTGTCGGAACAGAAATTTTCGTTTTGACCTGTTAGGTAGTCTGAAATCTGCCTTCTATTACTCTTGCTAAACAGATAAACCTTCCTCCCTTTTTTTATATTCCTATTAACTTCCATATTCAGGGATGCTGCAATGGCCTTATGATCACTGATTCCCTGTTCTGCACATACAGAGTCGAAAAGTTCGGGTCTGTTATCAGTCGGTCCAAGATGTTATCTCCACGAGTCGGTTCTCTGTTTAATTGCTCGAGGTAATTTTCGGATAGTGCACTCAGTATAATGTCACTCGATGCTCTGTCCCTACCACCCGTCCTAAACATCTTGAGTGTCCCAGTCTATATCTGGTAAATTGAAATCTCCACCTAAGACTATAACATGCTGAGAAAATTTATGTGAAATGTATTCCAAATTTTCTCTCGGTTGTTCTGCCACTAATGCTGCTTAGTCGGGAGGTCGGTAAAAGGAGCCAATTAATAACCTAGCTCGGTTGTTGAGTGTAACCTCCACCCATAATAATTCACAGGAACTATCCACTTCTACTTCACTACAGGATAAACTACTACTAACAGCGATGAACACTCCACCACCAGTTGCATGCAATCTATCCTTTCTAAACACCGTCTGTACCTTTGTAAAAATTTCGGCAGAATTTATCTCTGGCTTCAGCCAGCTTTCTGTACCTATAACGATTTCAGCTTTGCTGCCTTCTATCAGCGCTTGAAGTTCCGGTACTTTACCAACGCAGCTTCGACAGTTGACAATTACAATACCGATTGCTGCTTGGTCCCCGCATATCCTGACTTTGCCCCGCACCTGTTGAGGCTGTTGCCCTTTCTGTACTTGCCCAAGGCCATCTAACCTAAAAAACCGCCCAGCCCACGCCACACAACCCCTGCTACCCGTGTAGCCGCTTGTTGCGTGTAGTGGACTCCTGACCTATCCAGCAGAACCCGAAACCCCACCACTCTATGGCGCATGTCGAGGAATCTGCAGCCCACATGTTCGCAGAACCGTCTCAGCCTCTGATTCAGACCCTCCACTCGGCTCTGTACCAAAGGTCCGCAGTCAGTCCTGTCGACGATGCTGCAGATGGTGAGCTCTGCTTTCATCCCGCTAGCGAGACTGGCAGTCTTCACCAAATCAGATAGCCGCCGGAAGCCAGATAGGATTTCCTCCGATCCATAACGACACACATCATTGGTGCCGACATGAGCGACCACCTGCAGATGGGTGCACCCTGTACCCTTCATGGCATCCGGAAGGACCCTTTCCACATCTGGAATGACTCCCCCTGGTATGCACACGGAGTGCACGTTGGTTTTCTTCCCCTCTCTTGCTGCCATTTCCCTAAGGGGCCCCATTACGCGCCTGACGTTGGAGCTCCCAACTACCAGTAAGCCCACCTGCTGCGACCGCCCGGATCTTGCAGACTGAGGGGCAACCTCTGGAACAGGACAAGCAGCCATGTCAGGCCGAAGATCAGTATCAGCCTGAGACAGAGCCTGAAACTGGTTCGTCAGACAAACTAGAGAGGCCTTCCGTTCAGCCCTCCGGAATGTCTTTCGCCCCCTGCCACACCTTGAGACGACCTCCCATTCTACCACAGGTGAGGGATCAGCCTCAATGCGGGCAGTATCCCGGGCAACCACAGTCGTAGTCCGATCGGGGGATATGTGGGACGAGCTGGCCGTCCCCGACAAACCCCCATCCGGACCCCCACAGTGATGCCCATTGGCAACAGCTACAGAGTGGCTCCAGGAATACTCTTCTTTCTTCTGGCTACCAAACTTCCCAGACATAAACATTATTGAGCATATCTGGGGTGCCTTGCAGCCTTTTGTTGAGAAGAGATCTCAACGCCTTGTACTCTTAAAGGGAGGTGGAACGCCCTATCCCGAAAATGTTAAATTTAGTGATTTGGCTTCCCTGTATTTCAGGAACCACTGTAGCCATTGACATGAAACTTTTACAGGGCATTAAACTTTGTGTTCTGAATCTACTGAACTACAGTAATAACATTTCAGCCACTGCTTTCAGAAATACAATTTTTTAATTACACGTTTAAAATTTTGTGTACTTTTTTTTGTACATTATCCTAAATAATTTTTATTATACATAAGATTATGTTCTTCTTTTAGTTCAGTAGACACAGGATATGTATGTTATTACTCCTTGAAAATTTGAATAATCTGCTCGAAGTGGTTTCCGAGATTGAGGGAAAAATGCAACAGAAAATGTAAATTTTCTGCAACAGCTTCTAAAGTTTCAGAAGACAGTAACTCACTTAATATATGCTTAATCTTTTATTTTTAGTCGCACAGAAGCACCCTGCACTGTACTGTATATCATCCTCTTGATCTTTTTCCAAATTTTTTCTTATTTCTGGACTCCTTAGTGACCAACTGTGCTGCATACTCTGCTTTATCAATGCGAACCTTGTCTCCCTCCATTCAAGTTCTCTGATGCAGTTTGCTACAGGATTGCGTCCCATATGCTGTAGCACTTTCACCCTACCAGTTGCCATCATTAAAAGCAATAACAGCATCACTGACTCCCCACTTTAGTGTCTTCATTCCAACAAAAACATTTTTTTGTAAGCGAGTCCATGTAAGATTATTGAACGACTCATTGGGATTTTGAGTCTGACCACACAGACACTTCTTCAGTAATTCAGGATTTGCCAGGTGACTGTAAATAGGTTTTATGATATCCATGACTGCTGCTGGGATGGAATGTTTGTGGCTGTATGAACTGTCTGAGTACTGGGTGTTGCAGTAATTGCACCATGAATCAGGTGTAGAAGGGCAAAGGTGGTGTACTGGTTTTTCATCAGTTGACGGTCTGTGGAAGAAGGAAGCCCATACTGTCTGCTTCATTTGCAACAAATCCTCTGTATTGTTTCTAATGGCCATCCCATAATACTGCTGTAGTTCATCAATCATTTTGTCTGTCAGCCTGCCTCTTATGGTTTTACCATCAGACAGTTTCTTGTCTCTCAAACCTGGTGCCCATCCTCTTCTGGACACGGCCAACACATTCCAGTTTTGTGATAATCTTCTCACCATAAGGCTGAGCGGCTATTATACTGTCACATGCTTTTGAGTCTCCATCACCTAAGAACTTAGTGTAATACACTCCCCTTTCGTTCACAGATCAACTAAAAATTTTAACAGTGGCATAGGCCTCCATACCACCACTTGTCCCTTCGTAATTTCTGTTACAGATATGCCCTTCTTCATTCCCTGACTTACACTTATAACAATGTTTGGTTAAAATCTGGGAATCTATTACCTTTCCATTATCCAAACTGGTCACCGTAGCAACAGAATTCTTAGAACTGTAGCCGCGCTTCGACCAAGTTCTATCAAAAGCTATTTGTATGTCAGTCATACCATCATTTATTTCAGCAGCTTAGTTTGAAGCACCCTTCTCTGACTCACATGCAACAGATTCCACAGCAGCTCCAATAAATCCTGCATACTTGTCGATTTTACAAGGTGGGCATGGCATATTCATACACGGCATACGTTGTTTCTGCTGCAGTGTGTCCTTTGCTAATGGCTCTCAATCCATAAAACCACCAAACGTACTATAATAAATGATTATCTTTATTACTTACCAGAATTCCAAAATGAATGACTATATCTATGACTGGCACAATTAATCATGAGTTTCCTGGCTAGTCCATTTGACACCTTGCTGTCTACATGTAAACTAACTGGCCCTCCACATATTTTATAACTCACACGTTCACCTAACACCATTGTCAGTATATGTAAACCTATTAGAATATAACCTAACCTACCATTTACATCACTTTCGTTTTGAGAAAACTGTGTATCACCACGTTTTATTTTAATCTTCGAAGCACTAATGGGTGTTTCTCTAGATACTGATGAGTTTGCCTGTATTTCTTTGTCTGTAACTTGGTTGGTTGGTTTGAGGATTAAAGGGGCCAAACTGTCTGTAACTTCTCACATCACATGTTGAACACAATGTTTCGCTTTATTCAAAAATTTATTTCTGTGAAACCCACATTTCTTAAAAACACTTCGTTTTGGTGTCATACTTTACTTTTTGAGAGATTTACCAATCTATTCCTCACTTTTCCTCAGAAAAACGTTAGCGCTTCAACATACAATGCGTGTTTATACTATGAGATGATACGATACTGTTTTTGGCAGTGCTACCAATACAAACACGTAATTTAACCTGTGTAACACAGCAATCCACAGCCTTCTATATAAAACCATTACCGATTTTATTAGATCTTGAAGTAATGCATGTAAAAATTTTAACATTTTCAACTGGTGTAGATTATATTAAAAAAAAAATAAACAAAATACTTCCCATGAGAGTTTATAATTGATATTAATTATTTAATTTGGAAAATTCAAATTTTATAAGGAGAGAAAAATCCAGAAATGTGAAAAAAAGATATTTTTCCGTTATAACTGTCCATAACAGATTTATGGACAGCCCTGTAGGATTCATGGTGTCAGTTCTCTCCAGAACTACTTCAGACATTAGTCGAGTCCATGCCACATCATGTTGCGGCACTTCTGTGTGATTTCGGGGGCCCTACAAAATATTAGGCAGGTGTACCAGTTCATTTGGCTCTTCAGTGTATAGCAACACTGAAGGATACTCTCTTTCTACTTCCATTTCTCTATTTCCCAGATGTAGGCATGGTGGCACTCTCGCTCTAGGGGGACATAATTTTGCTTGTCACAAAACAGCTGCTGTATTGTAACTAATGTTATTGCTAGACTAAGGTTTAGTTGTTGAAGAACCAACTTTTTTTTTTAAAAAAATTGTGTTATGCATAACTTGGTCCTTAATTACTGTACAGTTATGGACTTAAAACACAAAATAAAAATTGTAATTTGCTTTACAGAACACACAGAGTTCTTTCTTCCTTGGGACTGACGCACTTCCTTTGCTACGGAGCACTGTGGGGCCAGATAAGACTATCCCGCTCGCTGCCATGGGAGTCTGATGTAGAGATGTGCCTCCGCAATGAGGAGCTGGCTAGGAAGGATGAAGTCTTCCTTCTTAGAGCTTTCCGGAAGCAAGGCCTACAGCTGGCCTACGATAGTGCGGAAGGGAGGTACACTGTCAAGGATCCACAGTTTACTGGTGGATCTGTGCAACTTATTGTTTTTGAGGAAGACCGCATGGTAAGCCGTGTGTATGAAATATGTTTTCCATGCTTGCTTGTTGGAATATTCTTGGCTATGAAACTGTAGTAACACTGTTCACGTTTACGTCGCACTTCACTTAGCGTAGACCGGGACTGTGTCCTAGGCATGCCCGATGTTGACTGACTGGGCACGGCCCGTGCTGCTGGAGTTGTTGTTGTTGTTCTTGTTGTTACGCCGGCAGAGGTCGCGTCCGAATTCTCGCGTGCCCTCTGGTGGACGGGACTCTACTTGCGGCAACTACCGCCCGTGACGCGCCGTGCCAATGTGCGCCTCCCGCGATCTTTCTGGTGGCTACTACACTCCTCCTCCTTCGGGGGGTGAAGCCACTGTGATCCACTGCGTCGGAAGGTGGAGCGTCGGGCAGGAGCGATGACCTCCACATCCATTGGATGGCCGGAGTCGAGGGGATCTGCCAACCCTCGAGCTGGAACCTTCGAATACGCCTGGAAGTGACCCACACGAAGAGGCCCCCGTCGTCCCACAACCGGAGCTCGGGACAGAACGGGTGACAAGCTGTCGAACTCCGGATCCCGTTCCACCTCGGGAGGGGCAAGACCCAGTGGTGGGGATGAAGGGGAAGGGACAACCACAGGTGAACTAGCCCCCTGAGAAACCGAACCTGCTAGGGGGGCCGGCTCTCGCTGGGGCATCTCGAATGATGGCGATGCCGGTGCTGGAGCTACTGGAGGCTGCCAAGGCTGAGAACCATCGCAGTGCGGCAGAGTCACAGCGGGGAGAGGAGGTAACGTCCCCTGTGAAACCAATACAGGTGCCGGCAATGGGGAAGCCGGTGTCCGAGAGGTCGGAGGGTGGGTGCCCGAACGTGGACGTAGCTGATTTTGGTGACGACGTACCACCCGATCCCCCGCCTGCAAGGTATAGAGCCGGCGGCCATTTCGGCGCAGGACCACCGCCGGTATCCAACGTGGATTGCGACCAAACCCACGGGCCCAGACCGACATACCCAGTGGAAAGCCAGGTACTTCGTTTTGTGAAGACTGGCGAGGACCAGGCCGGAGGAGGTGCAGCAGGGTCCTAGGTTGACGCCCATGGAGGAGCTCTGCGGGGCTGCGGTCGCCCATTGGTGTGGTCCGGTATGCCGTCAAGAAAAACGTCAAGGCTTCCTCTGCAGGAAATTCGTGCACATACTTTTTCATCTGCGTCTTAAATGTGCGCACCATGCGCTCGGCTTCCCCATTCGATTGTGGATGGAAGGGGGGAGAGCAAACGTGCCGAATACCGAAGCGCCTACAAAAATCCTGGAAGGTCTGCGAAATAAACTGCGGTCCATTGTCTGAGACCAGGGTGATTGGCAGACCTTCCACAGAAAAGATTTTTGCTAGTGCCTGGATTGCAACTTCTGAAGTGGTTGAGGAGCAGCGAACCACATACGGGAATCGGGAATAAGCATCAATGACAATGAGCCAAAAGCCATTGAGAAACGGGCCCGCAAAATCGATGTGAACACGTTCCCATGCTTGTGTTGCCGGCGGCCATGAAGAGAACGCTGCCCTGGGAGATGCTTGTTGGCTCGCACACTGGGAACAGGCGGCCACCAAGTGCTCAATTTCTCTGTCAATACCGGGCCAGTACACATGTCTGCGAGCCAAGGTTTTAGTACGGGAAACACCCCAGTGCCCCGCATGTAATAACGTGAGGACCTCCCTTCGTAAACCTGCAGGAACAACCACGCGAGGAGCTGTATCATCGGTAGCCAGAAGGAGAACTCCTTCCAAGACCGAGAGGCGGTCTCGTAGAAGAAAATAATTACGAAGAGGGTCCGAGGCCCGGCCTGGAGGGCGGGAGGACCACCCCTGCTGAATGAGGTGAACTACTCGCCGGAGAACCGGGTCAGCCGCCGTTTCCCTGGCGACTCGAGAACTAGTGATCGGAAAGCCATCAACTGCTTGGCGGGATGCCACATCCAAATGAAAACACATAATCTCCTCTCGATCGAACGTAGGATCCGGGCCCACCGGAAGACGGGAAAGAGCGTCGGCGTTGGCATGCTGTCCTGTAGGGCGAAAATGAATGTCATAATGGTACTTAGAGAGGAACAAGGCCCAGCGCTGTAGTCTGTGGGCCGCCCTATCCGGAATCTGAGAGGTGGGGCCAAATAACGATATTAACGGCTTATGGTCAGTGATTAACTGAAACTTCGTGCCGTACAAGAAAGGGTGAAACTTGATAACAGCGTAGACAATGGCCAAAGCCTCTTTTTCCACCTGGGAGTAATGGGCCTGCGCGGGACTAAGCGTTTTAGACGCAAACGCCAGTGGTTGCTCGGAACCATCTGCGTTGCGATGGGCCAGGACCGCCCCCACCCCATACTGCGAAGCATCTGTAGCCAGGACCAACGGCTTACGGGGATCAAAAGTAGCCAAACAAGGGGCTGAAGTGAGGAGGCCCTTCAACGAGGTGAACGCTCGCTCGCATGCAGGCGACCAATCAAAAGGAACACCCTTGTGCAGAAGGCAGTACAGGGGGTGGGCTATAGTGGAAGCCCTGGGAATGAACCGGTGGTAATAGGCTATCTTGCCTAAAAAAGCTTGTAACTCTTTCAGCGAAGTGGGCCGAGGAAGGTTGACGATACCTTGGACCAAACTTCCTAGTGGCTGTATGCCATGCCGAGATATGGTGTAGCCCACATACTCAATGGACGGTTGGAAGAAGGTTGACTTACGCAGGTTGCAACGCAAGCCCACAGACCTGAATTTGAGAAAGAGGGTGCGAAGGTTGTGCAAGTGTTCCTTCGTGCTGCGGCCTGTGACAATTATGTCATCCAGGTAATTAATACAATGAGGGATTGTTGACGTGACATGCTCAAGATAACGCTGGAATATCGCCGGGGCACTGGATATTCCAAAAGCCAACCGCTGGTATTGGTAAAGGCCAAACGGGGTGTTGACGACCGCCAGCCGTTTGGAGTCCTCATCAAGAGGTATCTGATGATAAGCCTCCGACAGATCGATTTTCGAAAAATATTGGCCACCCGCCACGGCGGAGAACAATTCATCAGCACGAGGCAAAGGATAGGTGTCCACCACCAATTGGGAATTAGTGGTGGCCTTGAAATCGCCACAAAGACGTAAGTTTCCTGAGGGCTTCTTGACAATAACGAGGGGCGAAGCCCACTCACTGGAAGAAACAGGAAGAACGACACCTAGGGCTGTCAGCCGGTCTAGCTCTTCCTTTACCTGAGGGCAGAGAGCCAAGGGGATCTGTCTCGCGCGTAGAAAACGCGGGCGAGCCGACGCCTTCAACGTTAAGTGAGCTTCAAAATCGGAAACACACCCCAGGCCCTCCTCAAAAATATCTGGAAAGTCTGAGATCAAAGATTCCAATGAGTGATAGGGAACGTCTTCGGAGACCAACTGTATGGTGTCAGCAATAGAAAAACCGAAAGCCTGAAAGGCATCCAGGCCAAAAAGGTTAGCGGAGCTCGCATCACTGACAACAATAAAAGTAATAGGCCGAGTGACTGATTTGTAAGTCACGTCGGCAGTGAATTGACCCAGTAGGGGAATGAACTGTTTACCATAACCGCGTAGACGCCGGTAAACTGGCGCCAACGGGGGCGATCCAAGGTCGGAATAAGTTTATGCATTCAACAACGAAACTGCCGCCCCCGTATCTACTTGCAGTTGTAACCGGCGCGACCGAACCGACACCTCAATAAAGAGTTTGTGGGCCGATGCGTCGGGAGCCTGGCCCGATGAAACTTCCTGAATGTCAACGTCCATGTCCTCTGTACTTGCTTCCTTTGATGCCTTTGAGGCTGAGCGGCAAACTTTAGCAATGTGACCTTTTTTATTACATTTGCGACAAACGGCCCAACGCTGGGGGCACTCTGACCGATCGTGATGTATATAGCACGACGCACAGGACGGCAACAGGGGCCGGCGGCCGGAATTCTGTTTACGCGCCGTGCGGGAGCGGCCGTAACGGCCGGATTGTACCGCTCGCACGTCGTCCACCCCGGACACAGTGGACGCGGCCGCGCCACCCTGAACCTCCGCGACGTCGCACCACGCTTGCAGCTGTTGACCTGCCGCGTGAGAGACTTCATACGATTGAGCAATGGACAGAACTTCCTCGAGGGAAGGGTCTTCTAACTGCAGGGCCCGTTGCCGGACCTCCCTATCAGGGGCCGAACGAACAATGACGTCGCGCACCATAACGTGGGCATACGACTCTCGCGACTGCTCCGTGACAAAATGACACTTGCGACTAAGACCGTGCAGGGTAGCGGCCCACGCCCGGTAAGACTGATGGGGCTGTTTCTTGCATTGATAGAACTCGACCCTAGCCGCCACAACATGCGTGCGGCGGCGATAATAGGAAGACAGCAACGAACACAATGCGTCAAAAGTCAAGGACGAGGGTTCCTGCAACGGCGCTAGCTGCCGCAAAACTTGATACAGCGAGGGAGATATCCAAGACAAGAAGAGAGCACGACATACCTCCGCCTCGGCAACATGAAACGCCTGGAAATGCTGCCGAAGGCGATGTTCATATGCGTCCCAATCCTCCGCCGTCTCGTCATACGGGGGAAAGGGAGGAGGGAACTGCGCCGGAGCAGACGGCGTGGAGAGCAACGCCGGAAGCACTTGTTTCATGGTGGCCATGAGTTCCGTCTGCTGCGCAACCAAAACTCGCACCAAATCCTCCATGCCGGGGAGAAACTGCGAAACCGGAACAACGACGCAACACGCGAAAGAACGACCCTACTCGTCGCCAATTGTGTAGTAACACTGTTCACGTTTACGTCGCACTTCACTTAGCGTAGACCGGGACTGTGTCCTAGGCATGCCCGATGTTGACTGACTGGGCACGGCCCGTGCTGCTGGAGTTGTTGTTGTTGTTCTTGTTACGCCGGCAGAGGTCGCGTCCGAATTCTCGCGTGCCCTCTGGTGGACGGGACTCTACTTGCGGCAACTACCGCCCGTGACGCGCCGTGCCAATGTGCGCCTCCCGCGATCTTTCTGGTGGCTACTACAGAAACCATAGCCTTTTTTTTCATATATGATATCTATACCTCATGAAGGCATAAACACACTTCATGTATTTGCACCATACATCCTGTTTTGAAACTGAAGCTGTAATAGAACTAATGTTGAAAGCATTTATATCATAACCATCTGACAATGGATTTACACATTAAGCTGTGTGTTTGTTCATGTAAGTAATTTTGCTTACTAGTATTTGACCTTTGTCTTGGTAGACTGGTCTGTTTCTGAGTTAAGGATCAAACTAAATTATTAAACAAAACAAATTAAAATCAATATTAAATAAACTATAACAACATGCCAAAACTCAGCATCACTTGTTTGATATTGTAAATGAACAACTACTGTAGTTCAACTCTTGTAGTTTAACTATAAGAGCATAAGTAATTCGGGGTCTGTACAAGGGAGATGAACTTGAAAGCAATATTATAGAACTGGAAGAGGATGAAGAGAAGGATGAGATGAGAGATTTGATACAGTGAGAAGAATTTGATAGACCTAAGTCGAAGCAAGGCCCCAGAAATAGTATTTCATCAGAACTACTGATAGCCTTGGGAGAGCCAGCCATGACAGAACTGTTCCATCTGGCATGCGAGATGTATGATACAGGTAAAATACACTCAGACTTCAAGAAGAATGTAATAGTTTGAATTGCACAGAAAGCAGATGCTGACAAGAGTGAATATTACCAAACTATCAGTTTAATAAGTCATCATTGTAAAATACTAACACAAATTCCTTACAGAAGAATGGAAAAACTGGTAGAGGCCAACTTCGGCGAAGGTCAGTTTGGATTCCGGAGAAGTGTAGAACCACGTGAGGCAATACTGACCCTATGACTTATCTAGTAGGTAGGTTAAGGAAAGTCAGACCTACATTTACAGCATTTGTAGGCTTACAGAAACCTTTTAACAACGTTGACTGAAGTACACTCTTTGGATCTCTGATGGTTGCAGGAGTAAAACACATGGAGCAAAAGGCTATTTACAACTAGCACAGAAACCAGATGGCAGTTACAAGATTCAAGGGAAATGAAGGCAAGCACTGTTCGGCATAGAATTTACAGTGAAAAACCTAATGACACATAAAAGAGTGAAGGTGACCTATATAAAGAAAGCAATAGGGGTGCTCAAAACAACAGGCTCCAGACTTGTACACCTGCTGGCGAGGGAACCCTTTCTCATTGAAAATCTATGGGCAAACCTGATTTTAACCAATATCAGCGCTTTGGAAAGTCTAACATTGCAGGAAAAAAGGAAGATATACCCCAGAATTTTACAACACAAGCGCCATGATTGACCAAACATGGACAAAAGAAAACTTCGAAATGAGACACGTGATCACCAAAATGGCAGTCCATGGTTTCCATCACCATATTTGCAGCAACGTGCCATATCATGAAACAAACACAATGTGTGAGTGTAAGCTGTGTCATCAAATATGCAAATGTTACCATATAGAACTCTGTACCAAAAGGACACAGTCAGTAAGTGACTGCAAATCACAGTATGTAAAATTTCTAATTTCATGTATTATAATCATTGTACCTTGAACTTGTATGGCTATTTGGCTGCAATAAACTTATTATTAAAGGCAAGCACTGGTTGAGAAGGCAATGGCACAGGGTTGTTGCCTATCCCTGACATTATTCAATCTGTGCATTGAGCAAGCAGTAAAGGAAACCAAAGAAAAGTATAGAGTAAGAATTAAATTTCAGTAAGAAGAATAAAAGCTTTTAGGTTTGTGAGTGACATTGTAGTTCTGTCAGAGATGGTGAAAGACATGGAAGTGCAGTGTTGAATGGAGTGGACCATGTCTTGAAAAGAGGATATAAGATAAATACCAGCAGAAACAAAACAAGGATAATGGCATGTAGTGAAATTAAATCAGATGAGGGAATTAGATTAGAAAAAGAGAAACTCAAAGTAGTAGATGAGTTTTGTTATTTGAGTGCCAAAATAACTGATGATGGCTGAAGAAGAGACGATATAAAATGCAGACTGGCACTGGCAAGAAAAGTGTTTCTGAAGAAGATAAAATTGTTAACATTAAATATAGATATAAGTATTAGGAAGTCTTTCATGAAAATATTTGTATGAAGTGTAGCTCTGTGTGGATGTGAGACATGGACAGTAAACAGTTTAGACAAGAAGAGAATAAAAGCTTTTGAGATGTGGTGCTACAGAAGAATGCTGACGATTATATGGGTAGATCACGTAACTAATGAGGAGACAAGAAATTTGTGGCACAACTTGACCAAAAGAAGGGATTGTTTGATAGGACACATTCTGAGACATCAAGGGATCACCAGTTCAGTACTGGAGGGATGTGTGGGGGTATAAAATCCTAGAGGGAAACAAAGAGATGAGTACAGTAAGAAGATTCAGAAGGGTGTCAGCTGCAGTAGTTATTTGTAGTTGAAGAAGTTTGTACAGAATAGTGTAGCATGGAGAGCCGCATCGGACAGGTATTCTGTCTGAAGACCATGACAACAAGTAATTCAGTTTATGTTACTTAAAGATAACAACATAAAAATTTTGAACTTTGTTCTGTTATTGTTGTTTAAATTTCTTTTCCATTAAACATCATCCTTGGGAGGTGAGGTGGTCATGACGGGAGTTGTTCACACCAGTATACTGTATTTATCTGTTCATAAGACAAGGCTTTTTTCCCCAAATCCATCTTTCGAAAAATACGGGGTCATCTTATATTCTCAGATTAAACTATTGTTGCTGAGGTCAACATTTTCACACTGTTTAATATATGACTATGGGATTCAACCTACATTACAAATAAAGCTTTGGTCATTGAGATTTTGTGCAGATGTATTTTGTAGAATTCTGAATGGTAGGGCTTAGCAAACAATATCTGTATTCTAATAGGCTCGAGATTTCCCAGTATGCCAAAGCGCTTGCTACAGTACCAATCTTGCTCGAACGATCATGTGATGTGTGACTTGGGGTGCTAGTGCAAAGGCTAGTCAAGAAACTATGAATTAGCCAGTAAAACAGTCTAATGCTCTGCTTTAAAATCGACAGTTTAGTGACTCACGGGAGGAAATAGCATTAAATTCTATCAACTTAAAAATGTTGTTGTATTTCAACAGGTTTGCAATAAAAGTTCTTATAGATCTATCGATACTGTATGCATGAATTTATGCTGCTTTTTAAGTATAGGTGCAGTTAAGAGGTGAAAACATTGTCCCTCAAAGTCCATTACTTGATTCTGAACCACAGTCAATATTTTATTTGGTTCTGAGAAACTGTAATGATTTACCACGTGGGTCACAAATGAGAAATCTGGCCGATGTTCATGTGTCAGGATAACGAGAGAAACGTTACCAACCTTACAACAGGATGGTGACATTCAGATGAAACGAGAAAGAAAATTAATCCAGAATTCACTGCTCTTTTTTTTTTTTTTTTTTTTAACAGGCAGCAATTTTTTGCAGGAATAAATTATGGCAGAAAAACCCATTTTGGAGATAGTAGAGACATATGTCACTAGATTGCAGGACGAGCGAAAGATTGAGAATTGTACTGAATCGTGATTGATTGCTTCTGTTATTTACATACTAGTTGCTGTTGTTACATATGATCTGCACCCTAAAAGATATTGCCGTCCATGTTTTACTATTGCTCAAGTACAGCACTACAGAATAGTTGGAAGGGGAGCAGTGACACCAGCTTGAGTGAGAAGTTGAATTACGACAAATGTGGGCAATGAGGGTGTTGTGCAGGAAGCAAATTTCGCCGTGCTGCCAATTATGGAATCTACAATGCGTAATGTGGCTTTTTAGGAACATTTATCACATTTAAACTGCATTTTGTCTGAATTCATATGTACTCTGGATTGAATTGACTTTAAAATTGGACAGATGCTTAACAATAGCACATGTTTCTTTTTAGCCCTTTTTCTGCATGCCTGTTTTTAGCTGTCTCCTATTCTGTCCATTGAGATTGACATATTGTCATTTAACTCCTCTCTGTGTTTGTGTTCTATAGTTTTGACTTGGGTGCGTATGACGACGGTTGTTTTTTTGTGCCCCAAAGCAAAACAAAACAAACAATCTTATATTTTCCTTTCCAGACACTGTCCATTCCATTCAACTGCTCCTCCAGGTTCTTTGCTGTCTCTGACAGGATTACATTGTCATCAGCAAACCTCAAAAGTTTTCATTTCTTCTCCATGGATTTTAATTCCTATTCCAAATTTTTCTTTTGTTTCTTTCACTGCTTTCTCAATATACAGATTGAATAACATCGGGGATAGGCTACAACCCTGTCTCACTCCCTTCCCAACCACTGCTTTCCTTTCATGCCCCCCGACTCTTACAACTGTCATCTGGTTTCTGTAAAAATTGTAAATAGCCTTTCGCTCCCTGTATTTGACCCTTGCCATCTTCAGGATCTGAAAGAGAGTATTCCAATCAACATTGTCAAAAGCTTTTTCTAAGCCTATAAATGCTAGAAATGTAGGTTTGCCTTTCCTTAATCTGTCTTCTAAGATAAGTCATATAATCAGTATTGCGTCACATGTTCGAACATTTCTGCGGAATCCAAACTGGTCATCCCCATGGTCGGCTTCTACACCAGTTTTTCCATTCATCTGTAAATAATTCGTGTTAGTATTTTGCAACTGTGACTATTAAACTGATGGTTCGGTAATTTTCACATCTGTCAACACCTGCTTGCTTTAGGATTGGAATTATATATATATATATATATATATATATATATATATATATATATATATATATATATATAAAGATGATGTGACTTACCGAACGAAAGTGCTGGCAGGTCGATAGACACACAAACACACACACAAAATTCAAGCTTTCGCAACAAACTGTTGCCTCATCAGGAAAGAGGGAAGGAGAGGGAAAGACGAAAAGATGTGGGTTTTAGGGGAGAGGGTAAGGAGTCATTCCAATCCCGGGAGCGGAAAGACTTACCTTAGGGGGAAAAAAGGACGGGTATACACTCGCACACACACACACACATATCCATCCACACATATACAGACACAAGTAGACATCTCACAAGCAAATATGTCTGCTTGTGAGATGTCTACTTGTGTCTGTATATGTGTGGATGGATATGTGTGTGTGTGCGAGTGTATACCCGTCCTTTTTTCCCCCTAAGGTAAGTCTTTCCGCTCCCGGGATTGGAATGACTCCTTACCCTCTCCCCTAAAACCCACATCCTTTCGTCTTTCCCTCTCCTTCCCTCTTTCCTGATGAGGCAACAGTTTGTTGCGAAAGCTTGAATTTTGTGTGTGTGTTTGTGTTTGTTTGTGTGTCTATCGAGCTGCCAGCACTTTCGTTCGGTAAGTCACATCATCTTTGTTGAAACATTCCACGTGGGAAAAATATATCTAAAAACAAAGATGATGTGACTTACCAAACGAAAGCGCTGGCACGTCGATAGACACACAAACAAATACAAACATACACACAAAATTCAAGCTTTCGCAACAAACTGTTGCCTCATCAGGAAAGAGGGAAGGAGAGGGAAAGACGAAAGGATGTGGGTTTTAAGGGAGAGGGTAAGGAGTCATTCCAATCCCGGGAGCGGAAAGACTTACCTTAGGGGGAAAAAAGGACTGGTATACACTCGCACACACACACTATCCATCCACACATATACAGACACAAGCAGACATATTTAAAGACAAAGAGTTTGGGCAGAGATGTCAGTCGAGGCAGAAGTGCAGAGGCAAAGATGTTGTTGAATGACAGGTGAGGAATGAGTGGCGGCAACTTGAAATTAGCGGAGATTGAGGCCTGGTGGATAACGGGAAGAGAGGATATATTGAAGAGCAAGATCCCATCTCCGGAGTTCGGATAGGTTGGCGTTAGTGGGAAGTATCCAGATAACCCGGACGGTGTAACACTGCGCCAAGATGTGCTGGCCGTGCACCAAGGCATGTTTAGCCACAGGGTGATCCTCATTACCAACAAACACTGTCTGCCTGTGTCCATTCATGCGAATGGACAGTTTGTTGCTGGTCATTCCCACATAGAATGCATCACAGTGCAGGCAGGTCAGTTGGTAGATCACGTGGGTGCTTTCACACGTGGCTCTGCCTTTGATCGTGTACACCTTCCGGGTTACAGGACTGGAGTAGGTGGTGGTGGGAGGGTGCATGGGACAGGTTTTACACCGGGGGCGGTTACAAGGGTAGGAGCCAGAGGGTAGGGAAGGTGGTTTGGGGATTTCATAGGGATGAACTAAGAGGTTACGAAGGTTAGGTGGACGGCGGAAAGACACTCTTGGTGGAGTGGGGAGGATTTCATGAAGGATGGATCTCATTTCAGGGCAGGATTTGATGAAGTCGTATCCCTGGTGGAGAGCCACATTCAGAATCTGATCCAGTCCC
The DNA here is from genome assembly GCF_023898315.1 of Schistocerca nitens. NCBI lineage: Eukaryota > Metazoa > Arthropoda > Insecta > Orthoptera > Acrididae > Schistocerca > Schistocerca nitens. The sequence goes on from NC_064622.1 coordinate 467,927,517, forward strand.
GGAAAGTATCCTGTCACAAGTGGGGCACTTTTGTGGTTCTTCTGTGGGAGGTTCTGGGTTTGAGAGGATGAGGAAGTGGCTCTGGTTATTTGCTTCTGTACCAGGTCGGGAGGGTAGTTGCGGGATGCGAAAGCTGTTGTCAGGTTGTTGGTGTAATGCTTCAGGGATTCCGGACTGGAGCAGATTCGTTTGCCACGAAGACCTAGGCTGTAGGGAAGGGACCGTTTGATGTGGAATGGGTGGCAGCTGTTGTAATGGAGGTACTGTTGCTTGTTGGTGGGTTTGATGTGGACGGACGTGTGAAGCTGGCCATTGGACAGGTGGAGGTCAACATCAAGGAAAGTGGCATGGGATTTGGAGTAGGACCAGGTGAATGTGATGGGTACCCTCCCGACCTGATACAGAAGCAAATAACTAGAGCCACTTCCTCATCCTCTCAAACCCAGAACCTCCCACAGAAGAACCACAAAAGTGCCCCACTTGTGACAGGATACTTTCCGGGACTGGATCAGATTCTGAATGTGGCTCTCCAGCAGGGTTACGACTTCCTCAAATCCTGCCCTGAAATGAGATCCATCCTTCATGAAATCCTCCCCACTCCACCAAGAGTGTCTTTCCGCTGTCCACCTAACCTTCGTAACCTCTTAGTTCATCCCTATGAAATCCCCAAACCACCTTCCCTACCCTCTGGCTCCTACCCTTGTAACCGCCCCCGGTGTAAAACCTGTCCCATGCACCCTCCCACCACCACCTACTCTAGTCCTGTAACCCGGAAGGTGTACACGATCAAAGGCAGAGCCACGTGTGAAAGCACCCACGTGATCTACCAACTGACCTGCCTACACTGTGATGCATTCTATGTGGGAATGACCAGCAACAAACTGTCCATTCATATGAATGGACACAGGCAGACAGTGTTTGTTGGTAATGAGGATCACCCTGTGGCTAAACATGCCTTGGTGCACGGGCAGCACATCTTGGCGCAGTGTTACACCGTCCGGGTTATCTGGATACTTCCCACTAACGCCAACCTATCCGAACTCCGGAGATGGGAACTTGCTCTTCAATATATCCTCTCTTCCCGTTATCCACCAGGCCTCAATCTCTGCTAATTTCAAGTTGCCGCCACTCATTCCTCACCTGTCATTCAACAACATCTTTGCCTCTGCACTTCTGCCTCGACTGACATCTCTGCCCAAACTCTTTGTCTTTAAATATGTCTGCTTGTGTCTGTATATGTGTGGATGGATATGTGTGTGTGTGCGAGTGTATACCCGTCCTTTTTTCCCCCTAAGGTTAGTCTTTCCGCTCCCGGGATTGGAATGACTCCTTACCCTCTCCCTTAAAACCCACATCCTTTCGTCTTTCACTCTCCTTCCCCTCTTTCCTGATGAGGCAACAGTTTGTTGCGAAAGCTTGAATTCTGTGTGTATGTTTGGGGGTATTTTGTCTGTCTCATACATCTTGCTCACCAGTCAGGGCTGGCTCTCTCAAGGCTATCAGTAGTTCTAAAGGAATGTGGTAATGCTAATTTGTGATTTAAGTTCAAAAGTTTCATGTGTGAGTTTTGTGACTCACACCAGCATCCATTGTTTGAGCAAGTGTAGCAATTGTATTCTGTCTTTCCATGTTCCTTGTATTTCTTCCACTTGTTCCCAGTATGTAAATTATCATCATTCACTGATACAGTGAAAATCATATTTTCCGCTCCTGTCTTCCTCACCCATGAAATAGCATTTCAGCTTGTTGTGACTCCGAATTAATGGTTCTGTCACAGTTTGACTTTCTTTTGTCATGCTTCCTTCACTCCATTCTTTGATTGGCTCAGGTATTGATATCTTTCCTCACCAGAAGTCAGTCCCTCCTTCTTTCTCCCCTGCTTACTAAAAACGTTCTGTGCTGGTCTGATTATATGTTCACCTTTCTCAATTCTACAATATTGAGCTTTTCGCTTTGTTCGCGAACATTGGTTTGTGTTGCTGCTTTCAAAAGTCTTCTAACATATTTTCATGCTGCCCCTGTTCTACATCTCTTCATGTTTTCCTTTCTATTTATTCTCTTTAAACAATGGAAATTCCATATTGGATTATCAACAATGTAAGGAAAAAGATAGATTACTATTTACTGTAAAGATGACATGCTAAGTTGCAGATATCCACAATTAAGGCACTTGCACATTAGCTTTTGACCACAGCCTTTGTCATAAGAAGAAACACATTCACATTCAATCACACAAGCAAGAACACCTAACACACGAAATGAACACCATCTGAGGCAGCTTGGACTGGTAAAGAAGTCTGGTCTGAGTTGCTGGAGATGATAGTCATGTGTGCATTAGCTGTGCTTGCTTTTGCGAGTGAATGTGTATGTGTTTCCTTTTCTGATGAAGGCAGTGGCCAACAACTAATGTGTAAAGCCCTTTTTACATGATTTTCTTGCTTGTCTCAATTGACTACTCGAGACAAGTGCGTCGACTGTGGTGCTCTTGGCATTTTATTTGCATACTGAGTCTTGTATGCGTGGAGTAGACATTTTTGTTAACATGTCAGCACCAAATTTGCCGGTGTGAGAGATGTCTACTGTGCAGTTTTTCATCTGAGTGGTGAAAGTGAGGCTATGAGGTGCTATTCTTGTTACAGGAAAATCAAAAGATAGTAAGAGAATGTAGGAACAGGCAATGACAATAGAGTTTATTAAAGACTAAATAGGAATTGATATTGGAAGTTCTTGTTGAAGGTCTTGTGATAAATTGTTCACATTCCTGAGAAGTGAAAGTGTCGGAAAATTGTCATCCAAACATTTCAGAACATAAACACGTATTTGCTGGAGAAAATATATATTTGTAAACACATTAGACAAAATGTAGAGCGCAGTAAATAGTGCCTTTCTGCTTTATCCTTTGTAACATGCTTTTTGTGTTAAGTGCCAAATACGCTTACGATGAACATTATTTTTTTTGTCCTATAACACTGAGATCCTCTCTGTTGAAGTAAATGCCATTAAAATATGTTTATCTGTTAATGTTCTTGTTTGTGCACAGTGTAAGTTTTTCATCTCTCTAAAATGTAAATACTTTTTGCTTTCATATATTCCATCTCTTTTGTTGGAGAAAACTAGTACGAAAAATGCCAAGACCTTGTGCAACCTTTCCAGTGTGTCACAGAAATGAAGTAAACAACATAGCAAATATACAGCATACATAAATGCACAAAATCCATTTCTATAATGGAAGTGAACTCAACGAGAATAGGTCATAACTTACGATGTTAGCAAATGCCGCCATAATCCCGTGCCACTGTGCATGTGCAGTTTGCAGCATACTTAGTAATTTAGAACTCCACACTCGGCACAATCTGTAGATCGTTGACGTCATAGACACATTTCATCATGGTTGGTTGCTGATTTACATGCTGACACAAAAGCTACACACACTTTGAGTTGTCAGTTTTGAGCTAAAAGTCACTTGTGTGAAATGGGCTTAAGTGTCTCTTTATTGTACAGAGTGTACATAAAGTCCAGGTACACTTTCAATTATTTATTGCACAAGAACTAAACATTTTACAGATGTCATACATATTGCATTTTGAAGAGACTCAAAAGTTTTTTTTTTTTTTTTTTACAAACATTTGATATGTGAACCATGAGTGACCCAGCAGATGTCAATACGGTAATCAAATTCTTGCCATACCTGTCTCAGCATGGCATCGTCGACCGTTGTAGTTGCTTCCCATATTCTCTCCTCCCTGAGCTCTGCTACATCATATGGTAGAGGTGGTACATGCACCAGATCTTTAATGTGTCCCCACAGAAAAGTCACATGGAATGAGATCTGGTGATCGGGGAGTCCATTCCATGAAACAGTTTTCCCCTTCTGTAGCACAGCCGATCCATCGATGCGGCAGCTCCGTGTTCAGGTACCCACGAACTTCACGATGAAAATGGAGTGGAGCCCCATCCTGCTGAAAGATGAACGGAGAGCCTGATTGCATGTGAGGCATCAGCATGTCCAAGTAGAAATATCCAGTGACAGTTTTCTCAGTGAAGAAGAATGGCTCGTATAATTTCGATGTGACAAGGCACAAAAAACTTTTACCTTTAGAGAATCACACTCAAATTTAATGCATTCGTGTGGATGCTTTGTACCTAAGATTCGACAATTATGCCTGCTCACTTTCCCATTAGTGAGAAAAGCGGCCTTGTCGCTAAAAATTAAGCAATCAACAATGCCATCACCATCCTCATTCAGTTGTTGCAACTGCAAACAAAACTCAAAATGCTTGTCTTTGTCATTGTCGTTGAGCTTCCACACTAGCTCCAGCTTGACTAGTTTTATGGGCAGTTTCTGTCGCACGACTTTCCACACTGTCCTTAGAGCCGGTTTGAGTTCACGACGCACCGATTTCTTTGGATTTCACATTCACTTCCCTCACACTGGAACATCTGCTTCTCTTTGCCGGGCACAAACAACCTGTCATAACGAATTTGTTCTGCCAGTGGTAAATGGCCTTCCTTGTTGGTGGCTTGGTTCTGTTGAACTGCTGTAGCACACTTGCTTTTGGAACTCCAACACACAGAAAGCTCACTCCACACCTGAACTCGCCATGTTTGTGACTAGCGCTGACTATCCACAAATTACCAAACTACACTGTGTGGCAGTATATATGAAAAAAAAAGTTTCAGAGATTCTCTTCAAAATGACATATATGTGATATCTGTACAATGTTTGGTTCTTGTGCAATAAATCATTCAAAGTGTTCCCAGACTTTATGTACACCCTGTACCTGCCTGCAGCTTAGTGTGTCATCTTCACAGTAAGTAGCAATCTATCTTTCCCTATGTTCTTCATTTTCTTTCAAATCTACCTCTTTTCTTCTTAGTGCATATTAGTAATTACACTGCAACTTCTTTTAAATTCATGCTTCTATCCAGTCTTTTTCAAATTCACACATATCTTCTTTCACAATTAATCATGTGGCACTTCACTTTAAAATTGTCCTCCTGTTCATTACCAGTACCTTCATCTTCGTTGCTTGTGTAAACGTCAGAATGCAATTAGAGGCTTTCTTTATTATTATTATTATTATTTTTTGTGTTCTGTAATGTCAGCTACAGCACTCTCTTCCTTTTTACAATGCTCTACAATGTTGTATATCTCCTCTTGAGTAGAATTCTCATAGACCATTTCTTCACACCTTCCACTAAGTCAAGTAATTCTTCTTGTACTACTACTGACTATTATACTAGAATCCAACTTGTTGTTCTTATAATTGTCATCCTTTTTTACAGTTTTGTCCAGTGTCTATATATTTGTGTGTTTCATGTCTGTTGTTCTAGAACTTCAATATTTTGACTGTCTTGGTTCTGAACATCATAAACCGCATTCCCAAATTTATCTCTATTGCTGTGACCTGCTGTTTGTTGAAACATGTTTACAATAAGCATGTGTTCATTTGTTGCGCACTCTTCCTCACCACAAATATTACCTTCACACTTGTGGGCAGTGGTTTGATGTCTTCATGTGTTACATTTCTCAACCAGCTTCCTGCAACCTGAGCTTATATGGTTACAATCATAGTACTTTCTCATACAGTTTTGGTTCAAGTGCTCAACAATCACATTCCTTTTTGGTGTGTATCTTCACCACAGCGGCTTAGTGTTTGCAAATTTGCTAGTATGCAATTTCTCACCTATTTTAATCCTCTTTTTCTTCTAATATTCCACTGGTAGTTTGATGTCCTTGCATTTATTTCATCAAATGTATCCTGTCCTCTTGTTCCGGATAGCAGTTGGGAACTACAAATCCTATTCTCTCAAAATTTCTTGTTGTTTCCTCTTTGTCTGGGTTGCCCCCCACGTCTCCTATTCGTGTAAAAGACATAGCTGCAAGATCTGTCCCTTACATCCTCCCACTGCTACACTTCAGTCCTGTCACATGCATTTCCTACCCCCCCCCCCCCCCCCCCCCCTGTGAAATGCAGAGACACCTGTGAAAGCAGCCCTGTGTATTACTAATTTATCTGCAACCTCTGTGCAGCATACTGGGGGACAGCAGCTAGCAAACTGTCTGTTCACACAAAAGGTCACTGCCAAACTGTGACCCAGAGGCAGCTTGACCACCTCATTGCCGAGCATGCTGCACAACACTCCATGCTTGTCTTCACTGACCACCTCATAGTCATCTGGCTTCTTCCCTCCAACACCACCTTTTGTGAATTGTGCAGTTGGGAACTCCTCCTGCAACTTATCGTATAAAGATATGCGTGGAAAAATGTGCTAGCCCTCAAACGTAAAAACTGAGAGATAAGTGTTGCCATCTGTATGGGAACTATCAAAGCTTACATTGTTCTCACCTTTTGTAGAGTTGTATTTTTCCAAATTTAATGGTTTTTAGGTGACATTTTTGCATTATATTTTAACTCGAGATCTGTTAGAACATTCATTGTACACCTTTTTGTGATCTTATGTATTGCTGTTCAGTGTTTGTGTTGCAGATGTCACCATGGTAGGGGACCTATGTTATTAAATTTCTGTTCTAAGTTAACACTACATTCATGTTAACTGAATCTTCTGTCGGTTCTTTCTAGAATAACATTATAATAAATGAAAAGCAGTAGTTTGCTTTTGTTCTACAGTATTACTTGTATTGTGTTAATCGGTTTTCGAGTTACAAGGCTATCTTCAGACATTAAATGTGCTTTTGAACACTACATTCCTTTGTGGTCCAGATAAACATGCTCCGGAGAGTGGGATGGAAGCGCAGGGTCCTTCCACCAGACTGCGAGAGCATGGACTCCCTGCAGTGCTTCCCGCCAAGGCTGATCACTCCTCCGTTGCCTCAGAAGGAGTTTGGTGGATATGTCATGCCTGTACCACGTGAAGGTATCGAGATACAGAAGTACCACTATCCCAGTAACTGGTGGAAGGAAGTGTTGCCTAAGAACTGTTAAATATAACTTGGCTAAGGTATGTTTCCACAGTTTATAATAATAATAATTATTATTTCTTTACTTTCTCAGACGTTAAGTCTGGTTAAGAATGGAAAGTGACGCGGACCTTGATCAAGCGTCACTTCCTATTAACTGTACGGTATGTGTTATATTGCATTTAGGAACTTTCGGGTAATTGAACATGTATCAATAATTACGGATTTCTGTAGTTGTATATATATGTTTGGATGTAGCTGTATTGCATTGATGTACTGGTGGATATTGTGTGGTATGACTCCTGTAGTTGATAGTATAATTGGTATGATGTCAACTTTATCCTGATGCCACATGTCTTTGACTTCCTCAGCCAGTTGGATGTATTTTTCAATTTTTTCTCCTGTTTTCTTTTGTATATTTGTTGTATTGGGTATGGATATTTCGATTAGTTGTGTTAATTTCTTCTTTTTATTGGTGAGTATGATGTCAGGTTTGTTATGTGGCGTTGTTTTATTTGTTATAATGGTCCTGTTCCAGTATAATTTGTATTCATCATTCTCCAGTACATTTTGTGGTGCATACTTGTATGTAGGAACTTGTTGTTTTAAAAGTTTATGTTGTAAGGCAAGCTGTTGATGTATTATTTTTGCGACATTGTCATGTCTTCTGGGGTATTCTGTATTTGCTAGTATTGTACATCCGCTTGTGATGTGATCTACTGTTTCTATTTGTTGTTTACAAAGTCTGCATTTATCTGTTGTGGTATTGGGATCTTTAATAATATGCTTGCTGTAATATCTGGTGTTTATTGTTTGATCCTGTATTGCAATCATGAATCCTTCCGTCTCACTGTATATATTGCCTTTTCTTAGCCATGTGTTGGATGCGTCTTGATGTGTGGCTGTGTTAGATGGTACGGGTGCTTGCCATGAAGTGTTTTCTTTTTCCACTTTACTTTCTTCGTATCTGTTGATGTTATGTGATCTAAAGGGTTGTAGAAGTGGTTATGAAATTGCAGTGGTGTAGCCGATGTATTTATATGAGTGAGTGCCTTGTGTATTTTGCTAGTTTCTGCTCGTTCTAGAAAGAACTTTCTTAAATTGTCTACCTGTCCATAATGTAGGTTTTTTATGTCGATAAATCCCCTTCCTCCTTCCTTTCTGCTTAATGTGAATCTTTCTGTTGCTGAATGTATGTGATGTATTCTATATTTGTGGCATTGTGATTGTGTAAGTGTATTGAGTGATTCTAGGTCTGTGTTACTCCATTTCACTACTCCAAATGAGTAGGTCAATATTGGTATGGCATAAGTATTTATAGCTTTTGTCTTGTTTCTTGCTGTCAATTCTGTTTTCAGTATTTTTGTTAGTCTTTGTCTATATTTTTCTTTTAGTTCTTCTTTAATATTTGTATTATCTATTCCTATTTTTTGTCTGTATCCTAGATATTTATAGGCATCCGTTTTTTCCATCGCTTCTATGCAGTCGCTGTGGTTATCCAATATGTAATCTTCTTGTTTAGTGTGTTTTCCCTTGACTATGCTATTTTTCTTACATTTGTCTGTTCCAAAAGCCATACTTATATCATTGCTGAATACTTCTGTTATCTTTAGTAATTGGTTGAGTTGTTGATTTGTTGCTGCCTGTAGTTTTAGATCATCCATGTATAGCAAATGTGTGATTTTGTGTGGGTATGTTCCAGTAATATTGTATCCATAATTTGTATTATTTAGCATGTTGGATAGTGGGTTCAGAGCAAGGCAGAACCAGAAAGGACTTAATGAGTCTCCTTGGTATATTCCACGCTTAATCTGTATTGGCTGTGATGTGATATTATTTGAATTTGTTTGGATATTAAGTGTGGTTTTCCAATATTTCATTACTATGTTTAGGAACTGTATCAATTTAGGATCTACTTTGTATATTTCCAATATTTGTAGTAACCATGAGTGGGGTACACTATCAAAAGCTTTTTGGTAATCAATGTATGCGTAGTGTAGCGACCTTTGTTTAGTTTTAGCTTGATATGTCACCTCTGCATCTATTATCAGTTGCTATTTACATCCTCGTGCTCCTTTGCAACAGCCTTTTTGTTCTTCGTATATAATTTTGTTCTGTGTTGTATGTGTCATTAATTTCTGTTTAATGACTGAAGTTAATATTTTGTATATTGTTGGTAGGCATGTTATGGGGCGATATTTAGCTGGGTTCGCTGTGTCTGCTTGATCTTTAGGTTTCAGATAAGTTATTCCATGTGTAAGTGTATCAGGGAATGTGTATGGGTCTGCAATGTAACTGTTAAATAATTTAGTTAGATGTGAATGTGTTGAGGTGAACTACTTTAACCAGAAATTTGCTATTTTATCATTTCCAGGGGCTTTCCAATTGTGAGTAGAATTAATTGCTTGGGTGACTTCATGTTGCAAAATTATCACTTCAGGCATTTGTGGTATCATCTTGTATGTGTCTGTTTCTGCTTGTATCCACCGTGCATGCCTGTTATGTTGTACCGGGTTTGACCATATGTTGCTCCAGAAGTGTTCCATGTCTGTTATGTTTGGTGGATTGTTTATTTTAATGTGTGTGTTATCTATTGTCTGGTAAAATTTCTTTTGGTTTGTGTTGAATGTTTGGTTTTGTTTCCTTCTATTTTCACTTTTTTTGTATCTTCTGAGTCGTTTGGCTAATGCTTGTAGTTTCTGCTTCTTTTCGCCTAATTGCTCTGTCGCTTCTTGTTATTTTACCTAACCTTTTTCGTTTTTTTTTTCCGAGATTTCATTTCTTATAAATTGTGTTAGCTGTCCGATATCTTTTCTCAGTTTTTCTATTTTGATCTGTAGCCTGTGTTGCCATGCTGGTTTTGTGGGTTTCTTCTGTGTGTTGGTTGGTTCTGATCTCTGCCTAGTGTGTATATTTAGTGTAGTGAGTGCTCCTATATAAACCAGTAGTTGTAACTCTTCCATAGTTGTGTTTTCATTTATTTTGTTGTGTATGATTGTGTTGATAGTTTTTATTGTTGTTTCGACTTGTGGGTTATTTGGTGGTCTATGCAAGAATGGTCTGATGTCTGTATTTGTGTCTTTGTATTCTATATATGTTAGCTGAAATTTTTCTTCTATATCTAACATCTGTGTCACTTCGTGTTCTATTTGTGCTTGTTCTGGTGGCTGTCTTAAGATTTCGTTTTCCTCTGATTGTTTAATTGGTGCGTGTTGTTCTTTGTTTGTTTGCTCTGGGATGTTTGAGTCCATTACCGTATTTTCTTCTTCTTCTGATTGCACATTATTTTGTTCCAGTATTTGTTGTACTTGTTGTTTGATGTTTTCTAATTCTGAATGGGGTATCCTGTTATTTTTGATTATTACACGGATCTGATCAGCTAGTCGTTGTTCTGTTAAAAATTTTAATTCTGGGTATCTGGTAATGAATGTTGTGTATACTTGTGATTTGTATCCAGTTGTGTTGGTTCCTAGGTTTGTTGCTTGGTAATAACAGAACATGAGGTGTCGATTAACTTCATCTGACCATCTCATCCTCTTTCTTTGTTTTCCTTCTAGGGTGGTTGCAGGAAGCATATCCTACAAAACACCTCTATTTGGATTTAAATCATTTTCCAGTTGGCTAGCAGTGTCGTTACCATTGTGGGCGGGCATAGGGTTCAAGCGTCGTCCCCGACCATGACGGCGCTTGTCCGAGGCTTCTTTAGTTCTGTCCTGAACCAACTAATCACACTAAAAGGGGGGTTAGCACTATTAGTGGTTTGTTCTTTTCGTCGCCTTTTACGACTGGCAGAACATACCGGAGGCCTATTCTTTTCCTGGGCCTCCACGGGGATAATAATAATAATAATAATAATAATAATAATAATAATAATTATTATTATTATTAGTAGTAGTAGTAGTTGTAGTAGTAGTAGTGGTAGTAGTATTTGGCCAAAAATTGTTGTAACACTTGTCTCAGACAAGCAAACTTAAAGCAAAGATGAAACACAATGAAAAGTTAGCTAATAATATGTTAATACAGGCTATTACTCATTAATTTCACAAGAATTTATTGAACACTAAGATGATGAACCCATTGAATTCTCAGTTCTTGCTTGAAATATTATTCAACCACTGTATGAAACTGTTGGGTTTGCCTTTTCTTTCACTGTCTTTTAATTCAGCTGAAGGCTTCCATTAAATTCTGTTCTAATTTCTCCTATTCATTTTGAAAATGTCTGCTTGTGTCTCTCCCTGGAGGCACCACCTTATCGTAGCACTGTCCGTGCGGGTGGGAGAGAGTGCGTGTTCCTGTGATGCTGAGAGCTATACCGGTGGTAGCGTAGCTACTGGCAGGTTCGACCTAGCCGGTCAGGTCTCAGCAGAGGAGCCTCACAACGACCTACCGTCCTTTCCTCCCTTTCCCTTCCAGTCCCCTTTCCTTCTTCCCTTCTGTCAGTCTCTTCATCGGTGTAGGAGGCGGGTAATATCGATAGGTAAACACTCACGGCTTCTGTACCGACGAAGCAAGGCACCTGTGATGTGCCTTAAGGGCGTATGTCAGGATACTTCCAGTGGTATATGGCCATTCACTGCATCCCCTGCCTCTTGCCAGTCGTATCGGCCCTACGATCCACTGCCAACCAGAGGCAGAGGACGAGAGAGTGGATCTGCATCTGCGCAACTGCTTGTCCACTTTAAATACCTTCATGCGCAGATGACTCCAGCAAAGTTTCAATGGACTATGAGCTTTGAAAGTCCTGCGGCGATGGAGTACTGATGGTGAGGCAAGGGTTTGGTGTACCTGAACCTTAGTTGGTGCTCTGCACGTTAGGCGGTGATGGTCGTTCTGGTACTCGTGAGAGACGGGAGGACTGGTTCGGCAGCTCGTCAGAAGACAAAGCAGCCCTATTTAGGATCGCTCTGCTTTCCCTAATCCAGGGAGGGGCCTAGAAAAGGTGGCCTAAACATAGCCCGTCTCAACCCAGCACAAGTGGCAAACTGTGGTCACTTGTTCACTAACATATGCGGTCAAAAAAATAATAAAATAAACAGTTACCTTAAATAGCTAATGATTGGAGTTTGGAACGTCCGTACTTTACAGGATAACGACCATAATCAGCGCCCAGAGAGAAAGACAGGACTTATCGCAAGGGAATTGGCTAGATATAACATCGACATTACCGCCATAAGTGAAACACATCTTAGTGACTCTGGACAGTTATGTGAACCGCTCGGAGGTTATACCTACTACTGGAGTGGAAAATCATCCACTGAAAGGGCGGAAAGTGGGGTAGGCTTTGCCATACGCAATAAATTGGCATGTTCACTAACAGAACTCCCAAAAGGTATCAGTGACAGAATAATAACACTCAGAATTCATCTGGCATCCAAGAAATATCTTCACTTGATCACTGTATACGCACCTACATTGCCATCTCCGGATGAAGAGAAGAACAAGTTCTACCAAGACCTCCGACATGTCCTTAGGGATATTCCTTCTGCAGATAAACTTCTGTTACTTGGTGATTTTAATGCTCGTGTTGGGAATGATTTCAGTGCTTGGAATGGAGTCCTCGGTCGCCATGGGATTGGAAAATGCAACTCGAATGGTTTGGATCTTCTAACTCTATGTGCCGAGTTTGAACTCTGTCTGACAAATACATATTTTCGTCTGCCTGAAAAATATAAAACGACATGGATGCATCCGCGATCTAAACACTGGCACCTTCTGGATTCCTTCTGGATTATGTGATATTACGGAAAAAAGATCTTGGTGACGTACTGGTCACACGTGCAATGAGAGGCGCTCAGGGATGGACAGACCATCGACTCGTGAGGTCCAAATTAAAGATAACTTTGAAGGCACCACGCCGAGCTTCACACAAAATACCAACAAAATTGTCCTGCAAAATCTTGGCCAATGATCAGACTATGAGAGCAAAACTGGATGAAAAATTTGTTGTCGATGGCCTTTTGATATCTGAATCTGCCCCTGTAGATGAACAGTGGAGTGCATGCGCTAGCAGACTGCGTGGCTGTGCTTCAAAAGTCTTGGGAAAGCCTCAGAAGAAGCACCAGGACTGGTTTGACGACTCAGATCCAGAGATCAGAAAGCTAATTAATGATTTCAGAACCTCTCTTCGCACCCCTGACGATAACAAGTGTAGAGCAGCGCATTACAATCTGAAAGTGAAGCTACGTGCTCTCAAAGACAGTTGGTGGGCAAATAAAGCAAATGAAATACAGTTATATGCCGACACAAACCAAACGGGCAGATTCTTTGGGTCCCTGAAAACTATCTTTGGTCCAAGAGTTGGGAAGATAGCACCAGTCTATAACAAAGATAAAAGTTGTCGGCTGACGCAACAGAGTGACATCCTGTCTCGGTGGGCGGAACATTTTAATGACGTTCTTAATCCCGACCATCAGACAACCGATATTCCATACATAGAAGCACTTGAAGACCTGCCAGTTTAGGAACAACTTGCGGATGCCCCTTCCTACGATGAATTCATTTCAGCACTGGCTAAGCTGAAAAATGACAAAACAGCAGGATTAGATAACTTGCCATCAGAGCTATATAAATATGGGGGGGGCAAACATCAAGAAACCATTGTTTGCTCTGATCTTAAGGATTTGGGAGTATGAAATGATTCTACAAGACTGGAGAGATGCTTGTATTTCCAAGATCTATAAAGGCAAGGGTGACGACACATCAGACTGCAGCTCCCACAGGGGCATTTCTCTTCTCTCAGCAGCGGGAAAAGTCCTTGCCCACATAATTAACACCCGGTTAACACACTTTGCAGAAAAACTGCTACCAGAGACCCAGTGTGGCTTTCGCCCAAACAGAGGCACAGTGGATGCCATATTTGTTGTCAAACAAATGCAAGAGAAAAGCTTAGAGCAACATCAGCCTGTGTTCATGTGCTTTGTAGACCTGGAAAAAGCTTTTGATCGTGTCCCACGGGAAGCTCTCTGGATCATACTAAAGAAAACTGTGTGCCCTGACAAAATTGTCAGTTTGATTCGGCAGTTTCATGAAAACATGATGGCAAAAATCCACCATGAGGACAAGCTCTCAGAACAGTTTCCCGTGACATGTGGTGTAAAACAAGGCTGTGTTCTGGCTCCCACACTCTTCTCACTTTACTTCGCAGTTGTTATGAGAGACGCGACCAAAGCCTGTAGTAATCAAATTAGTCTTGACACAAGGACAGACAAAAGTGTCTTCAACATCTCTCGCCTCAGAACAAAAAGTCGCGTAACCAAACTATCCATCTTAGAGATTCTCTATGCGGATGATGTATGCATGATGGCTAATTCATGCGAAACTCTTCAGACTTACATAAATCTGCTAAATGCCTCCTGCAGATGATTTGGCTTAGCCATTAGCATCACTAAGACGCAAGTTCTCAAACAGCCACTTAGAGGACTTAATGCAGATGACTCCAGTATTGAGATAAATAACAAACCCTTGCAAAATGTGTCAAATTTCAAATACCTGGGAAGCCAAATTAGAAGTGACAACAGCCTGACAACGGAAATCACAGCGCGTATAGCCAGCGCAGCCTCAGCCTTCGGTAAGCTTAATGACCAAGTATGGAAATCACATGATCTCAAACTACAAACAAAAATTGCTGTCTACAAAGCAGTAGTATTATCCACCTTACTCTATGGCTCGGAAACCTGGTGCTGTTACAAAGCTGACATTAAGAAGCTAGATAAATTTCATCTTCGATGTCTGAGATCAATTCTGCACATCAAATGGGAAGACCGTGTCCCAAACACGGAGATTTTGCGCCACGTGAAACTGGCTGGTATTGAAGCTTTAATAATGAAACATCGACTGAGATGGAGTGGTCACATAGTACACATGGATGACAGTAGGCTACCTAAAGCGGTGTTCTACTCGTAGCTCTCGTGCGGGAAGAGGAGGAAAGGTGGTCAACACCTGCGATATAAAGACACCATTAAACGCCACCTTGCAGCCTCTGGCATTCCAAGCAACCGTTGGGAGGAGCTAGCATTGCGCCAATCGGAGTGGCGATCAACTGTACATAAGAGCATCGAACAATACACACATATACCATAATACCTATGTCATAAAATAATTTTAAAAAAAGGAGCTGTGAAAGGCAGATGACCAAAGAATAAATGTGAAGACTCCACAGTATGTGCATATTCTCAGTCAGCAATGATACAAATTCCTAGTTATATACTCTGTACTTTTTAAATAAAGTTATGTTATTTTGTACAAAGTATTCAGTGTACATTTTTATTGCAGTGAAATATATTTATTTTAAATTCTTTCTTGAATGTTTTTTTTCTTATAATAGCCACCAATCGAGAATGACTTTTTTATACTAAAATTTCCAGGTGTACCTGTAATCTGATAGAATAGATGCAAGTACAGAATTATAGGACTGTAACAAGAAAGTGTGTCTGTGTATGTGCGGATGGATATGCGTGTGTGTGCGAGTGTATGCCTGTCCTTTTTTCCTGTTTTCCCCCTAAGGTAAGTTTTTCCGCTCCTGGGATTGGAATGACTCCTTACCCTCTCGAATGAGATTTTCACTCTGCAGCGGAGTGTGCGCTGATATGAAACTTCCTGGCAGATTAAAACTGTGTGCCCGACCGAGACTCGAACTCGGGACCTTTGCCTTTCGCGGGCAAGTGCTCTACCAACTGAGCTACCGAAGCACGACTCACGCCCGGTACTCACAGCTTTACTTCTGCCAGTACCTCGTCTCCTACCTTCCAAACTTTACAGAAGCTCTCCTGCGAACCTTGCAGAACTAGCACTCCTGAAAGAAAGGATATTGCGGAGACATGGCTTAGCCACAGCCTGGGGGATGTTTCCAGAATGAGGCAAAGGTCCCGAGTTCGAGTCTCGGTCGGGCACACAGTTTTAATCTGCCAGGAAGTTTCATATCAGCGCACACTCCGCTGCAGAGTGAAAATCTCATTCTGGAAACATCCCCCAGGCTGTGGCTAAGCCATGTCTCCGCAATATCCTTTCTTTCAGGAGTGCTAGTTCTGCAAGGTTCGCAGGAGAGCTTCTGTAAAGTTTGGAAGGTAGGAGACGAGGTACTGGCAGAAGTAAAGCTGTGAGTACCGGGCGTGAGTCGTGCTTCGGTAGCTCAGTTGGTAGAGCACTTGCCCGCGAAAGGCAAAGGTCCCGAGTTCGAGTCTCGGTTGGGCACACAGTTTTAATCTGCCAGGAAGTTTCATATCAGCGCACACTCCGCTGCAGAGTGAAAATCTCATTCTGGAAACATCCCCCAGGCTGTGGCTAAGCCATGTCTCCGCAATATCCTTTCTTTCAGGAGTGCTAGTTCTGCAAGGTTCGCAGGAGAGCTTCTGTAAAGTTTGGAAGGTAGGAGACGAGGTACTGGCAGAAGTAAAGCTGTGAGTACCGGGCGTGAGTCGTGCTTCGGTAGCTCAGTTGGTAGAGCACTTGCCCGCGAAAGGCAAAGGTCCCGAGTTCGAGTCTCGGTTGGGCACACAGTTTTAATCTGCCAGGAAGTTTCATATCAGCGCACACTCCGCTGCAGAGTGAAAATCTCATTCTGGAAACATCCCCCAGGCTGTGGCTAAGCCATGTCTCCGCAATATCCTTTCTTTCAGGAGTGCTAGTTCTGCAAGGTTCGCAGGAGAGCTTCTGTAAAGTTTGGAAGGTAGGAGACGAGGTACTGGCAGAAGTAAAGCTGTGAGTACCGGGCGTGAGTCGTGCTTCGGTAGCTCAGTTGGTAGAGCACTTGCCCGCGAAAGGCAAAGGTCCCGAGTTCCAGTCTCGGTCGGGCACACAGTTTTAATCTGCCAGGAAGTTCCTTACCCTCTCCCTTAAAACCCACATCCTTTCGTCTTTCCCTCTCCTTCCCTCTTTCCTGATGAGGCAGTTTGTTGCGAAAGCTTGAATTTTGTGTGTATGTTTGTGTTTGTTTGTGTGTCTATCGACCTGCCAGCACAGCTTTCGTTCGGTAAGTCACATCATCTGTGTTTTTAGATATATTAATTATGATTATTGTTTGAAGTCACGAGAAAGGGAGGATGCAGGAACTGTGTTCTCATTTTTCTATAGAACACTGAGGTGCAAATTGTGTTCTCTAGAAATGTGGGAACACAGTTCCTGCTTCCTCACAATGAGAAACCTAGGTCTTTCCTCTTTTTGAGGTCAGGAGTATATAAAATTAAGTGTCTTGATTGTGACACACTGTATCGGCCATACAGGGAGGTCCTTTATAGTCTGTTTCAGTGAGCATCTTTTAACAAAAAAAAGGCAACTTAAAAAATATTCTCCCTTTGCACAACATTTGAAAACTTTTCACCATCACACACCATCCATAAATGACCTTGATATTTTGCGTGTCGTACAAAAAGGCAAGAAGATGAATACCCTCAAAGAATTTGAAATTTTGAAAAAGAGTCTGTTTTAAGAGCCCAGGCCTGCTCGACAAATAACTGACCCTTTAAGGCCCCCATAAATGATCAAATGTGGTTGGCAAAATCTCTCTTACCTAGCCACAGATGTGCCAAGCAAGTCTGTACACATTCAAACAATGTTTGTCAGCTTAACTCACTTTGAAGCAGATGATATTCATGTTCGTGTATATTTTGAGAGTAGTGCGAATGGCCACAAATGCAGACAAAGAAGTACTGTGGTTAAAGAAGACAGAAAAAACAACTCTGATCCACAGAATGGCTTAAAATGAGAGATTTTCTCCATGTACGTATGCTAAAGGAAATATCACTCCCAGAGTGAGTACATCAACTTTCTTTGAATGGACAGTGAAATGTTTTAAAAACTTATTAAGTCTGGAACAAACTAGCTTGTCAAGTTATCTCTTACATAGCTACGGATGTGTCAAACTATCCCGTACATGTACTGAGAAAGCTTGTCAGTTTGACCTTACTTTTGAAGCAGATGCTTTTCATGTATGCTGTATTTTGGTACTGATAAAGCATTCCTAACTTTGCTTCTGACACTTTGTTTAAAGAAGAAGAAAACAAGATGCTGGTCCAAGGAATGATTTAGATAATAAACAACTGGAAACCTGTTAATGGAAATGTTGCACTCAGAACCTCATGGTTAGCCCACAGCGTCCATGGAAGAACCGGAGAACTTAGATTTCTTTTATTTCATTACACTCCACTTATATGTCACTGTATGTGTAAAATATTGATTTTGTTTCTAACCTCTTCATGCATAATATAGGGTTGGGAAAGGTGTGGCACCTGTATCATTTTGGTGATTGTCAGTGCAATTCTTTTTTATACTTGATCATAGTAGCGGAAACTCACGATACAGTGAGATAAATTGTAATACAACAATTTTTCACTAAACAAGCACGGTGAAACATCGACACAAACAACGTACACCGTATGGTCAAACTTTTCATCAATCAAAATTTCTCACGAACGCATCAAACATGATCTATGCTTGAGAAACACATCAAACTGCACTGTTCACAGTCAGATATTTGGCAAGCATAGTCAAGTTTGACAAAATGTTTGATCTTTTATGGGGGGCCTTTATAACCTGGGTTACTTTGAGGCCATGACGTTACTTTTTAAATAAATGTTTTTGCACACTTGGCTTTGGTTTATACATTGATATGGTTTAGTTGTGCTTCCTTATTTTTATATTATTTAATGGATCTAAGTATATCATTATTCTGTAAACACATTCTCCGTTTTCCTGTCTGGCAGGACCACCTACTATGGTGTCTTTCACTTTGATTCATAGCTCTGTAGTAAGAGCTGTAAATGTGTGTCATAGGGCTGATGTATACACCTGACCTATGTTGTAAACATGTGCTGCGTTGTGTTAAGAGTGGATATGCTTAACACAGGTACATGTGACTCTTGTATGATTTTAGTCTTTATATTGCTCACATACTCTGTCAACCAAGGTATCTTAGCCCTCAGTAGTTGTTCCTTTATCTCCAACCTTACTTACGTGGTTCCTTACGTTTGGTCCGCTTACCACCCTTTGCTTTGAAACATATATTTTTTTTTATTTCCATAGATAGATGTGTTGCGTATGTTTTATTCGACAATGTCCCATCTTTGGTGATTGCGGGATGTTCTGTACTATTGCCAGTAATCCTTAAGTGTTTTTACCCGGTGGATGTGTCCTGTAAATTTTATTGGATGATGAGCCATTTTTGGTGACGGCAGAACTTTCTGTACACTTGCCAGTGGTCCTAGAGTGTTTTTATATGCTAAGTATGTCTTTGATTATGCTCTTTTCACAACTCAGGCCAAGGTTTCCCTGTTGCTTTATTTAACTGACAATGTAACTTTATAGCTAATTCCTGGCTGAGGAACTTGTTTTTCCCCCAGATATCTGATGATGCCCCTGTGATAGTGACACACATTGCAAATTAAATAAATAAAAAACCATTACGCGACTGAGACTGCCATTTCTTTCTCGAGTTTTCTTAGTAGCTGGTGAGTCTTTTGGGTTGTATCCTCATGATCCATGAAACGTTGTGGTTCGGAAAATTTTGTCCAGAGCCGCATTGAACATCTTCAGAGATCCTCCTGGTTCTGTCATCAAGATGTGGTTGAACCAGGAGCACCTGTGAAGATTTCTGCCACAGCTATGGACAAAATGTTATAAACAGAAGCATTTCATGGACCGTGAGCATACCACTTGGAAGCTTCACCAACTATTACTGTATTTACATCTTGTAGTGGTGTCTTGAAATTTAGGGAACTTTCAGATATTATGAGTTTTGATTATATCTGAGATAATTCTTGATCTTTGTTGAAGCATTTTTCTGATAAGCTTTATTGCAGTGAAATTGTTTTATTTATTTCAGAAAGCTTCCTTCATTAAAAAAGAAATTGTCAGGTCGGTGCAATGTGCCACTGACTTAAGAGGGAGATAAGACAGGAAGAGTGCACAACCAGAAGTCTGGTAGAAATGTATTATCTCAAAGATGAGGTACTTCTAAAAATGAGGTTTTTCAGAAGTACTCCCCATTGTGGAATGTGAAAGTGTAACTGAATACGAAGAAGGAAAAGTGTTTAGATTCTGTTGTTATGTTGCCAGTAACTGACAGTTGTTTCAAAATTATCATCAAATCAGTTAAAAAAATAGTGTGAATTAATCTGCGTAAAGCACAGTGTGTTACAACAGGAATGTTACATTCCTGTATTACTGCATTTTGCGTTTAACATAGTTTGAATGAGATAGAGCAGACATCTTATACACATTGATCGTATTGTGTTGACTTTAATATTTATGCTTGCCATTTACTTCATGCATTGTTCATTTCCATTGATGATTGTGGCATATTTTTATATCATAAGTAACAGCACTTATAGGCAGTATCTTTCAACTTTCTGATTGTACACCTTTAACACCTCTTTTTTGTGATAATTAATTAAAGTTCCACACCTTGTCAGTTTGTTTACTCATTGTACTGAATTGAAAAAGGGGCCATTTTATGTCATATATCTATTATAAATGCTTTAATTAGCAAAATAGAAGTTTAATATAAGAGAAGGTTGATATTGTAATAATAGAAGAAGAAATTGTAAAGTGGGAAACAGTTCAAACTTGACTCTCATTGTAAGTTGCATCATCAGTGTAGTTTATCTATTGCCACACATCCTGTTGTCAGTGTTTCTATATCAAGACAACAATAAATAAGCTTTGTATTGTCAATTATGTGTGATACCAGATTGTGATTTCTGTTTTTCATGTTTATGAAAAATATAACATTGTGAACATTCTTGTTATGAAGGTGATCATTCATCAATCACAAGATATTCAGCCTGGATGTGCAGGCGTAGGAAGCATTATTGCTCTCTTTTTCTTTTTTCTTTTTTTTTTGTGCAAATCGATTTCCTGTCACTGTGGCACAATTATTGTCTTAATGTGTTCCATTCAATCTGTTATGGTCATATTCTCTTTTTCCTTGTGACACCCAGCACAAACTTTTAGCCATGATTGACTGTGATGTTTGCATATACTTGCAGATTTCTAATGTTTTTACTGAGGGAAAACAACAGTTTTGCTGAAGATACTTTATGTAAAGTACGATACATTTCAAAACAACCAGTAGAATGAAGTCCTAGATTTGTTGCAGATTTCTGGCTGTAAGTATAGTTTTTCACATCTTCCTGGCACTTCCCTTATGCTTCACGCAAAACACATCTTTTTTGTCCTCATTTGAGGGAAAGTAGTAATGCAGTGTTGTTTCTGACTTCTTAGGCTTTATTCATATTTGTAGAAGATACATAGCTATTTATTCGTGATGTGTTATTAAAACTTTCCTGAGAAGCTCTTCAAGGATCATTTTCATCTCGTGGAGATGTGGACATGTTTTAGCTGCTGTATTCTCTTGGGGACTTCCCCCCCCCCCCCCCCCTTCCCCTCCCCAACATAAAACTGTTTATTATGGACACTTAAAATAAACAAAAAAATACTTTTCTCCTCTGAGTCAGTAAATTTACAACAAAACCTTAGCTGCCATTGTACTGACTTCCTCTGTCAGTAGGTCTTTTTTTTCCCTGTATGTCACAACTCTTTTACTTTGTGTTGTATCATTCTCTTTTCCCATCCTTTCTCTGCGACAGTAGCCCGTTTTCATAACTACACTCCTTATCTTGAAAGTGCAGAGGAAGTCTGTGTCTAACACTGAGTAGACGATACTTTGTTAAGCATACATTCTCTATCCTGTCCTGTTGCATAGTACATCTGCATGTACATCTGTAATCCGCAAGGTGCCAGATGGTGTGTGATAGAGGGTACTTCTGGTACCTCTGTTTGCTCACTCCTTCCCAGTCCCATTTGGGAATAGTGCACGGGAAGAAGGATTGTCGGTAAACCTCTATTTTAACTCTAATTTATTGGATTGTCTTGTTGTGGTCCTTTCCTGAGACATACGCGGGAGGAAGTAATATGTTGCTTGGCTCTTTCTGTAACATACTCTTGAAATTTCAGTAGTAAATGCCTCTATTGTAACGACTGCCACTGGAGTTTGTTGAAAATCTCCATAAAGCATGGGCACAGACTGAACATCCTGTGATGAATTGCACCACTCTTTGTTGAACCATGACTGTCTCTTCTGTCTGGTTTTTTTCTTTTTGTGTGTGTTCGAGGCCAGGGCTCTATCTCCAGCGGAGATTGGTCCCTCGTGTGTGTAGGGTAAGGTTGCTTACTTGGGACACCATTTATTAATATTATATGGGTACCATTTTGTCATCTTTGGAGATGCCTTTGGGCTCAAGTTGGTCCTTTTAGGCATTCCTTCTTGGTGTTCTGTTGCTTTTGATTTGTAGTCTTTCTTTTCCAAAATTTTGTTTTGATTTCTTACAATCGTCAGGGGTACTCGGACTTTGTGTCATGGGGCTGGCTCAAAAGTGGCAAGGTTCTCTAGTTGATTCCTGAGCTGATCTACCTTTTCTATTAGCCTTCTTGTTGTTTCTGTTATCTGTTGTTCTACCTTCGGCATCTGAAGTTCGTGGTGTATCAGTTCGGTGTTTGTCCACCATGGGGCGTTGAGTGCGAGTTTAAGACATCTATTTTGTAATATTTGAAGGGGTTTGGCGTTAGTTTTGCTTGTGATTCCCCAGGACGAGCAACCATACAGCATCATGGGTTGTATTATTGATTTGTAGATTTACAGTTTCGGTAGCATCTCCTTACTGGAAAGTAGTGGGTAGATTGCATGGATGGCTTTGTTGATCTTTGTCTTTTTCTCTTCTACGTGCTTCTTGAATAGCATTTTTTTGTCGATTGTGACCCCGAGATATTTAACGTCATTGGACCACTCAATGCGTCTTCCATTTAGTTCGATTCTGTCATGGAGGATGGGTCTTCTGCGAGTGAACATAATTGCTTTTGTTTTTTCCGTGTTTATTGTGACTTTATTTAGCTTTGCCCATTTGTCTGTGAGGTCGACCTGTTCTCCAGTTAGTGGTACGTCATTTACGTAAACCGTAAACAGGGTGGGCGATAACACGGATCCTTGGGGGATTCCTTGGTCCAGTGGTCTTGTTTCGGATCTCTTGCCGTCGATTTGTATGTAGAACCTCCTGTTTGTTAAGTAGCTGTTAATGGTTTTTAGGTAGCAGTGTGAGATGTCTGTGTCCACTCTGAGTTTAGCCAGTAGATTTTCCTTCCACACATTGTCGTACGCTTTCTCGACATCTAGTAGGATTGCCACCGTGTATTTGGAGAAATTCATGTTTCTTGTTACGTATTTGGTTATTCTCAGTAGCTGGAGTTGTGCAGATAGAGTTTCTTGGTAGGTGAATTGTTCCCTGCGTATGATGTTTCCGTCTAATAGTGGTTGTCTGATTCTGGGTAATAGCACCCTTTCTGGTACTTTAGATAAAGTGGAGAGTAGGCTTATGGGCCTATGGTTTTCTGGTTTTTTCAGGTCTTTTCCTTTCTTCGGTATTGGCACTATTTTATTGATTTTCCATGCATGACGAAAGTAGTGTTGGATCATGCACGCATTAATTACTCTTCTTAGGAGAACCAAGGGTTTCCGTGGCAGGTGTTTCAATTGCATGTTGGAGATTTGGTCCGGTACTGGTGCAGAGTTCGTTCCTAGCTGGTTAATTATTTTTCTGACTTCTGCAGGTGTCGTGAGTTCTGGTCTATCGTTTACTGGGTCCTCTCTTATGCGGTTTGCTGTGGCTGCGACTCTGTCTTTGAAGTCTGCTGCTTCGGGGTGTGGCTGAGCTTCTTCATTTATCATGTTTTGATTTTCATATGTGGCAGCGAAGAGTTCCACTTTTTTTAGGGCGTCGAAGATTAAGGTGTAGTTGTTGTCTTCGAGTGCGGATTTTCTTGGTTTGGAGTTTCTGATGCCTTTGATTAACTTCCAGTCGTCTCGGTTGCGGAGGCGAAGTTCACTCATTCGATTTCTGCCTCCCATTCCTTCACTCTACGGTGGATCTGTTTCGTTAGTCGGTTTATTTCTGTTCTGTCTGCCGGATTTCGGGATCGTAACCACCTGCGTCTTTGCTTGGTTCTTTAGATATTTGAGGTCTTGGATGAGTGGTGGGAGGGTGTTGAATTTTTTGTCCAGAAATGTGATTTTTGTTGATGCTTGCCTATGTGCTGATTTGATTTTTCCTGTTAGTTTCTCTATTGCTTCATCAATTTATTGTTGCGTGTTTAGTTCGATGTTTGGCTGTACATTGTTGTTCAGCCTTCTTTCAAACTGATCCCTGTCTATTGTGGTGGTGCATCTCGGTCTTGGCGGCTCATTCGCTTTTCCAACATGTCCGATCATGGGAAGGTGGTTGGACGTGAGTTCATTTAGTACCCTTAGGCTGAAATTGGGGTCATTGTTATTTGCGATGGTGATGTCGAGGACGTCCAGATGGTGTCTTCGATTATAGGGGATGTAGGTGATTTCTTCAGGAGCTGTAATAACAGCGTGGAGACATCCTTCTAGGTTTTGGAGCATGTGGCCTCTTGCGTTATTTTGGTGCGAGTTCCAAGCCGCGTTTTTTGCATTTAGATCTCGGCACAGAATTACCTGGTTATGATTGTCGAAGATTTGTAGTAAATCATTTTCATCCAGAGACGACGTGTAGGCTGAGGTATGCTGCTACTAGCACTATTTTTCCATGGTCTGCTTCTATTGTGACGATTGTGGCCTCTAGTGATGTCATCGGTGGTGTCGGTTCTGCGTTGTGCGTTATGTGCGATCTTAGGAAAATTGCTGATCCTCCTCCCAGTCGGTTGACTCGATCTGTTCTGTGGCATGTCATATTTCTCAGTCTGAAGTCTTCTGTGGGGGGCAGGTAGGTTTCTGTGACGAATAAGACATCGATTTTTTGGTCTTCTACAAATTCATTTAAAATGTGTTTCTTGTTTTTAATTCCTCTTGCGTTAAAATTGCAAAATCGGAGGTTTGAACGTTTTGAGGGTCTAATTTCCATTATCGGAGCCGAAGAATTTCATCACCTCTCCGATGATTCCCATGATCTTTGACATGATGTCTGGTGCTGCTGTAAATTCTTGAATAGTTGTTGTTGCTATTGTAATTATATTTTTCCACTGAAGACGTTCCCACTGATTTGGTCTGATTGAACATTTCAAAGAAGGACGAAAAGTTGTTCTGTTGATTGTTGTTTATGGTCTGCTGGTTTTGGTTGTCGCTGGATGAGGTGGTTGCTTCGTTTGCTTGTACATTTGTTGCCCAGGCTCCGTGCCTCATTTGTTGTGCTTCTGCTGGGGTTGGCATTGCAGTGTTCTTTATGGTTTGTTGCAGTTGTCTGGTGGTGGTTGCTGTGTTGACTGGTCTTTGTTTGTGGTAGGCCCTGATTGCTTTCTGGTATTCGTCGCACCCTCTGAAGGACGCAGGGTGGCCGTCTTGATTGCAGTGTGCCCAGTGGAGAGTTGCATTTGGCGGTTTGGTGCAGTCTCTAGCTCTGTGGTCCCCTCCACAGTGTACACATCTGGTGGGCATGTCGCAATAGTTCGCTGTATGGAAGAAACCCTGGCATTTTTTGCACTGAGGGGGGCCTTCCATGCTCTCGTAACTTTCGATTGTGACTTTCGTGTCCAATATGTATCGCACCGCGTCATTTTCTGTTTTTTTGTCTAGTGTGACGACGAAGATGTCCATTGGGTATAAAGATCCTTGGTTTCTGTATTTCTCTTTTGGTATTGGTAGACGTGTCTGGGATTGAAATTTAGTAGTCGGAGGTCGGCTGCTACTTCGTCTTCCGTGATAGTGACCAGTAGTCCTTTTACTACGACTTTCAGTTGTCTTTCTTCCTGTGGTTGATGTGTGAAATTATGAATCTTGTGGTGTTTGAAGAATGCCAGTGCTGTTCTCTGATCGGTGATGGTGTCGAAATGGTACTTATTGATTTGCCCTTGTGGATGGCTTTGATCTGTCCTTCCATGTGTTTTTTGAGCGTCGCATTCAGGGTGAAATAGTGTCCGTCATATTGAATTGTGATCGGTCTTTTTTCAGTGGTTGGAGGCATGTTGCGTTGTTCTTGTGTAGGTGGATTTGCTGCCTTGGTGTTTGCAGCGTTGCTGGTGGTTGTTCTCCCTGTTAGCGGTTCGAAACAGTTTTGAGTTGTAACCGTGAACTGCTTATTGGGGGTTCCCCCATCTGTGGAGTTTTTCCTTTTTATGGTTTTCTGGCGGGGTGGGCTTTGGAATTCTCCTTCATTTTCTCCTTGTTCCATTTCCTCCTCGCTTGATGTGTCTGGGTTTGACGATTGGTACTCCATTACTGCGTCTTCCGTATGGTAGTTGGTCTTTTGTCCTTGATAGTCGGCGGCCATGTTGGCACCGGCGTTGTTAGCCATTACAGCTTTCTGTTGTCTCTACAGTTTTTCAGTTTGTTGTCGGAACGCCGTCTTGACGATTTGGGTGGGTGGTTGGTTCGGCTCAGACCTAGCCGCGGAATCTGCCTTTGCCCTACTCCTGGATCTTTGCCTTGAGGAGCGCGGACGTACACCCGCTGGGGGGTGGGCCGTATGCTGGTCAGCCGCCCAGGGATGAGGCCCTGGTTCCTCTTTGTACCCTATGCTATTCATCTAACTGCCCATTTAGCACGGGTGGCCTCGCCTGTCGTCTATGTCGGCCCTATGACATGACAATTTTTCTTTTGACGCGTAGGAGGTGTCTTGTACCGCTACACGCTCCTACTGCATCCACACAGCTCGGCTGCTCGGTGATTGATGCCTGACCTGGTAGAAGTCCCAGACTAATGAGTAATAATCAAGAATCGGTCAAACAAACATTTTGTAAACCACTTATTTTGTGGATGAATTACATTTCCTTCAGATGCTTCCTATGAATCTGTCTGGCATTTGCTTTCCCTATTGCTTGTTTTATGTGCTCATTCCACTTTAGGTTGATCTGTATGGTAATTTATAGGTGTTTTACTTTACTTAATGTTTCCAGTGATGTGCCACAAATAGTGTAATTGGACAGTAGCCTATTTATGTGCAAGGTTGCCAAATCTTCCTGCACTATTCACCAGTCCTCAGCATGTTTTCCTACAGTTTTCTAAAGTCTTATGATGATGCTTCCTTCTTATAGACAACCACATCATCTGCAAACAGCCTTATGGTGCTTTCGATATTATCCACTGGATCATTTAGATATTCTGTAAAATGTAAGGGTCCTATTACATTTACTCGTAGTACTTTTGAAATTATCCTTACATCTGAAGATTTTGGTCCTGTTAAGAACAATGTGTTGAATTCTCTCTGTAAGGAAGCCCGGGATCCAGTCAAAAATCTGCTCTGATACTCGGTACTTCATGTTTTCTTCACTAAATGATAGTGCGGAACTGTATCAAATGCCTTACTGAAGTCAAGAAGCACGTTGACAACCTGGAAACTTTTATCTACAGTAACCTGGATTGACAACATGTGACAGCTGATACTTTTTTTTTTTCTCAAACATGCGCTTTGCATTCACAAAGAAGCCTCACTCTACATTACCATTGCTTTGGGAAACACTGCCATTTTAACTGTATACATGAAGTTGGCAAAGTTTTTGCCAAGAACATTTCTCAAAAATTGATCATCCAGTTTTTCTGCCCAACCTTATTTTCCCAACACATCGGTTATTCGTAGACATGTGATAAATAAATGTAACTTGCACATTGCCCCATCAGTTACAGAACCACGAAGTTGCTTATTTTGTGCAAGTATTTAAAGTACTATATTCAACTAATTGTTTTTCAAATTGGAGATAGTTTGAATTAGATTACCGTCAGCTTCTGTCAGTCTGTAAGTCAATGTATACTGGAAAAATATTTTACCCATTAATTTTAGAAGTGATTTCAGGTTTCATTCAGTGTTTGCTTAAACTCAAGGCAGTATGTAGAAAATGAGCTAATGTAGCATCAGATTGAACTTCTCAAAGGGATGGTTCCATGTTAACTGCCAGAGGAAGAAAGAAAAAAAACATCAGCTTCAGCATGCAGCAGTGGATCATTGTCAAATTTCCAAGCTATTACACTTAGCTTCAGGTTTGTCTATCTTTACATCCTCAAGAATTTCTCCATATATGTTTTGATTACGATTACTGTTTCAGTGACATTTGAGTTCTTTAACCACCAAATGTACTGAAATACCAGAGCTGCAATATTAAGAATAGAGTACTCCTCATGTTGGTATATCTTTGAATAGATAGTGGGTAGCTCTCAATTACCCAACAGAGACAATGTGTTGGTCAGTGATAAAGCTAACAAGGCACCAAGTTTTGACTGTTTGAAATTTAAAAACTTATCATTGAAAAGATGGATAGTGCTTTGGTATAAAAACTTTTAAGATGAAGTCTTTGGAGGCAGTACCAAAGATCCTGTAGGATTGTGTGAAAAATGAGAACTGTAGGTTAGCTATGGTGAATGCATTTTTACAGGAGTGCTGAGAAAAGCACATGTAATGGTACAGGAAAGAAGGAAGGAAGGAAGAAAGATAGATAGATAGATAAGGATTTAATATCCCACTGACATTGAGGTCATTATAGATAGAGTAGTATTGGAAACAAAACAGAGGGCTACTAATTAAAAAGTGGGACAAGTAACACTGATGAAAAGTAACATTATAAGAGACAAATAGGTGTCAGACAAAGTGTACAAAAAGGATTGTTAGGCTTTGTAATAAATTATACCAAACAATTTTCCAATAAAGTAAATTTCTAAAGACACTAAGTATTTCTAGACAAGAACGAACAGCATCTCACTAGGAAAAATGGTAACTGACCTTAGAAAAAGTACCTCTCTACAAAAAAATATAGCAGGAGAGAGGAGACTGACTGCTAGACACACAAAACAAGTCAACATTTTAAAAGAAATTTGGAACAGACAACAGACAAGAATGAAGTCTAACACTTTGGGAAATAACAAGACAATGGTGGACCAAGAAGGTGATTTATTGTATAAAAAGAGAAGTCCTATTTAGAAATTCCTTAATTTGGTAGCATGTTACTTAATCAGGATCCACTCCTGGTACAGCTGATAGAAAAAAAACATGTAACATTTTCGCCAATGTTTATTATACTGTGCACTTCTGCCATGTTTCTGAAGATGGAGTCAGAGGATGTGAAATCAACAGCACCGTAAAATGAACAGAACAGTGCAGAACACAGCTGAAAGGAAAATTGTTTTTCTTATTAGGAAGAGTTAAATTTCATAGTTTCATCTGTGGTTATTAGTATTCTACAATTTCGTGAGACTACTCGTAGTCCAATAAGCTTTTCAAGTCTTGTGCTAGAGTTTCGCTTGTTGCTGACTCCAACTTTTCCTATTTTACTCTAAAACCCTGTGATTTACCTTTTCTAATCGTGCTTTTATGTTTTCTACTCTTTCCTCATTTCACCTCTCATGGGTTCTTCTAGTTTAGAAGTTTGCTTGCGAATTATTTGAAAATTTTGAAACTTTGTAATATATCTTCCCATCTCTGTTGTTACAGTGATAAAAATTAAATTGTGTCCTGTCACAGAGACAAGTGTAGTACACCTGCTCTGTACCCGTGGTTTGTTAAGTATATTTTTCGTGAACTAGAGTTTTGTGGCTTTACTGAGAGAACTCGCTTTGTTATTAGATAAACCTTACCATGTGCCTAATATGAACAAGTGTCTCATATATTTTTCTAGCACACTCTTCACACTATTTATCCACAACATGGCTGCTCCTGTCCACTCCTTACTGAAGCCTAACTTACACTCTCTCCACTCTTAACTTGGCATTTGACCGGTACCACTGTGGCATTGTAGATGTTATGTAGCAAGACAATGCTCCCTCCAGAGAAAAAGCACTCCAAGGTTCGAAAATACTGTAAGCCAGTGATAAATAAGGGGGATCAATATCTCTATATCATATCATCAGAGATTAACAGTACCCCTTGTGTGTCGACATTTTAAAGGACAATCATTATCCCCATGCTGTCAGCCGAAATTGCGTGACATCTTATACAAATAGTGAAAAAGAAGACATTAATACAGTGATTGTGCTACTGCTGTCATCATATGAAATTAGAGGTGACCTTATCTTCTTCTTCTTTTTTTTTTTTGTGTTCTCTGATGTCCATTTACATTTGCATTTCTGCTCCATAAACAACCATACACTGTGTGTGTGTGTGTGTGTGTGTGTGTGTGTGTGTGTGTGTGTGTGTTTGGGAGGGGTGTTAGCATATGGCAGATAGGAAAGACAGGAAAGACTACTGTTTGAAACATAAATTTATCTAATTTTACAGTTGTGGCCATTATGAAGGCTTTATGTCGGAGACAGTGTACTCTCAGTATCTGCAGAGTAAGGGTATCTGCAGTGGATGTAATGTCAAACTATTATTTTTCATTCTCTTATTTACTCAGTGACTGATGATAAAGTATATAGTCATAAAGTATTGAGTTTACTTTACGTAGCCCAACTCATTGGCAAAGCTCCTCTTTGAACCAAAGGTGTCGTCTTTTAAAGTCTTCCATAGTGAATACTAACAGCATAATGTGATTATCATGAGGTATACAAGATGTCCATTTCTCCTCTGACATTACCTCAGTACCAAGTATTACTGAGTTCCGTTTGCTGGGAATCTCTCAGTTCGATTGCAACCCTGCATCTTCAGTAAGGATGTACTTTGTGTACCAGATAATGATCTGAGACTATATTGAATATGAGGCATGGCATCAACTCGAGCTCTGTCTTCTGCATACCATGCACAAACAAAATAAGCTATTTTTCACATGATTTGTTCTTGCAGAATCAGTCTTGATTCCAGCAGAGTAGCTGTTCAGTCTCTAAAAGTCATCAAATGCGGGCACAAAATGTATTCCATAATTCTAAAACCAATTTACATAAGTGTGTTTGGCAGGCAGTATTGCATGTCTTTCAACCCTTATTACAGATTAGAATGACTTGTGCATGAGTCTGGTTGCCTAACACTTAATTGCACCAGTTGCCTACAATAAACTGATGTTGGAAGATAACCATTTCTTCCACTTAATACAGATTTTAATGACAGTCGTGTCATATTCAATACACAATCATCTGTTGAGCAGCTTCAACTGTTTTGTCAATTCTGTGTTTACTCATTTATGTATGCCACTTTAACAATTATGTGATGATCAAAAGTTGGGACTATATTGCAATCTTCGTCAGTGGGGCAGTTCTAGGTGTTCCCCACTTCTTCTTTCTGCTGTTTCAACTTGGTAATTACTTGTTACTGGTAATATGTCTACCTACAATTTTGGTAAGCTTCTGTTATTCATGATTAATATTTTCTTTTAATGCTCAAACATCTGATATAATCTTTAGAGACAATGTTAATATCATCATGTCACAGACAGTGGCGCTCTATAAATTTTTATGTAAAACCTTTAAGTACTGTTGGAACATAATGTTTGAATTTGTCACCTTGTACAAATGATGATACGGCTAACAGTATTAATTGGTTGAAAAATCATTTCTCTGTAATGCATATTCTAAGTGAGTGTCGTGTGTAGCAAATTGTGATGAACATAATTGAGAACATAATTGACTGTACAAGCTCTTCTGGATACATGTAACTATTTGCAATGCTTAATTATTTTCATCAAATACCATAATACCTATGTCATAAAATAATTTAAAAAAAAAAGGAGCTGTGAAAGGCAGATGACCAAAGAATAAATGTGAAGACTCCACAGTATGTGCATATTCTCAGTCAGCAATGATACAAATTCCTAGTCATATACTCTGTACTTTTTAAATAAAGTTATGTTATTTTGTACAAAGTATTCAGTGTACATTTTTATTGCAGTGAAATATATTTATTTTAAATTCTTTCTTGAATGTTTTTTTTCTTATAATAGCCACCAATCGAGAACGACTTTTTTATACTAAAATTTCCAGGTGTACCTGTAATCTGATAGAATAGATGCAAGTACAAGAAAACCACATACTTACTATAGAGCTGATTTTTAATTCATGTTTAACATAAATAACGTGGAAAATGCTAAAATCACATTCATGTTATAAAAGCAGAATAAACGTATTGATAAATTGTCTGTGTGTTGTGTATTTTAAATATGGGATCTGAACACAAACTAGGGAATGTGGTTACAAAATGGCTCCCATGGGAAGGTGAGTGAGGGAGACAGGAGAACACGTAGAAAGTGACTCCCGATGTTTCAGGCGAAGAAAATAGTGACCTCTGATGTTCCAGAGCAACAAAAAAAGAGTTGACTGAAAAATAGCAGCCTACAATGTTACAGAGCAACAGAAAAGTATTAGACAGAAAAACCTTGATTTCAGGCATGCAAACAAAGCAGGAATTATGTCTGACATGCTAATCACAGGCCCTACAAAATTGTTCAGAAAATGCTGAATGCACACGTCCTGGTTTGATGCAGCTCTCTGCATTAGTCTTCTGCCAGCCTCTTCATCTCTTCGTACCAACCTGCAATCATTTGATCCTGTTCATTGTATTCAAGCCTTGACCTCCTCCTATAAACATACAACCCCATACACTTCCTTCATTGCCAAACTGTGAGTTCCTTGATGCCTCAGAAAGTGTTCCATCAACTGATCCTACTTTTTAGTCAAGCTGTACCATAAATTTCTTCCTGTTCAGTTTAATTTCTCATTATTAGTTCATTGATTTCCCGTCTAATCTCCAGCATTGTTCTGTAGCTCTACATTTCAAAAGGGCAAGACACTACCCATTTAATTGAAGTGTTCTTCCATATCATTTGTCATTCCTGACAGAGTTACAATGTCATTGCTAAACATTGTTTTTATTTTCTCTCACTGAACTTTAATTCCCTTTCCCAGTTTTGGCGAGGAAGTAATAAATAGGATGGAAACTTCAAAATTTTTAGTTGTTAATACTGGTAAAAATTTAAACTGAAAAAAGAACAATAAGATACTCTTTAAATACAAACACAGTTTAGTCACATTTGAACTTTGAGAGAGAAATCAGCAAGTTGGCGTATTTTGCATATTTTCATTTAGTAGTGTTTTTTGGAATAATGTTCTTAGATAACTCTTCTTTAAGCTCAAAAATGTGCTGTAGGAATATTACATAATGGTCACACATGATTCTCCTGCAGACATCTGTTTAAGGAGTAAGGCATTTTGACTACTGCTTCACAGTACACTTATGCTATCATAAAGTTTGTTTAAATGAATCACTGCAGTTTGAAAGGATGAATGACATTCACAAGTACAATACCATAAGAAAAAAATGACATTAATTACACCACAATAAGGTTGTGAGTAGCCCAAAAATGGGTGCACAATCTGGCAACTAAAATTTTTGATCATTTACTCAGTAATGTAAAATGTCTGACAGAAAGCAAAGTAAAATTTGAAAACAAATTGAAAACATCTCCTTGATAACTGATATTTCATAGAAGAAATGATGGTGCTGTAGTGTATGGAAGGTGGTGGACAGAAATTTCTCTCACATGTACATATTAACTCTTGTAAGTCGTCACATGCAGCCATATCTACAAATTAATTTGTGATCTGAATGTAAAATGACTCATTCCACATCATGATTTACAGTGCAAATTATCAGTGGAACATAAAACTAATATCTTTCTCTTGACATTAATTTCTGTTGTGTAGCTCTTCTGCTGGGTGTTTGACTATTATAAGCATAAACTAAAGGTGCAAGTAGAGGACTATGAAAAAAAAAACCATATAATTGTGATAAACATTGTTTGGGAAACCTGATACACAAGTGCAGTTGTGCCAGTGTTACAAGGCTGTTGATGTTCAAGGCTATGTTTCTGTCAAAACACAGCAAGTGAGGAGTAAATTACAAAGTGATAAACTGCCTTGTGTTTTATTATCATTCTTGGTTTGCCGGTGCCGTAGCTCTCTTACTTAAATCACTTGGATTTTTTTTGTGTGGGAATATGCAAAATCTTAGATGTATTCCAGTCCTGTTGACAGAATTGGTGAACTGGGGGAATGCATTGTGGATGGTTGTCAGTGCCTTTGAAACATACTTAGGATGTATGAACATATACAGGCTCAATGAAGAGATGTGTTGAAGCCTGCCTTCACATGATTGGTGGTCACTGAAGTGGGACAAAGTGGGATTCCATTGTTATGGATTGTAACTATGTTCTCACTTCTAGTTGATCTGTCACCCCAATGCTGTACATAGTAAAAACTCTTGATGTTTACCTTGTTGTATTTTCTTGAAGCTATGGACCTGCTACTCAGTTCTATTAAATTATATCATGCGGACTTCTTTGCCACCTGCGGAGGCTCAAGAGCTGTAAGGGAGCTCACAACTATGTCAACTCACTACGAAATGATGTAACTGCTTTTGAAAGAACTCTTATATGTTTTGTTGCTCAAATAAAACCATGACACAGTTGGGTGAACACATATTTCATTAACTCGAGCAACAGATTGGAAGTGAATCTTATGACATCATGTCAAGAGTACATCAAGTCACGTTACATATCAGACTTAAATCATTTCAATTGTTTTCTTGGGTGTTGACACTGTAGACAGCAGCCCTTTGTCTCTGCCATCCAAAATATCACCAAGCTGTGATGCCAAAGCATAAGCAATCCCTTCACAGCAGCTGGAGATGTTCTATCATCATAACACTTTGCTGATGTCCTGTGTCCACACTTCATTTATTGTTTCTGCATGTATCAACATAAAGTGGATACAGTTGCGTGTTTGCTACCTACAAACTACCTCAATTATGTTTTCTACTTTCATGACCATCTTTCATCAGCCTAAGAGGATAGTAGTGGAACATGTCATTCTGGAAAATCTCATGTTATACTTCATAAAGTGGGACACTTGTTGTTATGTGTTTGTTCCCATGTGCATATCTGCAGTCTGCATCCTTGGAAACTTTTACAAGGTGTTTATATACTCAGTGATAATACATTGTTTATTAAGACTGTTCACTTGGTTTGATTGTCCTCTACTTGTTCCTTTTCATTTCTGCCTGTAATAGTCAGACACATTGTAGACATTCCTGCTGGTTTTTAACTTTTCCTTCTATGCTTTGTATAGGCATGCCATCTGATCTCTTGACAGTCATACAGGTGCTTCTCCTTTCTCCAAAGATTTCTTTAATTTATCTTTGCAATATTCGTGCTTCTTTGTACAGCCCTGCTTTTGCCCTCTACCCATATTTGTGTTGCCATTTTGCACTTCCTGTCAATATCATTTTTCAGACATCTATATTCTTCTTTGCCCACTTCAAGTGTCGCATTTTTATATTTGCTCCTTTTACCAATTAAATCAGTGTCTCCTCTGTTATTTAAGAATTACTACTGGACCTTGTTTCTTTGCCTATTTGGTCCTCTGCCTACCTCAATATCTCACCTCTCAAAAGCTGTCCATTCACGTTCTGAAGTATTCCTTTCCTCTATTTCAATCAGATGTTGCCAAATTGCTCTCTTTGAAAATCTCAACTGGGCCCCATATCCTTAATTTCATACCTTTCTGCAATTTTAACATGCATTTCACAACCAATAAATTATGGTCAAAGTCCACTTCCCTGGAAATTTGAATAGTTGCTTGTCATTGGATTTGATCCAGAAACATTTTGAGTTCAAAATAAGACACATTGAGTTTTTTCTGTAACCAGCAGTAGCAAATAAGGAAGGAGATGTTCTTTTAAGTAAGGGAGAAGAAAAATTTAAACCTGCTGAAGCACTACACTACAAAATTCTTTTGCATTAAAATAGGTAAAAAATAAAATTAAGTAAGTGAAGAAATGTATTATTAGGTACCATATAATTATGACAACAATTATTTTACACTGCTGTAAAGTAAATTGTAACACCACAAAGGAAGCATGCAACAGATTAAATTGCCATGATCTGTAATATATGCTTGGAAATGCAAATGCAAAGCATTTCAACAGAGCTGTCATCTACATTACCACTACCTTATCTGTGTCATCTAATGTATATCTCAAGTTCAAGTGGCATAACATTTTCTAAGTGTCTGAATAATGTGTATATAAAAGCAGGACGTGGATACCAGCCTGGTATTTTCTTACTCAGATGTGCGAAACTGGCTAAGGATCGCAACCAGGTTGGCTGGCATCCTGTCCATTGCCAATAATCACTGAGGTGGATTTGATCTGGGGCTGGTGCACCTCTAGGTGACCCAGAAGTGTGTTCTTTAACAATCTGAGCTGTGGCTGTCCTGCAGGTCAACTAGGATCACCTAACAACTTCATTACCTCTCCTTTCTTTGTTGTTTTCTATTTTTCCTGTGCTCTATCTTGTTATCTATTCCTTTCTTCTGTCCGTTTTGCTCCTGATTTCTGTTTTTTTTTCTTTTTTTTTTTTTGTGCCTTGAAGGACTTCTAAATTTAATATTTTATTCTGAAAAATGTTTCTGTCTGTTGTTCCTGATTCCTTGATAGCGTTTCTTTGTAGCTATTTTGTTATTATTTCTATATTTCATGGTATTGTTTATTTTTTTTTACAAAAAAGTGGGAATATTTGTTTCATTAGTGTGTTCTCATTCTTTAGTTAGAACTGTCCAAAGGAGATTAATCTTCACTTTGCCATCACCTTTGATAATTTCTTGATATTTTCATTGATCTCCCTGTTGTTTCTAATTTCCCAACCATCTTTAATTTGTAATTCATCAACTATTTTTCTAATAAACCTTCTTTCAATTGGTCTATTCTTACCACAGTGGTAACTGTGGTAGATTATTTTAGTTTTCTTTTCTTAGAGATGTATTTTTTACTGTAGATGTCTTTTTTGCAAAATGTTATAACTCTTACGTCTCTATTGCAAATTTACCTACTCCATGCTGCTGTAAAGCTTCTCCAAAATATTTAAATTTATAGTCTCACTCAATTTTACTTGTTTGTGTTTCTATGTGTTTTGGTGCATATTTGATATTTGTCATTTTTTGCAGCTTAGATTTTGAGCTCACTACTATTCATTATTTCTTTCCAGAAAATGTGAGTAACTGCTTCTGTTAGATTTTCTGAAAGTATTATGAAAATGTCTGCAGAAGCCAGGCAGTTTTCCTTAATCTCATTTGTCTTTCTAACCAGAAAGAATTGTTGGTTCAATTTTGTGTTTTTTTTTTTTAGTTCAAAATTCCAGATTCTTACAATTATTTCGAAA
Organism: Schistocerca nitens; assembly: GCF_023898315.1. NCBI lineage: Eukaryota > Metazoa > Arthropoda > Insecta > Orthoptera > Acrididae > Schistocerca > Schistocerca nitens. Next base: position 467,964,502 of record NC_064622.1, read on the forward strand.
ACATTGCAAATAATCTGGTTTTATTTCACATGGCTGAGATAAAGTCTCCAAGGACTTTATCTAATATTCAGGGTGTATACGACCTGGGACAACCGGGAGATCCGGGAATTTTTTCATCCAGGAGAAAACCGGGAAAAATCCAGGAATTTTTTAGAATTCCGGGAATTTGAGATTGTTTTAGTTTTCTGTTAAATTTTTGTAATTTTGACTGGTAAGAACCTATACTCTAACAAAGGATATTACTGTATCCCACTACTGCAGAATAATACTTCAACAACAAAACATAAATGAGAGAAAAAAATGAAAATTACTTAAATTGCAAAGGAAATGCGCCATATGTAACGACGACACACAGTGCTTATGCAAGCATCTGCCAACAGCAAAGTGTGTCCGATGAGCGTGAAGTCACAACTGGGGTTCATGCGCATGCACAGTTGAGTCTTGTTTGAGTTGTAGATTCTTCCGTTTCTGGCTACAGGAATGTGGCTGTTGGTGGTGCAAGCAGTCGCAGCAAGCAGATAGATGCTATCGGAAAAGGGGGTGTTAAATTCATATTCTTGAGGGAAAAAAAACTTGTTTCACAAAGAGCCAAGCATCCAACGGACGTTGGTCTATCGATTATTCATATGGTTTTGAAAAGCATCCATGTTGGTTTTTGAACATTTTTGAACAAATTTTAAGTTGATTTCTGAATGAATCATAAGTTGATTTTTGAACGCGAGCTTAGTGTATGTGATGTGTCTGTCAGGAGAATCCTCGTCGCATCTAGAAATAAACTTTCCGCAGACAAAAGGGGACGGGGCTGTACGAGCTGAGCAGAGTAAAGCTGAACAGATGAATAATGCCAATCGCTGTCCGATTATGTGGTTGACTGAGTTTGTGAATGATCAGCGTTATTACAATTATAAGCGAAATCCGTAGATTCAGACTGCCAGAATAGAAATAAACGACTAACAGGAAGAACAGATGACAAATATTACGTGTTATCTTCTCAATGTATCCAAGAAAATCAAATTTTGACAGAAATTTTTTTGGCTTGATTGCTACACTAGTAAAGACCAGTTGTACAGTCCCTGGCTAGCAGCTGCTTAAGTTCTATTCTGGAAGTAACGCGGAAAACATGTTGTATGAACATGTACCAACGCCTAACCGGAGAATAATAGCGGGATAACTAAACCTGTGATTCAGTGAAGTTAATCGGCGAACAAATTTTGACAGTGGCAGGAATAGCTACAGAATTGGTGACGACAAGATTGTTTGTTAGAATGAGGAAGAGAAGAAATGGGGACATCACACAAATTATGGAAGAATTAGATGATTCCAAATTTATATAAAAATTTCATAATACTACTTTTCAATCTCGTGCTTGAGAAACTGGTGCGTATGAATGAAATGTGAAACTATTTCCTAATATAAAGCTTTTTGCTTGTAGTAGGCCTAACAGGCATTTGATATTTGTGAATTATATTCTGTCGTGTTATAAAAATGACCATTTGTGCCAAAACAGTCTCGTTTATTTGGTGTGTGTTACAAAATTGCTGTAATATTAGAGAGGCCTATTTTGTTTTATCTAGCAGACTGTGACAAAATAGACTTAATCAGATCGAGAAACGACAACAGTCTTGGGTATTATTTGTACTGACAGCTTTTTCAGTATTAGATAACGACATTTCGATTTTTCATATAGCAAAACGGTTGACAAACTTTGATGAGGTAATAGATTCTTTTGCAGAAAGGAAAGCATGCCATGTAAAGCTGTAGTGAGATTAAAGAGAAAATGCTAGGAGCTAAGGATTGAAGAAATGTGTACTTTCTTGCTTGTCTCTTGTCTTTATTGGTTTTATGTATTCTATATTTAATTTTATGTCACACAAAACAGCAAGCTATTAGCTAATAGGTAATATAGAGTGCAAATTTTCTGAAAAGTTTTTGTTCTCCCGATTATAAATAATCTCATCCGCTATTAACTGAGCGATTTTTTTTTTAAAGGGGGGGTGGGAAGGGGGGTTGGTCAGGTTGTCAAACCGGCCAACTGGGAGCAGGAGAGGCACCACAGGACATTTCAATTTCCGCTGTCCTGAATACAGTTTGATGGCATCCATTACAAAATATACACGTTTCAGTTCCACAGAGCGAAATGCAGTGACGTGTGATAGAAGAATGCTGTATGAAGAGGCGTGGCACTGCACTTTCGCACACTTAAGACCAAATAACATGTCTTAAATTTCCTCGAACACATATGTTTTATGTTTCAGACTTTTCAGAAAGATGTGCGCTACAAGATGAACATATTTTTGAACGTTCAATTTTTTTAGTATTGACCTGGTTATCAAATATCGTAGATCTGGGGCTGATGCACAGTACAGTTTTGAGTTATAGTGGGTAGTCTCCACATGACCCGTGTTTACGTTTAGTGATTTTGCTGTTTCCCCTTCGTTTACTCTCAAACAAAACGGATATCTGTGGCTGGGAGCTATCAAGTGAATTAAAATACATTCACATAATTATGGAAGCCTTAAATATGGTATTAGTTTTAGATTTTATTTTATTTCCACCTTTCTGACAGTCAAGCATTAATCACCTTGCAGAACAATGAAGTCATTTTAGTCTGTTTGCTAAAGAAATTTGACTTTTATTAACCTTTCCAGCAGAGGCACTCAATGTATTTGAAACGAAATGTTTAATTCCACAGTACTGGCTGTCAGCTGTTAGCTGCATTTCAAGTGCACGTTTTCATCTTCTAGCATGTATGGCGTTATGCCATAATAACGAACCAAACATGATATAATACAGTACTGGTGCTCCAAGAAAATTTACATCCTGAAAACCACACTGAAAAGCTTAATATCAGGTCGAGGTCTACTTCATTGGGAATCTAAACATACGAATGTGCACTTTAAGTATGCACTTTAAATGTGCACATTTTAGTATGGTTCATGAAATTATGATGCTCTAGGAGTATCCTCTGATGTATTATTTCTTTTATGGCATAATTTATGATCTTTCAATGTCTTACACGTACGTACATACTGGCTCCCTACGTCATGGTAGCTGCACAAATGCCGTGTCGCCTGTTATCTGCGCTCTCTGGCAACTGCTGAAACGAACCTATTTCTAACAGGTCGCGGGAAAATATTGCGAATGGTGGTCTGAAAAGCGTTACTTTCAAAGTAAATATCCTTTTACTTAAGTTGAACTATGTGTGAGAATGTACCATGAATTTCTTAAAATCACAGAGCGTTTGACTCTCATTTAAAAATCAACTCTTTGATGACGAGCCATTTTAGAAGAATTTCGAACCCTGAAGATCAGACATTTATGTCATTGTTAAAAATTTTACTGGCTCATTTGTGTGTATATCTTGAAGTGTAACACGTGCAAAAAAGATCAGCGTTATATGCGAAAGCTTAGCTTCTCTTGCAGCTTATTAACCTTAGAGACCTATATTATACGTGAAAGCTTTACTTTTCTTGTAGCAGCACTATGTATATTAATTTAAACTATTAACTTTCCCTGTTTGTGTGTTCGTGCTACTTAACAGTGATGTAGCTTTTGGCTGGTTCAGTGCTCTGAATATCTGCTGTCATTGGCTGGCGAGACCACGTGACATGAGCTATGACGCTTACAAAAGCGCATCACAATCTCGATTTCAATGATTTGGAAAGTAACGTGGTGTATGGCGGAATTCCAATGTATACTTTCGTAATACAAAAATACGCAGCGTACATGTTGCTGCACATCAAAGATATTTCCAAAAGGTGATTTTTTCCCCACCTGAGTTTCGTTTTCTAAGTGCCGGGAAGTTGTATGCCCATGTATAAAACCATAACCATTCAAAGGATTGATAAGTTTTGCAATTCCAAGGGAAAATATACTGTCACTTAACATGGAAAAAGTGTTTTCACCAGAGAAATTGTATTTTTAACTGGGAAATCTGGGAAAAGTCTGGGAATTTTTTTTTCCTTGTCTGCATATACACCCTGATATTTGTCTGTCTACCAATTCAAATGCTTCCTTAAAATCAGTAAATGATACTATTATAAATTTGTTGGTGAACACTGTGTGGCAAATTATTGCTTTTCAGCTAAAAATCTGTTCTGTGCAGTATCCACACTGATACGCTCCCAGTTGTCTGTTAAAGTTTCTTCAACTCTTTCCAGGAGAATGTTTGCAATATGTTGTATGTCACTGGCAGAAGTGATACTCCTCTGTAATTTTTGATATTTTGTTTCTCTGCCTTTTTATGTAGCTTGTGGATTAATGCTGTTTCCAACTCTCCTATTCTCCAAATGTTTTCAAAAAGCAAATGTAGACGACTAATAATCTTTGGGTCTTCCAATTTCAATAATTCTGCTGAAATGTCATCTTCTCACCTGCTTTGTTTTTGAGTGTTTTGATGTATTCATGAATTTCTAGCTCTGTCATTGGGAAATCTTTCTCAAGATTTTTTTGGTATTCCTGGAAATTCTAACTTAACTGTTTGAGGTAAGTGGTGTAACAGCCTGACAAAAATTTTTAGTAATATTTCAAAACTTTCTGTATTATTTAATCCCAATATGCCATTTTCAGCTTTTAAACAAATACTTGGGGCTTGATACACTTTAAATGTGTGTTCAAAAGTTTTATTTTTGATGAAATTTTCATGTATTTCTATAAGCTGAGATTTTCAAAGCTTCTTTTGAGTTTCCAGAATATTTTTTTATGTTTCTTTTCTTTGAGATCTTAATTGTTTCAGGTGTTCTTTTCTGAACATCTCCTTTTCTTCATTTTTGAAATACTTGTTCTAGTGCTTCTTTGCTCTCATCATTCCACCATGTCTTTTTTTTATATTCTTGACCAATCCTAATGTTTTCTTTGCTGCTGTAGTAATTTGTACCTGGAGTTCATACCAGTCACCTTTTTCAGCTGTCTCACGTTCTATAATTTTTTCGTCTTTTCTTTTGTAATAGTGGCTGTACTAGAGTTACACCTGACTACTTTCTGGGTTTTTGTTTTTCTCTTAGATGGGCTAGCTCATATTTCAACCTCAAAGAGATTACGATATGTATCAAAATCCCCCATTTATTATCGCTTTTAACATCAGTAATTTCTTGATATTCCTTTTGGATATAGCTGTCTGCTGCAGTTGAAATTCTTCTAGATATGGGGATGAAAAGTTTTGGCATTTCTTTGCAGTTTGCAAAAATGGGTGGACACCAGTTTTAAATTGAACATTTTGCACATATTGATCACACCATTTCTGTTTGTTCTTAAGTGTGGTGGATATATGCATGCATACAATATTCTTAAATTTCCTTTCATTCCTAATTTATGTACTGAATTCGGTAAGTAATCTTTCGACCCATTAATGCCGACAGTTTGTTATATCATAGGTAGCCCATATGTTACCACTAGATGGAATAGTGTATTTGTGTGTACTGTCAGTGAATGCCTCTCCACAATGGTAGTTCTCAGTGACACAAAAATACTATTACTGCACAGTTTGCTATTTCCTCTTAGTGCCACTCTGAACCAGCAAGATAATGTTTGACAAGTAAGAATTTGGTCCTATACTGAAACTGCTGGTATTGGTATAAATGTTTGGCTTATGGCTCTAGTATTAGATCAGAATAACAATTAAGCATGACTTTATTTCTGGTTTTAAATCTTTATCTATGTAACAGGGTAATACTTTATCGTATGATGTGTCATACACTGGGAAACTATCACTACTTTTAAACATAATTCAGGAAACATTTATATTTTATTTTTGGAGTAAAATCATAGATGCAGTTGTTTCCTGAGGTCATTCTGTTAGATTCGGATGTAGTATAGCTTATTGGCAGGTCAGACAAATACTATTATAATCCTGACAATCCCCGTGGTGCAGAAGAGATTCTAAAAGTGCTTGAAAATTTCAGTGATGAAGATAGTATCTGCAGTGAAATAGAATGAGCTGATGAGATGGATTTAGTCCTCCTTCCACCACGTGATGATGTGCCTTGTGACAGTGAAAGGCTTGTTAGTTTCTGTGACACTGGTAAAGGAGTTCTTTTGCAACCAACAGAAGTACAAGCCACTTCAGAAGGAAACAGAAATGATGTTATTGTTCAGCCTGTGAGAGAATGCAACAGTGCAGCTAATAACACACCAGAACTACCAAAGAAATGTAAAACAATACCAAGGAAGTGCATATTAAAGGAACTGAAAACCATGACTGTTGGCAGTCAAATAGATTTCACTGTCTCATAAAATGCCTATAGATATATTCAAGTACATTTTCAAGGAAGAATTTGTGGAGTAAACTTGTAAAGAGACAGTGAAATTGCTGCTCAGAGAGGATATTAAAATTTCAACTTTCAGTTGATGAGTTGTACAAATATTTTGGAATTCTTATTCTTTATGGTTACAATTCAGTCCCTTTGTGCCATTTAGAAGAACATATTGGGAGAGAAGGACAGATATTTACAATTATCTAGTACTTAACTCAACAGAAACAAGTTTGAACAAATTCATCGCTTTCGTAGTTCAATAACAACACAACTATAGATCCAAGTAATAAAGCTTACAAAATTTATAGGCTTTTGAAACACATCGACATTATGTTTCTGGAACTTGATCGGTCGCTAGGACATTCATTCTCTTTAGATGAAGCCATGGAAACCTACTATGGACATGACAGGATGAAACAATTCATAAGGGGAAAACATATTTGTTGTGGTTACAAGTTATGGTGCCTTATTCTGGTGCTGGTGACGAAGAAAAAGGACATATACTGGGAACTTCAATTACAGAAAAAAATTTGGGTAGGTTTTTTTTTCCTCCTAATTATGTTGTCTTTGTTGCCAACTATTTCAACTTTCTGCAGCTCTTGGAAACACTAAGCAGGCATGAACTACACTTCATTGGCACTATCTGGAGAGACAGGATTGAGAAAGCACCACTGAAAGACTTAAAAAGGGAACCTCATGGATCTTATCATGTCCTTCATGATGAACAACTAATGCTGCTAAGGTGGTATGACAACTGCCAAGTGACATTAGCAACATATCTGTAAATCAGTGATTGTCTTGCCAAGGAGACCTGCGAGAGATGGAGTAAAGCAGAACAAAAGCATGTACCCGTGGGTCAATCGACCTTAGTACAACTCTACAACAAAGGGATGGGAGGTGTCAATCTTTTTGTTAAAGTGAGAGGTCTGTGTAGAACCAGGATTCACTTCAAGAAGTGGTACTGACTTCTCGTTAAATTCTGCCTTGATGTTAGCCTCATCAATATGTGGATGATGCTGTATGTTGTTTGTTGTGGTCTTCAGTTCTGAGACTGGTTTGATGCAGCTCTCCATGCTACTCTATCCTGTGCAAGCTTCTTCATCTCCCAGTAACTACTGCAGCCTACATCCTTCTGAATCTGCTTAGTGTACTCATCTCTTGGTCTCCCTCTACGATTTTTACCCTCCATGCTGCCCTCCAGTACGAAATTGGTGATCCCTTGATGCCTCAGAACATGTCCTACCAACTGATCCCTTCTTCTAGTCAAGTTGTGCCACAAACTCCTCTTCTCCCCAATTCTGTTCAATACCTCTTCATTAGTTATGTGATCTACCCATCTAATCTTCAGCATCCTTCTGTAGCACCACATTTCGAAAGCTTCTGTTCTCTTCTTGTCTAAACTATTTATCGTCCATGTTTCACGTCCATACATGGCTACACTCCATACAAATACT